>NC_140990.1:269780100-270293908 GCF_052327205.1 Somniosus microcephalus | reverse complement strand
GAACTGGCCTCCACCGCCCTCTGTGGCAGAGCATTCCACAGGTTCACCACTCTCTGGGTGAAGAAATTCCTCCTCATTTCAGTCCTAAATGGCTTACCCCTTATCCTTAGACTAGGACCCCTGGTTCTGGACTCACCGGCCATCAGAAACACCCTTCCTGCATCTAGTCTGTCCAGGCCTGACAGAATTTTATAGGTTTCGATGAGATCCCCTCTCAATCTTCTAAACTCCAGTGAGTATAAGCCCAATCGACACAATCTCTCCTCATACGTCATTCCTGCCATCCCAGGTATCAACCTGGTGAATCTTTGCTGCACTCCCTCCATGGCAAGAACGTCCTTCCTCAGGTAAGGCGACCAAAACTCCACACAATACTCAAGGTGCAGCCTCACCAAGGCCCTGTACAACTGCAGCAAGACATCCTTGCTCCTGTGCTCGAATCCTCTCACTATGAAGGCCAACATACCATTTGCCTTCTTAACCGCCTGCTGCACCTGCATGCTTACCTTCAGCGACTGGTGCACAATAACACCCAGGTCTCTTTGCACTTCCCCTTCTCCCAATCTACAGCCATTCAAATAATAATCTGCCTTCCTGTTTTTGCCACCAAAGTGGATAACCTCACATTTATCCACATTATAGTGCATTTGCCATGTTTCTGCCCAATCACCCAACCTGTACAATTCGGACTGGAGTTTCACGACATCCTCCTCACAGCTTACCCTCCCACCCAGCTTTGTGTCGCCTGCAAATTTGGAGATATTACATCCAATTCCCTCGTCCAGATCATTAATATATATTGTGAACAGCTGGGGTCCTAGGACTGATCCTTGCGGTACCCCACTAGTCACTGCCTGCCACTTGGAAAATGACCCGTTTATTCCAACTCTTTGCTTTCTGTCCACCAACCAGTTCTCTATCCAAGTCAATACCTTGCCCCCAATCCCAAGTGCCTTAATTTTGCACGCTAATCTCTTATGTGGGACCTTATCGAAAGCCTTCTGAAAGTCCAAATACACCACATCCACTGGTTCTCTCTTATCTATTTTACCAGTTACATCCTCAAAAAATTCCAGATTAGTCAAGCATGATTTACCTTTTGTAAATCCATGTTGACTTTGTCCGATCCTGTCGCTGCTTTCCAAGTGCTCTGCTATTACATCTTTTATAATAGACTCTAGCATTTCCCCACTACCGATGTCAGGCTTACCGGTCTATAATTCCCTGCTTTTTCTCTACCACCTTTTTTGAATAGTGGGGTAACATTAGCTACCCCCCAATCCATGGGTACTGTTCCAGAGTCTATCGAGTTCTGGAAGATGACCAGCAATGCATCTACTATCTCTAGGGCCACTTCCTTAATACCCTGGGATGTAGACCATCAGGCCCTGGGGATTTATCGGTCTTCAGTCCCATCAATTTTCCTAACACCATTTCCCTACAAATACTGATTTCTTTCAGTTCCTCCCTTTCTTCAGACCCTATGTTCCCCGGCATCTCTGGGAGGTTATTTGTGTCCTCCTTTGTGAAGACAGAACCAAAGTATGTATTTAGTTGGTCTGCCATTTCCTTGTTTCCCATTATAAATTCCCCTGATTCTGACTGCAAGGGACCTACGCTTGACTTCACCAATCTTTTTCTCATCACATACCTATAAAAGCTTTTACAGTCAGTTTTTATGTTCCATGCTGGCTTACTCTCATATTCTATTTTCCCTTTCTTAATTAATCCCTTTGTCCTCCTTTGTTGACTCCTAAACTGCTCCCAATCCTCAGGATTATTGCTTTTTCTGGCCAATTTATATGTCCTCTCCTTGGATCTTATGCTATCCCTAATTTCCCTTGTTAGCCACGGTTGAGTCACCTTTTTTGTTTTATTTTTATGCCAAACTGGGATGAACAAATTCTGTAGCTCATCCATTTGGTCTTTGAATGTTTGCCATTGCCTATCCACCATCAACCCTTTGAGTGCCATTCCCCAATCAATCCTACCCAACTCGCTCCTCAGACCATCATAGTTTCCTTTATTTAAATTGAGGACCCTTGTCTCTGAGTCAACTATTTCATTCTCCATCTTAATGAAGAATTCGATCATATTATGATCGCTCCGACCCAAGGGGCCTCGTACAACAAGATTGCTAATTAATCCTTTCTCATTACATGATACCCTGTCTAAGATGGCCTGATCTCTGGTTGGTTCCTCGACATATTGGTCCAGGAAACCATCCTGTAAACACTCCAGGAATTCCTCCTCCACAGTATTGTTACTAATTTGGTTGGCCCAATCTATATGTAGATTAAAGTCACCCATGATGACTGCTGTGCCCTTATTGCACGCTTCTTTAATTTCCCTTTTAATGCCATCCCCAACCTCCGCCTTACTGTTTGGAGGTCTATATACCACTCCCACTAATGTTTTTTTCCCCTTAGTATTTCTCAATTCTACCCATACAGATTCCACATCATCAGAGCTAATATCCTTCATTACAATTGTATTAGTCCCTTCTTTAACCAGTAATTCTACCCCACCTCCCTTTCTGTAATGTCCGTGTGTAATTGAGACACGGACTGCAGAAGTTGGTTATAACAGGTGTTTACTGAATGGAGACAAAACTGGAACTACTATACAAAGTTACTGCACAGGCTTATATACAGGGGTGGTCACTACTGGTACTGCAGTATACAGGGGCTGCAGAATATAGTTCCTTCTTCAAGGTACATACACTACAATTCCTCCCCTTTTAGCTAAACAGTACATAACATTCGATTAATAATTAAATAACATATTTACAATTACAGTTGCTAGATACATTAGCTGAAGTTAATCAATTATAAATTCAGTCTTTGAGGAGGCTTCCTGATTCTGTCTGGATAATGCCTCTTTGGGGTATCAGGTTCTTCTGGCAAAGTTGATTCGGGATCAACGTCGTTGTTTGGTTCGTCTGCTTCCAATATCGCCGATTCTGAGGTAAATGCAATTGGTACTTCAGGATCGTGGTGTAGATTTGACATTTTCCAGTGACTCTAGAATCTGGTCAGCATGGCGTCTTACAATGCTCTCTCCAACGTCCACGGTATACATTAGAGGTCCTTGCCGTGTGCAGATCGTTCCTGGCTGCCATTTCTCTGTGCGGCAGTCCCGGGGCAAAACTGGTTGTCCTATCTTGAAACTCCTGGTTGGCCTTTCATTCATATTCTGAAACTGCCTGTTCTCCACATCTCTTCTGATGTTTGGCTTAACCAAATCCAAGCAGCATCTTAGTCTTCGATTGAAGAACATCATGGCTGGAGTTTGGTTGGTAACCGCATGTGTCGCATTCCGGTAGGCAAACAAGAAGTTATCCACCTTGTGTTGTAGGGGTATGTCTTCATTACACATTGCCTTGATAGCCTTCTTGAATGTTTGAACGAACCTCTCAGCCAATCCATTGGTGGCTGGATGATATGGGGTGGATGTGTAATGCTTAACACCATTGTTCTTTAAGAACCTCCGGAACTCTTCAGACACAAACTGTGGTCCATTGTCAGAGCAAATCTGTTCAGGCAGCCCATTTCTGGCGAATATGGTTTGTAAGACTGTGATACTTTTTTCTGTGGTGGTTGAGGACATTTTTATTACCCCTGGCCACTTTGAATGTGCACCCACCGCAATTAAAAACATCGAGTCCATAAATGGACCAGCAAAATCAATGTGTACCCTTTGCCATGGAGATGAGGGCCACTCCCATGGATGTAGAGGGGCTTGTGGTGGGGCGTTTTGGACCTTCTGGCATCCTGTACAGCTCTTGGTCATCTCTTCGATTTCTCTATCGATTCCCGGCCACCACACAAACGCTCTGGCTAAGTTCTTCATTTTTACCCCTCCCAGATGACCCTCATGAAGCTCATTGAGCACTCTATCCTTCAATTTGGGTGGAATTACTACTCTGGATCCACACATCAAGGTTCCTCGGCACACTGACAGCTGTTCTCTTCTCGGCGAGAATGCTGGCAACAGTGGTTCACCATGTGCTGGCCATCCCTTCACCGTTAAATCATAGACCCTGGAGAGTGTCGGGTCATTTCGTGTTTCCTTTTCTATGTTTGCATTCGTCACAGGTAGACATTCGACTATGGTCGAGTGGAATATCTCCACAGGATCCACTGCAGGTGCTTCTTCCACCATCGGCAACGGTAGGCGCGACAATCCATCAGCATTCCCATGCTGTTTAGTTCCTTTGTACTCGATGTCATATTGGTGTGCCCCTAGGAAAAGGGACCACCTCTGTAGCCGTTGTGCTGTCATTATCGGGATGCCCTTCTTAGGGTTGAAAATGGAGACAAGAGGTTGATGATCAGTTATTAGAGTAAATTTCTGTCCGTGCAGGTAGTGATTGAACTTCTTCACCCCACACACCAGGCTGAGGGCCTCTCTGTCAATCTGGGCGTAGTTACGCTCGGCTGCAGTTAATGAGCGTGACGCAAAAGCTATCGGCCTCTCTGAACCATCAAGGGATTTATGTGACAGTACCGCTCCAACGCCGTAGGGAGACGCATCACATTCCAGTCTTATCGGTAGTGATGGGTTGTAGTGAACCAATACTTCTCTTGAAGTGATCAGGCATTTACACTTCTGAAAGGCCCGCTTACATTCATCGCTCCATTTCCATGCTACTCAAGTTTGTAGCAGGGTGTTCAGTGGGTGCAGAACTGTGGACAAATTCGGCAAAAACTTATGGTAGTAATTCACCAATCCGAGGAATGACCTCAGTTGCGACACATTTTCAGGTGCTGGAGCCTTAACTACCGCTTCAATTTTGTCAGGGGACTTATGTAACCCCTCTTCATCAATCATGTGGCCACAATACGATATTTGTTTCTTAAAAAACTCGCACTTGGGGCGATTGGCTCGTAGCCCATGTTCTCTTAGTCTAGTGAGCACCTGCTCTAGGTTGGCAAGGTGTTCACTGTCATTTTCACCTGTCACTCGGATGTCGTCCAAGTAACACTGAGTCCCCGGAATCCCTTGCAGAACTTGTTCCATCGCTCTTTGACATATAGCCGGAGCTGATGCTGATACTGGTAAAGACCTTTGTGAGTGTTTATCGTGAGATATTTCCTAGAGGATTCTTCAACCTCCATCTGCAAATATGCTTGCGCTAGGTCAATTTTTGTAAAACGTTTCCCTCCAGATAGTGAGGCGAAAATATCTTCTATCCTCGGAAGAGGATACTGTGCTGTGTGAAGGACTGGGTTCACAGTCACCTTGAAGTCCCCACAGATGCGAACCTTCCTTGGCTCCTCAGACTTATTGTTTAATGTTTTCTTCATGACAGGAACGATGGGTGTCGCCCACTCGCTCCAGTCTACCTTAGATAGCACGCCTGCATTCTCCAGATTCTCCAGCTCTGCCTCGACGGCTGGGCGAATTGCATACGGTACCGGTCTTGCTTTGAAAAACTTGGGAATTGCATTCTCTTCTATTTTTATCGAGGCGGTTACACCTTTAAGAGTTCCCAGTCCTTGTTGAAATACCTCTTTAGCGTTGGCTAAGATTTTTGACAATCGTCCAGGTGTGACGTTGTCATCCTTTTTACCAGCCACAGTCAGTGCCTGAATGGAGTGCCAGTCTAAACTTATCTTTCTGATCCATTCACGTCCCAATAACGGTGGTCCACCATCTTGCAGTATGTACAGATACAATTTCTGTATTTCCTTGCCGTTGTATTCGACAGGCACCCTTATTTTCCCTCTGGGGTATACTTTCTGCCCCGTATATGTCTTCAAGACAATGGATGTGTCTTTCAAGGGTATGTGTGAGAATAGCCGCTTGTAGTCTCGTCGATTCATGACGGTCAGGGCTGATCCTGTATCCAATTCCATTTTGACTTGGGACCCTGCTATCGTGAGGGTGACCCAAATTGTTCGGTGATCCTCTTTTGCGATTACGTTGTGTAGTTTGAGATAGCTTAGTCTCTTGTTCCCGGGTTCACTATCGCTCTTCTGGTCTTCGGAACTACTGTCCGTCATCTTTTGTACTTTCTTGTACTGTTCCTTAGTAGTCTTTTTGTTGTCGTTAGTCTTCTTCCCGGACCTGCAAACTCGTGCAATGTGTCCCATCTTTCCGCATTGCCTGCATGTTTTGTCCTTGGACCAGCAGTCCTTCTGGTCATGGGTTGTTCTGCCGCAGCGATAACATTTTTCAAATCCCCATGTCATTTCATGGGTGCCGTATTCCTGTGGCTTTTGCTGTATTTCCGCAGCTCCCCTTGCTGCTGCTTCGTACGATACTGCCACGCTGAAAGCCTTCTCTAGCGTCAGCTCTTTCTCTGAGTGTAACCTCTTCTGGGTTCCTTCACTCAGGAGTCCACAGGCAAATTTGTCCCGTAGGGTATCTGCCAGTCCTGCTCTGAACTGGCAGTGCTTTGATAGCTTGCATAGTTCCGTAAGGTAATCAGCATTGCTCTCATCTTTATGCTGATTTCTCTTGTGGAATTTAAATCTTTCTGCTATCAGCAGCGGTGTAGGATTTAGGTGTTCCTGTAGGATATCAACAATTTCGTTAAAACTCTTCACCATCGGTTTGACTGAAGTGATCAGGTTCCGCAATAGGCTGTACGTTCTTGCGCCCATTAAGTTTAGTAGTACCGATGCCTTTTTCTCATCGGCTACTTCATTTGCCTTGCAATATACTTCGACTCTTTCCACATACGTGGTCCAGTCTTCTATTGCATTATCGAAGGCAGTGATATTGCCAGTCTTCGGCATCTTGGAGATCTAAGAGGCGCCTCCCGTGCTTTGCCTTCTTCCCCGATTGAACAAAATGGCGCCTCCCGCGCTTTGCCTTCTTCCCCGCTGGATTAAGATGGCGCCTCCCGCACTTTCTGCCTTTTCCGCTGCTGCCAGCGCTGTTGCTGGCGTTTTTATGCCTTGATGGCGATGCCCTATGGTCTTCGCGCGCTTCCCCCCGTGCTGCTGCCAACGCCGCTCTCCGCGGTCCCCGTGGCAAACTGCAGCTCCTCGCGGCTTTCTGCACTTCTAATTTCTTTTTCTTTTATTTTAATTACTGTTCCCGTCGTCAGAGCAGACCCTATGGGACACTTCCCTCCCTCTTCTCGGGTCTGTACGCTGCCCGGCTTCGTAGCACTGGCCGCGCCCTGTGTGCTCCACCCTCTCTCTCTCTCTCCTCTTCCCGACAACGCTGCTCGACCCCGTTGAAAAGCCATCCGATCGAGCTCTAGCCCGCCGCAGCCCAGGAAGGATCAGTGTACTACCTGCCACCAGCCTGATTAGCTGGAACACCATAGACTGGATAACCAAGCCCAGCTCTCGACAGCCTCTCCTGCAAATCTTTGAATTCGATGAATCAGAGGGCAGTTGCCCACGGTCGACGCCCGTTTCTTTTTTTTTCTTTTTTATTTCTTCCTTCTGGCCTCGACCTCTAACAACTTCGCTTCAGGGATGGATCCCCTTGAGGTGGTGCAGAACTGTAGGTAAGTTCGGATCTGTTCGTCGCCAATGTAACGTCTGTGTGTAATTGAGACACGGACTGCAGAAGTTGGTTATAACAGGTGTTTACTGAATGGAGACAAAACTGGAACTACTATACAAAGTTACTACACAGGCTTATATACAGGGGTGGTCACTACTGGTACTGCAGTATACAGGGGCTGCAGAATATAGTTCCTTCTTCAAGGTACATACACTACACTTTCCTTTTTGCCTGTCTTTCCTGAATATCGAATACCCCTGGATGTTGAGTTCCCAGTCTTGGCCATCCATGAGCCACGTTTCCGTAATCCCAACCAAATCATATTCGTTTACCTCTATTTGTGCAGCCAATTCATCCACCTTATTACAAATGCTCCTCGCATTAAGACACAAAGCCTTCAGGCTTGTTTTTTTAACGCTCTTAGACCTATTAGAATTATTATTTACTGTGGCCACGTTTGATTTAAACCGTTGATTTCTCTGACTGCCACTTTTGTTTTTCTCCTTCCTATCTTTTGCTTTTATCCCTGTTTCCCTTTCCTCCGTCTCCCTGCTCAGGTTCCCAACCCCCTGCCATTTTAGTTTAAACCCCCCCGAACAATGCTAGCAAACCTCCCCGCAAGGATATTTGTCCCGCTCTGGTTCAGGTGCAACCCGTCCGACTTGTACAAGTCCCACCTTCCCCAGAAGCAGGCCCAGTGATCCAGGAAACTAAAGCCCTCCCTCCTGCACCAACTCTTTAGCCACGCATTCATCTGTTCTATCCTCCTATTCCTATACTCACTAGCACGTGGCACCGGGAGTAATCCAGAGATTACAACCTTTGAGGTCCTACTCTTTAATCTGCTACCTCTCTCCCTAAATTCTTGCTGCAGGACCTCATCCCTCTTCCTACTTATGTCGTTGGTCCCAATGTGAACCATGACCTCTGCCTGTTCACCCTCCCCCTTCAGAATGCCCTGCAGCCGTTCAGTGACATCCTTGACCCTGGCACCAGGGAGGCAACAAACCATCCTGGAGTCACGTCTATGGCCACAGAAACGCCTATCTGTTCCCCTTACGATAGAATCCCCTACCACTATTGCTCTCCCACTCTTTTTCCTCCCTTCCTGAGCAGCAGAAGCATCCCTGGTGCCAGGAAGTTGGCTGCTGCTGCCTTCCCCTGGTGAGTCATCCCCCTCAACAGTATCCAAATTGGTATACATGTTTGAAAGGGGGATGGCCACAAGGGTCCCCTGCACTACCTGCCTGCTTCTATTGCTCCGCCTGGTGGTCACCCATTTCCCTTCTGCCTGTGCAGACCTAACCTGCGGAGTGACCAACTCATCAAACGTGTAATCCACGACCCTCTCAGCATCGTGAATGCTCCACAACCCATCCATCCGCAGCTCCAGCATCTCAATACGGCCTGTTAGTAGCTGCAGCTGGATGCATTTCTGCCACACGTGGTCGTCAGGGACACTGGCAGCGTCCCTGAATTCCAACATAGAGCAAGAGGAGCATAACACGGGGCTGGGCTCTCCTGGCATGATTTACCCCCTTTAATTAATTTAAATTAATTCAATACCACCAGTTAAAGATATACTCTAGGGCGCTTATTTACCAACTGCCCCACTACACCACAGAGACCCTAGAAAATATAAACCGCAGAATTTAAGCTTGTAATGAAAAGGAGAAAGAAATACTCACCAACCAATCACTTACCTGCTTCCTGGTGACGTCACACTTGGATTACTTTTTACCTCTCTCCCCTGCTGCTGAATTGGTACGCCTCACTGCTCCCTCACAGGTCCGATGCTCTGGTCGGGCCTCGCTGAATCAGCCGGTTTTATACCTCGCCTCACTGCTCCCTCGCAGGTCCGATGCTCTGGTCGGGCCTCGCTGAATCAGCTGGTTTTATACCTCGCCTGGCTGCTCCCTCGCAGGTCCGATGCTCTGGTCGGGCCTCGCTGAATCAGCCGGTTTTATACCTCGCCTCACTGCTCCCTCGCAGGTCCGATGCTCTGGTCGGGCTTCGCTGAATCAGCCGGTTTTATACCTTGCCTCACTGCTCCCTCGCAGGTCCGATGCTCTCGTCGGGCCTCGCTGAATCAGCCGGTTTTATACCTCGCCTCACTGCTCCCTCGCAGGTCCGATGCTCTGGTCGGGCCTCGCTGAATCAGCCGGTTTTATACCTCGCCTCACTGCTCCCTCGCAGGTCCGATGCTCTGGTCGGGCCTCGTTGAAGCAGCCGATTTTATACCTCGCCTCACTGCTCCCTCGCAGGTCCGATGCTCTGGTCAGGCCTCACTGAATCAGCCGGTTTTATACCTCGCCTCACTGCTCCCTCGCAGGTCCGATGCTCTGGTCGGGCCTCGCTGAATCAGCCGGTTCCTTGAAGAGGAAGCATGGCCTGTGTGCGCCCAGGAGGGCCAGCATGTGGTCCATCAGCTCCGAGGGCTTGGAGTCGCCAAGCCCGGGTAGAGAGAGAAGCCGGCATGTGCGCTCGGCTTCGGTGAGTCCAAAAGTTTCTAAAACGTGGATTTTCAGCGTTTTGAATTTGTTGAGCTCCGGGGGGTTCTCGAGCAGGCCCATGACTCTGGCCATGGTGGAGCTGCCAAGAGCAGAGACGACGTAGTCGTACCTCGTGTCGTCCGCGGTGATGTCCCGGAGTGCAAATTGAGCCTCGGCCTGGGCGAACCAAGCGGCAGCCTGTCGTTCGCAAAACTCGGGTAATTTGATGGAAACGGCGTTCGTCGCCATTTCGGATGAGGTCTTTGGAATCGTCCAAAAGAGCAGCGGGGTCACCAATGTTGGAGTCGCTAGAAATCAACAGGCTCTGAGACTTGTTGCAGCAAAGGCAAAACGCGTGTAACTTTATTCACTCTCCATGAGGACTGAGGGTCTCAGCCTCATTGCAGGGCTATGACGTCATCATGCTACCGACACATGACGTCATCACGTTACTGACGCTCTTAAAGGGACCCTGCCCTGATAACTGTGATGAAATAACTCTGTGTTCTGGCATTTGTATTGTCTGTTGTTGTTGTACTTGCTAATGTCTGGAATGTTCTACAGATGTAACCACTAATGCTCCTCCCTAGCCCCGCCCCTCTGGATCCTCTGGATTGGTGTGAGTCTTACTCATAAGGGCTGGGTCGGTGATGAATGATGGCTGCCTTGTGTTAACTCGATGCCATGTTCTTACTTAATAAAAGCCTTTAGTTTTAAGCTTTAACCTCTTGGATTCAGGCAGTTATTTGGCACATCAATTTTATTAAGTAACAACTTTTGGAAGATGGATCGATTTTTGAAACCAGAGCGTCTGGATATCGATCCCCATTCGGCAGATGCGTCGAAGAAATTTACGCATTGGCTTCGATGTTTTGAACACTTCATCGCATCGATCAATCCGACGGTTAACAAGTTGGGTCTTCTAACCAACTTGGTAAGTCATCAAACTTACTCTATAATTGAAGATATTACTACATATGAAGAGGCCCTCGCAGCTCTTAAGGCCCAGTACCTTAAGTCGGTTAATGAAGTATACGCCAGGTATCTTTTGTCTACTCGCAGGCAATTACCCGAGGAATACCTGGACAATTTCCTGCAGGACCTTAAGGCTTTGACTAAGGATTCCAACTACAAGGCTGTCTCTGCCATAGTGTATCAGGAAGAAGCCATCCGCGATTCTTTCATATCTGGCCTCCGATCTAATTATATTAGACAGAGACTCCTCGAGAATGACTCGTTAGTTTTAAAAACGGTCGTCGCTACTGCTCGATCGTTAGATGTAACCCAGAAGAATTTAGAAGTGTATGCCTCAGCCCATGCGTCTCTCTCAGCCTCGTGTGTTCCGAGTATGGAGGCATCCATAACACCAATGGAGCCTCCACTTAATCCTATTGTTGCGGCTGTACCCCATGGGTCTAAGTGTTATTTTTGTGGCCAATCTAAACACCCCAGGCAAAGATGCCCAGCCAGAGAGGCTACCTGTTTTAAATGTAAGAAACGGGGACATTTTAGTAAAGTGTGTAAGGGTAATCCTGTACCCGGTGTCTTCTCTGCTGCCGCCTATCGTTTTACTCTAGCCTCGGCTACGGTTGACCAGACCATACCATGTTCCTTGTCGAAATCTATGGTGGACATCAAGATTAATGGTCGTCCTACTGGGTGTTTGATAGATTGTGGCAGTACTGAAAGTTTTATACACCCCAACCTTGTTAACTCCTGTTCATTGAAGGTGTATCCTACTCGAAGTGAAATTGTGATGGCGTCCAAGTCCCTTACTTCGGAGGTAACTGGATATTGTAAAGTCACATTGACCGTTAAGGATACGGAGTATAAGGGCTTTAAACTCCTCATATTACCTCAGTTGTGTGTGAACTTAATTTTAGGCTTGGACTTCCAGTGTCAGCATGAGAGCGTTACCCTTAAGTATGGTGGATCTCAGCCTCCACTCACAGTCTGCGGCCTTTCTACTTTAAAAGTAAGTCCGCCTTCTTTGTTCGTGAACCTTGCTCCTAATTGTAGACCTATAGTGACTAAGAGTCGACGGTATAGTTCAGAAGATAAAACATTTATAAAAGAGGAAGTGGAAAGGCTTCAACGGGAGGGAATCATCGAACACAGTAATAGCCCGTGGTGTGCCCAGGTGGTGGTGGTTAAAACTAATGACAAGAAAAGACTTGTGGTCGATTATAGCCAGACTATAAACTTGTATACCCAATTAGGCGCCTATCCTTTGCCTCGTATTTCTGAGATGGTGAACCAGATAGCTCAGTACCGCGTATTCTCCACCATTGATTTAAAGTCTGCCTACCATCAACTCTCCATCAAAATAGAAGACTGACCTTATACGGCCTTCGAAACTAATGGGCGCCTGTACCAATTCCTTATGGTGCCCTTTGGAGTGATGAATGGGGTATCCGTCTTCCAACAGGAGATGGATGGTATGGTGGATGAATACGCGTTGGAAGCAACATTCCCGTACCTGGACAATGTTACTATCTGTGGGCGCGACCAACGGGAGCATGATCAAAATCTCGCGAAATTCCTAGAGACTGCAAAGAGGTTAAACCTGACCTACAACGAAAACAAGTGTACCTTCAATACTATTCGTTTGTGTATTCTTGGTTGCGTTGTGGAGAATGGGGTAACCAGGCCAGATCCTGAAAGATTACGCCTACTTAAGGAATTACCTTTACCTCACACTGCAAAAGCTTTAAGAAGGTGTCTGTGATTCTTCTCGTACTATGCCCAGTGGGTGGCTAGCTACTCAGATAAAGTCCGACCTCTTAATAAGTCGACGTCTTTTCCGCTATCGGCGGAAGCTCAGGAGGTTTTCTTTAATATCAAACGAGACATTAAGAAGGCAGTGGTATGTGCTGTGAATGAGAAGATCCCTTTTCAAGTGGAAAGTGATGCATCTGATTTTGCGTTGGCAGCAACTCTTAACCAAGCTGGTAGACCAGTAGCTTTCTTCTCTCGTACATTGCAAGGACCAGAAGTTCGACATTCTTCAGTGGAAAAGGAGGCACAGGAGATTATCGAAGCAGTCAGGTATTGGAGACATTATCTCGCTGGCCAAAGTTTTATGCTTATTACGGACCAGCGATCTGTGGCCTTTATGTTCAATACTAAGCAGAGAGGCAAGATCAAAAATTATAAGATTTTAAGATGGCGAATAGAACTGTCAACATATGACTATGATATTCAGTACAGGCCTGGAGTATTCAATGAGCCATCGGATGCTTTGTCACGAGGAGTATGTGCTAGTCTAGGTATAGATAAGCTTCAAAATCTCCACGACGCACTCTGCCACCCTGGGGTTACCAGAATGAACCACTTCATTAAGTCCCACAATCTACCCTACTCTATTGAGGAGGTCCGGACAATGACCAGAACCTGTCGTGTTTGTGCTGAATGCAAACCCCGCTTCTATAAGCCATCCGAGCCAGCTCATCTTATTAAAGCAACTCGACCATTTGAGCGTTTGAGTCTCGATTTTAAAGGTCCCCTTCCATCGAGCGACCGTAATGTCTACTTTCTTATATAATATTATAGACGAGTACTCTCGGCTCCCTTTTGTTATCCCTGTCCGGATGTGACCAGTGCTGTTGTAATTAAAAGCCTCTGCCAACTGTTTTCCTTGTTTGGCATGCCTAACTATATACATAGTGATAGGGGTTCTTCCTTTATGAGCGAAGAATTGCAACAGTTTTTGCTATCATAAGAACATAAGAAATAGGAGCAGGAGTAGGCCAATCGGCCTCTCGAGCCTGCTCCGCCATTCAATAAGATCATGGCTGATCTGATCCTAACTGCCAATCTACTATCACAGAACCATCTCCTGAATGTAACAGAATTAGACACACGAAATAGGAGCAGGATCAGGCTACATGGCCCCTGGGCCCGTTCCGCTACCCACAGGGCCATGACCGATCCGAACCTAGACTCATGTCCAAATTCCTGCCCGCTCCCCGTAACCCTTAATTCCCCTTACTTCTAGGAAACTGTCTATTTCTGTTTTAAATTTATGTAATGATGTAGCTTCTACAGCTTTTTGGGGCAGCATATTCCATGGACCTACCACCCTCTGAGTGAAGTAGTTCCTTCTCATCTCAGTTTTGAAAGAGCAGCCCCTTATTCTAAGACTATGCCCCCTAGTTCTAGTTTCGCCCATCATCGGGAACATCCTTTCTGTAGGGGTTTTTTTCCTGCTCTCTTGCCCGTTCTGGCCTCCTGCCAGGCTTCGTGCAAGAATTACCCTTGAGTGGTTCGACCCACTCCCCCTACGGTTCTAGACCTTGGACTTAGATGCAGAGAACAGTAGTGCAGAGAAAGGACTCAATAGACCAGGCTGAATAGCACGAAATGGATGCTTTTATTTTTAAACAGTTTGAAGCATTACAAAATACATGTCATAGGCACAGATTAAAGTAACCACAATCATGCACAAATTTAAGAACTTGACTCTATGGAAATGGGGAACACACGGCACATCGTAAAAGGGGAAACACATTACGATTTCCCTTAACTCCCTCCCCTATACCTAAACTAAGTTTCGACCTGGGGAACCTGGGATCATGCTCACCACTCTCGAAATCGCGAGAAAGGGGGTTCGCAGCCTTTTTGGCACCGCTTTCCGTCGTCACGTGGAATTGGAAACTTCTGGCGCAGTCGATATTCTCTCTCTCTCTCTCTCTCGAGGCGATGGGGTAGACACAGCCTCGATGAGCGCTCGTCAAGGTTGAAGATCAGCTACAAGCTGTTGTCGATTTTGGTTCATGGAGCAGACCAACAACCAGATGGGATGTTGAGACACGGAAGTGTCAGGCCCGGACTGTCTTTTTGTCTCCGGCCTGGTCGGTTCTCCAGAGGGTTTCTTCTCCGTCGGCCTGGGTCATCGATGATCTCCCAACCCCAGTACCCGGGCCACCCTCGTCGTCTTCTCGTCGTGGCCGAGCCTTGTTTGGCTGAACACCGACCACGTTGTCTTTTTACCGAAACCGTCCGTCTTTAAAAAGACAAAAACGTTTTCATCGATTCTGCATCTGCCGAAGTGGAAGAGGCGCCGATCCTGGCACCGTCCGTCCTTCGTTCGTTCCTTGTAGGCGAAGTCCTTGAAGAAAAGTCTGAAGTCGTCCAAGAAGAAGCAGCCGTGAAGTCAAGTTTGAAGTTGTTCCAGTCGAAGCCGAAGTAGTTCGAAGAAGTCGAAGTAACGTATATGGACTTTCAATCCATAGTTATACTCTTTTCGAACAGTCTTATCTCCCGCCAAATCATAGTCCTGTCTTTGTATTAATTTTGGCGGGCAGAAATCTCTGCAGGGGCGCTTTGTCTTGTACCGGAGCCGGTGATAACTTAAACTGGCCTTCCTGGCTGATAATGTCTTTTAATGTCCTTTGCATTGTCACTGCGGCTCGGTTCGCACATTGATCGGTCCGGAGATTTTCCTTGATGGCTGCTAAACGGTTTTTTCCTTTGTACAATAAATGGGTATAAGTGTTTTTGCATTGTCCGCCCATATCTTGATGGGCCCCATCCTGTACTTAGAATCCATTGAATATGTATGCTGTTTCTCTGAGTTTCGGTTCCCAGATACTGGCTTTCGCGGGCTTACTGTCTTCAATCCACAAGCCTGTCTGGCTTGCAGTAACAGAAATAAAATGGTTCATAAACTGATCACGGGGCCTGGCGGCCATTTTGTATGCCCTTTTATCAAAGGTTTTTCTGTGCAAGCTTACTTTGGTCAATAAACAGCCTTATTTTATCCAGTTTTCTTGCGTGATTTTTGCAGAAAATTGCGAATCTTACATCCCCGCATCCACCCGATCCAACCCCTTCACAATCTTATATGTTTCAATAAGATCGCCTCTCATTCTTCTGAACTCCAATGAGTAGAGTCCCAATCTACTCAACCTCTCCTCATATGTCCATCCCCTCATCCCCGGGATTAACCGAGTGAACCTTCTTTGTACTGACTCGAGAGCAAGTATGTCTTTTCTTAAGTATGGACACCAAAACTGTATGCAGTATTCCAGGTGCAGTCTCACCAATACCTTGTACAACTGAAGCAATACCTCCCTATTTTTATATTCTATCCCCCTAGCAATGAAAGCCAACATTCCATTGGCCTTCTTAATCACTTGCTGCACCTGTATACTAACCTTTTGAGTTTCGTGCAGCAGGACCCCCAGATCCCTTTGTACTTCAGTACTTTCCAGTTTCTTGCCATTAAGATAATAACTTGCTCTACGATTTTTCCTGCCAAAGTGCATAACCTCACACTTTCCAGTATTGTATTCCATCTGCCAAATCTCTGCCCACTTACTTAGCCTGTCGATGTCCCCTTGCAGGTTTTTTATGTCCTCCTCACTCACTACTTTCCTTCCCATCTTAGTATCATCTGCAAACTTTGATATGTTACACTCGGTCCCCTCCTCCAAATCGTTAATATAGATTGTAAAGAGTTGGGGACCCAGCACTGACCCCTGCGGAACACCACTAGTTACTGATTGCCAGTCCGAGAATGAACCATTTATCCCAACTCTCTGCCTTCTGTTAGATAGCCAATCCTCTATCCATGCCAGAATATTACCCCCAATCCCGTGATTTTTTATCTTAAGCAATAATCTTTTGTGTGGCACCTTGTCAAATGCCTTTTGGAAGTCTAAATACACTACGTCCACTGGTTCCCCTTTATCCACCCTATATGTTACTTCCTCAAAGAACTCCAGCAAATTTGTCAAACATGACTTCCCCTTCATAAAACCATGCTGACTTTGTCCTATTAAATTATGATTATCCAAATGTCCTGTTACTGTCTCCTTAATAATGGACTCCAAAATTTTACCTACCACAGATGTTAGGCTAACCGATCTATAGTTTCCAGCCTTCTGTCCACTGCCCTTTTTAAATAAGGGTGTTACATTAGCAGTTTTCCAGTCTGCCGGGACCTTTGCCGAGTCCAGGGAGTTTTGGAAAATTATTACCAATGCATCCACAATCCCTACCGCCACTTCCCTCAAGACCCTAGGATGTAAGCCATCAGGTCCAGGTGATTTATCCGCCTTGAGTCCCATTATTTTACCGAGTACCACTTCCTTAGTGATTTTGATCGTGTTTAGCTCCTCCCCCCCTATAGCCCCCTGTTTGTCCAGTGTTGGGATATTCTTAGTGTCCTCTACTGTAAAGACTGATACAAAATATTCATTCAGTGTTTTTGCCATCTCCATATTTCCCACCATTAATATCCCGGTCTCATCCTCTAAGGGACCAACATTTACTTTAGCCACCCTTTTTCTTTTTATATAACTATAAAAACTTTTACTATCTGTCTTTATATTTTTTGCTAATTTACTTTCATAATCTATCTTCCCTTTCTTAATTAATCTTTTTGTTATTTTTTGCTGTCTTTTAAAGTTTTCCCAATCCTCTATCCTCCCACTAGATTTGGCTACCTTATATGCCCTTGTTTTTAGTCGAATACTATCCTTAATTTCTTTACTTAGCCACGGATGGTTGTCTTTTCTTTTACACCCTTTTCTTCTCAGTGGAATATATATTTTTTGGAAGTTGTAAAATAACTCCTTAAATGTACACCACTGATCATGTATTGTCTTACCCTTTAATCTATTTTCCCAATCCACTCTACTCAATTCCGCTCTCATACCTTCATAGTCTCCTTTATTCAAGCTTAGCACGCTTGTTTGAGATCCAACCTTCTCACCCTCTAATTGAATATGGAATTCAACCATGTTATGGTCACTCATTCCAAGGGGATCCTTTACTAGGACATTTTTAATTAATCCTGTCTCGTTACACAGGACCAGATCTAAGGTTGCTTGCCCCCTGGTCGGTTCAGTTACATACTGCTCAAGAAACCCATCCCTAATACACTCAATGAACTCATCCTCAAGGCAGCCCTGCCCAATTTGATTTGTCCAATTAATATGATAGTTAAAATCCCCCATAATTATAGATGTTCCCTTATTACAAGCCTCAACTATTTCCTGATTGATACTCCGTCCAACAGAGTTGCAACTGTTCAGAGGCCTATAGACTACGCCCACTAGTGTTTTTTCCCCTTATTATTCCTTATCTCCACCCAAACTGTTTCATTATCCTGATCTTTTGACCCAATATCATTTCTCTGTATTACAGTGATTCCTTCCTTTATTAACATAGCCACCCCACCTCCCCTTCCTTCCTGCCTGTCCTTCCTGATCGTTAAATAACCTGGTATGTTTAATTCCCAGGCATTGTCACCCTGCAGCCATGTTTCTGTAATGGCCACAAGATCATACCCATATGTAATTATTTGTGCCATTAACTCGTCTATTTTGTTACGAATGCTACGTGCATTCAGATAGAGAACTTTCAAATATGTTTTGTGACACTTAGTTCCTGCTTTTGCCCTTTTTATTACTTTACCTTTTACTCCATACCTTCTGCCCCTTCCTGACACGCTCTGGTTTTTAATTTCCCCACTGCTACCTAAGTCTATGACCTTCTCTGTTGTCATTTTTATTATTTGCTCTCTAGGAACCTCCCCCCCACTAGAAAGGGATTGCAACGAGTAGAACTACCAGCTATAACCCTCGTGGTAATGGGGAGGTCGAGAAAGAAAATGCGACAGTGTGGAAGGCTATCGTACTGTCTCTGAAGTCGCGAGGCCTGCCGACCTCTCGCTGGCAGGATGTCCTGCCAGACATGCTGCATTCCATAAGGTCTCTTTTGTGTACAGCGGCGAATGACAACCCTCATGAAAGGATGTTTAGCTTTCCAAGAAAAGCTACTAATGGAGTATCATTACCCACATGGTTGACGACCACGGGCCCTGTGCTGTTGCGCAGACATGTGAGAGGCCAGAAGACTGATCCACTGGTGGAGGAAGTACAACTCCTCCATGCTAATCCCCAGTATGCGTACATTCAATATCCGGATGGGCGTGAGGATACGGTCTCTATTAAAGATCTTGCACCTGCTGGAGCTCGAAAAGAGTTTGACTCTGAGAGTCGAGTTTTCAATCATGATATTGGACCTTCAGAGACACAAATCCTCAGTGTGGAAAACACTGATGATTCTGGGAATTCGAATGAACCGGAGTTAGTACTCCGGGAGGAGCCTCAGCAAGAGTTATGTCATTCCCAGAGGACTATCAGACCTCCTGACAGACTGAATCTATAGCAGGGGGTGAATGTGATGAAATAACTCTGTGTTCTGGCATTTGTATTGTCTGTTGTTGTACTTGCAAATGTCTGTTATGTTCTACAGATGTAACCACTAATGCTCCTCCCTAGCCCCGCCCCTCTGGATCCTCCGGATTGGCGTGAGTCTTACTTATAAGGGCTGGGTCGGTGATGAATGATGGCTGCCTTGTGTTAACTCGATGCCATGTTCTTACTTAATAAAAGCCTTTAGTTTTAAGCTTTAACCTCTTGGATTCAGGCAGTTACTTGGCACATCAATAACCCAACCAAATACGTACATATAACAACATTGGCTATACATAGTGAATTGTGTTTAGGTACATATAACAACATTGGCTATACATTGTGAATTGTGCTATTGTCCCTATGTGGTCTCCGCCACAGGGAAATGCTCAATCTGTGCTGGCAGGGACTGCGTAATTGCAAACAAATTCACCCTTTGGTGTGACCCGTTTACATTTTTAGAAATTCGTGGGGCAAGTCAGTTTAAAAAAAAGAAATTGCTGGTGCATCCAAAAATGGGATGGGTGCAACAAATGTACCCAATCTATTTACTCAATACCCTCCTGCATTTCAGGATAGGAAAGCAAAGGCAGCCTGTGGAAGAAGCGCTGCAGAGCTGACGGCCCAGTGCTGACACCCCCGGGGAGGGCAGGATGGAATCTGAAATGCTCGTTCACAGCGGGCGAGCGGATGAACGAACACATGCATGCACACAGACAGAAATGGCACACATGTACGCAGTCATGCACAATGGAACTTGCGCTTGAGCGAACGAACGGACGAATGGAGGAATGAATGACTGAATGATTGAACGATGCCAGTTGGACTGGCGTGTACGGATTCTTGGTTTATTAAATAGTTGCAGTTTGTACTGTAAACATTATTGATTTACCTGTAAAATTTATTGTTGTATTTATATTGTTGACCATAATTGGTCAGTGAATGTAATGGATTTACGATGTAACTAATGAGTTGTATAAGTACTGTTGTACTTGAATGTTAAACTTAAAAAAAAAGTACAACAGGTTATACCAAGCAAAAATGAAGAGTTACTAGATTGCCAGTAGGACTGCTATGTATTGTTTTTTACTATGGGTACTTGTATTGTTGACATTGTATTTGTCTGAAAAAAATTATTATTGTATTTGTACTGTTAATCTTAAAGCTGTTTTTTTAAGGCTTAGCCTTATTGTGGTTAATGAATGTAATGGATTTATCATGAAGTTGATGTGTTGTAACAAGTACTACCAGATTTAAATAAAAAGAGGTCACAGCGGGCGAGCCCGTTACGTCACAATGGGTGGCCCCTGTCGTCACAAGGAGATGAAAAGTCAAACGGCAACGGTCAGTTGGGAGGAGGAGGAGGGAAGTGGAGGGAGAGGGAGAAAGGGATGGCGTATATTCGCAATAGGCACGCTGTCAGCTTCGTCCGGCCGCTCACCCGGCTGAAGGTCGGCAGACGGAAATCCATCTTCGCCGGCACCTATAAAATCTGCAAAATCGCCGCCAACGTGCCTGACCTGGTGGTGTATGAGGGGGTGGACCGACCCATCCCTGATGTGGAACATTTCCATGGAGTCCTCCTCTTCGCTGACATCTCAGGTAAAGGCAGCAGCAGCAAGCAGCTGGGGTGCGCACTGGTCGGAAAGGCTAAACTGTTCCCGTGAAGTGTTCCCGTGAACTAAAGTTAATGCCGGCTTCTGATGGTTTTCTGTTCTGCGACAGGGTTCACCAGCCTCACTGAGACATACACGAAGAACAGCAAGAAAGGCAGCGGAGCCGACCACCTGACCAGAACACTCAACGGATACATCTCAGAGATTGTAGATCGTAAGTGAAGAAGGGTTGGTTTGGGAGAGGTGTCTGATTCAGCACTGGCTGAAAATCTATAGAGATCATCATTATTATAATTTGTTTGCTCTGTGCTAGGTATCAAACAAACTGGCAGAATTTAAATAAATGTTGCTGATTTGTCGCCCAGTCCGTTTTTTATTTAAATAAAAATAAGATGACACTCACAGGTCTACAACATTGTCTTCTGTTCCTCAAACGAACACTCTGGCCTACAGGCAGTGCCAGAGAAATACCACCGGGGGATGACTACCACGCTCGAAGACCTGGAGTCTGCTGGAGGAAGCAGTGCTCCCAATTCTGGGCAGACATACAGGATAGCCTGTATGAGAGGGTGATGTTGAAGGCAAGCTGGCAGCAGCCGATAAAGCTTCTCAGAACTTCTCTCAGCTTCACGTACTTTCTCAAAGTATTGCTATGTTCTTGTAGTCAGCAACTTGTTCTTCAAGGGTCAATCTCACTATCTGCATAACTAAACAAGCTTCTCTGTCTTCCACTTCATGGGGGTGCCTTTTAGGAAGAGGTCAATTACTCTGATCAACACCTGAGAATTTCCAGAGAAATAGCTGCTCCCACTCCATATCACTTCCTCACCAACTCCATCATAGCATCTTACCTGTACAAGCAACAGTACAAGGACACCCACTCATGAGGAATTATTTAGTAAATCAGAAGGATTGTCACTGAGTGAAACACTGAATGCTAGTGAGAATGAGGACTTGAGAATGGAAGAATGGGAGAGTGCTATCCACGTACTTCAGTTACGTGGATAGACTGGAGAAGCTGGGGTTGTTCTCCTTAGAGCAGAGAAGGTTGAGAGGAGATTTGATAGAGGTGTTCAAAATCATGAGGGGTCTAGACAGAGTAGATAGAAACTGTTCTCATTGGCAGAAAGGTCGAGAACCAAAGGACACAGATTTAAGGTGATTGGCAGAAGAACCAAAGGCGACATGAGGAAAAACGTTATTATGCAGCGAGTGGTTAGGATCTGAAATGCACTGCCTGAAAGGGTAGTGGAGGCAAATTCAATTGTGGCTGTCAAAAAGGAATTGGATAAGTACCTGAAAGAAAAAACATTTTCAGGGCTACAAAGAAAGGGCAGAGGAGTGGGACTAGCTGAAGTGCTCTTGCAGAGAGCCGGCACAGGCTTGATGGGCCAAATGGCCTCCTTCTGTGCTATAACTGTAGTGTATGTACCTTTTAAGAGGAACTATGTTTTTGAAGCCCCTGTATACTGTAGTACCAGTAGTGACCACTCGGGTATATAAGCCTGTGTAGCGTCTTGTGTTGTTAGTTCACCTCCAGACTTTGTTCAGTAAACACTTGTTAAATCAACTCCTGCATTTTGTGTCTCCATTAACACACGGATCTAACAGTGGCGACGAGTTAGAAACGAACTTACCTGCAATTCGGCAGCACCTCAAGGGGATCGATTCCTCAGACGAAGGTCGAAGCCAGAAGCAAGAAAAAAAAAAATAACTCGAAGAAACTCGAAAATGAGGGCCAGGCTTGGTCTCCAGTCTGTGGTTTCCCCAGCTAAACGGGCTGGTGGCAGGTAGTGCACTGATCCTTCCTGGGCTGTGGCGGGCTACAGCTCGATTGGGTGGCTCTGCAATGGGGCCGGGCAGCGAGTCGGGAAGCAGAAGCAAAGAGAGAGAGAGGGTGGAGCACTCAGGGCGCGGCCGGCGTTCGGACCGAGCAGAGGGAGGGGAAAGTCCCAGAGGGTCCGCTCCACGACGGGAACGGTTCTTCAATTACGGAGAGAATATTGAAGCGATATATAAAAAAAAATAGAAATACCGCGAAAAGCTGCAGGTCACAACGGGAACCGCGGAGAACAACGTTGGCAGCAGCGGCAGTGGCGGGAAAGCGCGGGAGGCGCCATCTTAACTCGGCGGGGAAGAAAGAAAAGCGCGGAAGCGCCATTTTAGATTTTCAAGATGCCGAAGACTGGCAATATTACAGCTTTCGATAGTGATATAGAAGATTGGACCACATATGTGGAAAGAGTGGAGGTATATTGCAAGGCGAATGAGGTAGCGGATTATAAAAAGGCATCGGTACTTCTAAATCTGATGGGCGCAAGGACATACGGGCTGTTACGAAACTTGATCACTCCAGCCAAACCGATGGACAAGAATTTTAATGAGATTGTTGATACCTTACAGGCGCACTTAAACCCAACACCGCTGCTGATAGCGGAACGATTCAAATTCTTCAGGAGGAATCAGCACAAGAATGAAAGTAACGCTGATTACCTCACCGAATTACGAAAGCTGTCAAAGCACTGCCAATTCGGGGCAGGACTGGCAGATTCTCTACGAGACAAATTTGTCTGCGGTCTCCTAAGTGAAGGAACACAGAAAAGACTACTTTCTGAGAAAGATTTGACACTGGACAAGGCTTTCAGTGTGGCTGTATCATACGAAGCAGCAGCAAGAGGAGCTGCAGAGATACAGCAAAAGCCACAGGACTTCGGCACCCATGAAATGACACGGGGTTTCGAGAGATGTTATCGCTGCGGCAGATCCACCCATGACCAGAAGGACTGCTGGTTCAAGGACAAAGCATGCAGGCAATGCGGAAAGATGGGACACATTGCACGTGTATGCAGATCTGGAAAGAAATCCGCTGACAGTAAAAAGGTCAATAAGGAAAAGTACAGAAAGGTACAAATGATGACGGACAGTAGCTCCGAAGACCAGAAGAGCGATAGCGACTCCGGAAACGAGACTAAGCTGTCTCAAATTACATAATGTAATTGTCAAAGAAGATTACCAGACCATTTGGGTTACCCTCACGATAGCGGGGTCCCCAGTCAAAATGGAGCTAGATACAGGATCAGCTCTGACCGTCATGAGTCGACGGGATTACGAGCGGCTATTTCCGCATATACCTTTGAAAGACACATCCATTGTCTTGAAGACATATACGGGGCAGAAAGTATACCCCAGAGGGAAAATAAGGGTGCCTGTTGTATACAACGGCAAGGAAATACAGAAGTTGTATTTATACATTCTGCAAGATGGTGGTCCACCGTTGTTGGGACGTGAATGGATCAGAAAGATACGTTTAGACTGGCACTCCATTCAGGCACTGACGGTGACCAGTAAGAAAAAAAACGATGATGACGTCATACCTGGACGATAAAAGAAACCTTGGCTAACGCCAAAGAAGTGTTTCAACAGGAACTAGGAACCCTGAAAGGCGCCACCGCCTCAATAAAAGTGGAAGATGCGGCAATTCCCAAGTTTTTTAAGGCAAGGCCGGTGCCATACGCAATTCATCCAGCCGTCGAGGCAGAGCTGGAGAATTTGGAAAAAGCAGGCGTGTTATCCAAGGTAGATTGGAGCGAGTGGGCAACACCCATTGTCCCGGTCATGAAGAAAACGTTGAATAATGATAAATATGAAGAACAGAGAAAAGTTCGCATCTGTGGGGACTTCAAGGTGACTGTAAACCCGTTTCTTCACACGGTACAGTATCCTCTTCCGAGGATAGAAGATATTTTTGCCTCACTATCCGGAGGGAAACGTTTCACCAAAATTGACTTAGCACAGGCATATCTACAGATGGAGGTTGAGGAGGCCTCTAAAAAGTATCTCACGATAAACACACACAAAGGCCTGTACCAGTACAATCGACTGGTTTTCGGAGTGGCATCAGCTCCGGCTATCTGGCAAAGAGCTATGGAGCAAGTCCTGCAAGGGATTCTGGGGACTCAATGCTACCTAGACGACATCCTTGTAACAGGAGAAAACGACAACGAGCACCTTGCCAACTTGGAGCAGGTGCTCACGAGGCTGAGAGAACGGGGCCTACGAGCAAATCGCCCCAAGTGCGAATTTTTCCAGGAACAAATATCATATTGTGGCCATGTCATTAACGAAGAAGGGTTGCATAAGTCACCTGAAAAAATTGAAGCGGTTGTAAAGGCCCCAGCACCTGAAAATGTCTCACAATTAAGGTCGTTCCTGGGATTAGTAAATTACTATCATAAATTTTTACCAAACTTGTCGACGGTTCTGCACCCGCTTAACGCACTGCTACAAACGGGAGTAGTTTGGAAATGGAGCGAAGACTGTAAACGTGCCTTCCATAAATGCAAAGGCTTGATCATGTCCAGGGAAGTGTTGGCTCATTACAACCCATCACTGCCAATCAGACTGGCGTGCGATGCATCCCCTTACGGCGTGGGAGTGGTATTATCGCATAGATTCCCTGATGGCTCGGAGCGGCCGATAGCTTTTGCATCACGCTCATTAAACTCAGCTGAGCGTAACTATGCCCAGATCGACAGGGAGGCACTCAGCCTGGTGTGGGGGGTGAAGAAATTCAACCATTACCTACACGGACAAAAATTTACCTTGTTGACTGACCATCAACCCCTCGTCTCCATATTCAACCCTAAAAAGGGCGTTCCCATTATGACAGCGCAAAGGCTACAGAGGTGGTCCCTTTTCCTAGGAGCACACCAATATACAAAGGAACAAAGCAGCATGGGAATGCTGACGGTTTATCGCGCCTACCGTTGCCAACGGTGGAAGAGGCGCCTACAGTGGACCCAGTGGAGATATTCCACTCGACCACAGTGGAATGTCTACCGGTGACAAATTCTACCATTGAAAAGGAAACGCGAAATGACCCGACTCTCTCACGAGTCTACGATTTAACGGTGAAGAGATGGCCAGCACATGGCGAACCACTGTTGCCAGCATTCTCGCAAAGAAAACAGCTGTCAGTGTGCCGAGGAACCTTGATGTGTGGATCCAGAGTGGTGATTCCACCCAAACTCAAGGATAGAGTGCTAAAGGAGCTTCACGAGGGGCATCTGGGTGGAGTGAAAATGAAGAACTTAGCCAGAGCATTTGTGTGGTGGTCAGGTATCGATGGAGACATCGAAGAAATGACCAAGAGCTGTCTAGGATGCCAGAAGGTCCAAAACGCCCCACCACAAGCCCCTCTACATCCATGGGAGTGGCCCTCATCTCCATGGCAAAGGGTACATATCGACTTTGCTGGTCCATTTATGGACTCAATGTTCTTAATCGCGGTGGATGCACACTCCAAGTGGCCGGAGGTAATAAAGATGTCCACCACCACCACGGAAAAAACCATCACAGTATTAAGGACCATATTCGCCAGGAATGGGCTGCCTGAACAGATCTGTTCTGATAATAGACCGCAATTTGTATCCGAAGAATTCAGGAAGTTCTTAAAAAACAATGGGGTTAAGCACTACACGTCCGCCCCATACCATCCCGCCACCAATGGATTGGCTGAAAGGTTTGTCCAGAACTTCAAGAAGACCATAAAGGCCATGGGTAATGAAGGCATAAATCTACAACATAAGGTAGATAACTTCTTGTTTGTGTACAGGAATGCAACACATGTGGTTACAAACCAAACCCCCGCCATGATGTTTTTCAATAGAAGACTAAGATGCCGGCTGGATTTGATCAAGCCAAACGTCAGAAGGGATGTAGAGAACCGGCAATTTCAAAGCATGAATGAAAGGCCAACTAGAACCTTCCAGATAGGTCAACCAGTTTTGGCCCGGGACTACCGTACCGAGAAATGGCAGCCTGGAACTATTTGCACACGACTAGGACCGCTGATGTATACTGTGGACATTGGAGAAAGCATAATAAGGCGCCATGCTGACCAGATCATAGAGTCATCCGAAAAAGGACAACCTACACCACAACTCTATACGCCTAGTGATGAAGCAGAGATACCCATAGTATCTACCTCCGATCCGGTGATACTGGAACCAGATGAACCCGACACTGGCATTGAAGCCGAATCGACCTTGCCAAAAGAACCTACTACACCACCGAGGCGTTATCCGGACCGAGTCAGGAAGCCTCCAGAGAGACTGAATTTGTAATTGATTAACTTCAGCAAATGTGTATATTATTGTTCTTGTAAAAATGTTATTTAATGATTACTTAAAATGTTATGTACTATTTATCTAAAAGGGGAGGAATTGTAGTGTATGTACCTTTTAAGAGGAACTATGTTTTTGAAGCCCCTGTATACTGTAGTACCAGTAGTGACCACTCGGGTATATAAGCCTGTGTAGCGTCTTGTGTTGTTAGTTCACCTCCAGACTTTGTTCAGTAAACACTTGTTAAATCAACTCCTGCATTCCGTGTCTCCATTAACACACGGATCTAACAATAACCATTCTATGATTGTATGCTTTTTCTTCATGAAGAGGGTAGAAACCACTGCCTTCGGCTGAGGAGTCAAGGTTCCAGATATCAGAGGTCCAATTTTGAAATAAACTATTAGGCAGAATCAATCTCGTGTAGATGCAGTGAAGATAGTTTTTACACATAGGGTGGAGTTGATGGATAAGTGGGAAAAATCCTCTACCCAAAACTGCAACATCTCATGATGTGCGGAACTCTCTGGAGGTAGTACAGACTGGGAGATTGCTACAGCATAAAGATGGCAAGAAAAGCTTCTAAAAATATTAAAGGCTTCTAGAATAGCAGCCAGTACTGCTTCTATAGATGCTTTCATCAAGACAGTCACCAGGCTTGCAAGAGCTAATTGGGACTATTTGTTCTGTGATGACACTGATCAGTAGCACCTCTGAACTAGTGGCCAGCACCACGGGGCTGCAAGGAGTGGTTGCAGATATTTTCACTGTGGAGAGTGGCATTGACCCCGTTGCCTTAAACCTTCCTCCAATGTCTAAACATGAGGGAGGTTCAAACATGGAACTGCTTACTTTTTGAAAAATTTGTTCCTGGGATGTTGGCATCGCTGGCAAGACCAGCATTTATTGTCCATCCCTAATTGCCCTTGAGAAGGTGGTGGTGAGCTGCCACCTTGAACTGCTGAAGTCCTTGTGGTGAAATTACCCCCATAGTGCTGTTAGGGAGGGAGTTCCAGAATTTTTGACCCAGTGACGATGAAGGAATGGCAATATATTTCCAAGTCAGGATGGTGTGTAACTTGGAGGGGAACTTGCATGTGATGGTGTTCCCATGCACCTGCTGCCCTTGTCGTTCTAGGTGGTAGAGGTCACAGGTTTGGGAGGTGCTGCCGAAGAAGCCTTGGGTGAGTTACTGCAGTGCATCTAGTAGATGGTACACACTGCAGCCACGGTGCGCCGGTGGTGGAGGGAGTGAATGTTTAAGGTGGTGGATGGGGTACCAATCAAGCGGGCTGCTTTGTCCTGGATGGTGTCGAGTTTCTTCAGTGTTGTTGGAGGCAAGTGGAGAGTATTCCATCACACTCCTGACTTGTGCCTTGTAGATGGTGGAAAGGCTTTAAGGAGTCAGGAGGTGAGACACTCGCTGCAGAATACCCAGCCTCTAACCTGCTCTTGTTGCCACAGTATTTATGTGGCTGGTCTAGTTAAGTTTCTGATCAATGATGACCCCCAGGATATTGATGGTGGGGGACTCGGCAATGGTAATGTCAAAGGGCGTGGTTAGACTCACTCTTGTTGGCGATTATCATTGCCTGGCACTTGTGTGGCACAAATGTTGCTTGCCACTTATCAGCCCAAGCCTGAATGTTGCCCAGGTTTTTCTGCATGCAGGCATGGACTGCTTCATTATCTGAGGAGATGCAAATGGAACTGACCACTGTGCAGTCATCAGCGAACATCCCTACTTCTGATCTTATGATGGATGGAAGGTCATTGATGAAGCAGCTGAAGATGGTTAGACCTAGGAAACTGCCCTGAGGAGCTGCTGTAAGAGAATGGGTTGTGGAAGCTGGTCACTCTACGACAGCCGCTTCCCTGAGATTAGATTCGCCTCAAGTTTCATGGGGAGCAATCCCAGCCACCCACTGCTCAACCTCATCTCACTTATGGAACAGTTCATAGGAGGTGTAGAATAGGAGCACAAGCACTTTAGCTTGCTGACAGAAAAAGTAGACATGGTATTGATCAGTTGTAGAGATTAGAATTAGGGTGATTAGAATTTTTGCCTTTTTTTGGATGAATATCCTGTAAAGTAAATACGGAGCTCTGAGTTCATTTTTATTTACGCTTTCAATTTTAGGGAGTTTGGAAAATGGCAGGGGAAGTAAACACTTCTGTCTTATAAAGAAACTTGGCAGAAGTCTTTGGTAGTGAAGGACCGTGTGGAGGGGAGAAACAGGCAGGTGTGAAATAACTTTTTTTAGTCATTCAACCTTTATTTATTGAATGCACTGGACTATCAGTGGCACCTACCTTTCTCCGGCTGCTGGTTGCACTGTCCCGTGTTCTCTCCTGCCTGTGCAACCTTGTCATGTTCTGGGAACAGATGTCCTTCAACCCACTCCCATCTGGTTCACTAATGTCCTTTAGGGAAGGAAATCTGCCGTCCTTACCTGGTCTGGCCTACATGTGACTCCAGACCCACGGCAATGTGGTTGACCCTTAATGCCCCCTGAAATGGCCTAGCAAGCCACTCAGTTGTAAAACAACCGCTACGAAAAACAATAAGACCTACACAATATAGACTGCAGCGGTTCAAGAAGGCGGCTCACCACCATCTTCTCAAGGGCAATTAGGGATGGGCACTAAATGCAGGCCTAGCCAGCGATGCCCACATCCCATCAATGAATAAAAAAAAAATTATTATTGCTTTCAGCTGCTAGAAGCAGCAAGCCTTTCTTAACTACAATATTATGTAGAATGCAGCAAGCTACAATTATTCTTGGCATTCTCACTGGGCTGTATTTCAGGGCTCCACCAGATTTATCTAGGGACCTAAAATGTGACTTGTTCCTATGGTCGTCTCTGACACTTCTTGCAGTGGCATGGCTGTCATTATGTCTGTTGGCCTCCTCTGTCTCCAGAACCTCTGTCCACCTAACAATCCTGATGCATGGCTCTGAGTCTTGAGAGCTGGTTTGGCGGATTGTCGCATGATGCAAGCATTGTGGCAGCTTCCTGGGTATCTGACATTGATGTACAGGATAAACTAATTGGCAGTGGAACACTAGCTGCACATTAATAGAATGAAAGCCTTTCCTGTCAGTAAACTTGACATATATATATAGGGCATTGAGTGCCACATATATTCCATCAATTGCTTCTTACATCTGTGGGAATCTTGGCAGTCTGTAGAATTGGATAGTGTGCTCTCTCTCTTTGTTTCCATTGGGAAGGATGTCAATTGTGCAGCCCTCCTGTATAGAATATCAGTGCTCTTGATGCAATTTTGAACAGCTGCCTGACTAATGTGGTAAAGGTCACTTGATGCTACATGGAAGGATCCAGGTAAGTCAAGGCACTGGTGATCTTGACTGGTACGGACAAGGCTGTTCTCCAGGTGAAAGTGGGCTGCAGGTCTTCAACCAGCAGTTGACGTATTTCCCCAATAATATTGTGGGAGAGCAAGGAGTGCAGCTGTCTGAGGCACTGATGGTCAGAAAAGTTCAATGAAATCTTCTTAATCTGTAGACCCTGGTGAGTGGTCCTGAGGATGTCTCGCTGTAAGAGCTTCCAATCTAGCCTCTTCTATGTCTTCTTCCTCCTCCTCTTCATAGCATAGAAGGATTTCCATTGTGAAATCCACGTCTCCAGTGCATAGTAGTACTTTGAGCATAGTGGAGTTAAACTAGCAGCAAAAGTCTGACTGAAGCTCCAAAATACTAAAGATAAGTAACACCAATCTTCAATAACAGCACAAAAAATGACACACTCAATATGGTATCCACCTTGGGGATACCTTCCTGCAGCTTCAGTCTCCATTTATATAGTGGGTCAGATTCCATTTATGCTCCCTTGACTCCATTTAAGTGGTGGATTGGGCTCCCAGTGGAGCTTAAATGGAACTGGCAATTTTTTTTTGGCAGATAATTCAGCTACAATTTTGTAGTGGTGGATTTGAGATGGTAGCCTCTAAGAACCCATCCCAAAATGTGTAGTAATTCAAAAGATAATCCAACCCTAATGTAGTAATATAGCTTTTAAATAACAAAGTGTGTTGAAATGGCTATTGATATTCTTTTGGCTTTGACTTATTACACTTCTATAATAACTGTAAATAATTCTTAATTCTAATTTCTTTTAGATATTCTTCGAGCAGGGGGAGATATTGTGAATTATGCAGGTAATAAGTTGCAAAGTAACAAGTTCTATAACTTAACCAATATTTATTTTGGATGGCAAACAGAATGATTGTTTAATGTTGGGTATGATCATTTTCTTTCCCACAGGTGATGCAATGTTGGCACTATGGAGAGAGAGAAGGAAAGCACTGAGTGAGATTCTCACTTTAGTTGTAAAATGTAGTCTAAATATCCAGGACAAATGTGATAATAAGGACACTGAGGTTGGAGTCAAACTCAGAGTAAAAATAGGTAATTACTAAGTATTCAAACCCATTAGTAAACATTAAATTGTAATCTTGTCATATTCAATTTATATATTGTAGTGAATGTTGAACTTTGTGTTCGAACAAACAACAGTATCAGACATATCATTGACTATTAAACATGTTTCATAAGCACACAAAATTTGTGCTGCTGTGATAGTTCAAATTTGTTCTTTTTTTAAAATATCTTTCAATTAACTATCTTATTACTTTATTATTCATTTAGGTGAAATGATGAATTTTTAGAAATCAAAGGGTGAATTTTAACTCTTCCCTGATCAGCGGTGAAGGAGCAGTTGAAATGGAGCCGCTCCATTTCCTGCTGATTCCCCATTTTAAAACTTTTTTATATATTTGTTCTTGGGATGTGGGCATTGCTGGCAATGCCAGCATTTATTGCCCATCCCTAGTTGTCCCTGAGAAGGTGGTGGTGAGCCGCCTTCTTGAACCGCTGCAGTCCGTGTGGTGAAGGTACTCCCACAGTGTTGTTAGGGAGGGAGTTCCAGGTTTTTGACCCAGCGATGATGAAGGAACGGCGATATACTTCCAAGTCAGGATGGTGTGTGACTGGAAGGGGAACGTGGGAGGTGGTGGTGTTCCCATGTGCCTGCTGCCCTTGTCCTTCTCGGTGGTAGAGGTCGCGGGTTTGGGAGGTGTTGCCGAAGAAGCCTTGATGAGTTGCTGCAGTGCATCTTGTAGATGGTACACACTGCAGCCACGGTACGCTGGTGGTGGAGGGAGTGAATGTTTAAGGTGGTGGATGGGGTGTTAATCAAGCAGGCTGCTTTGTCTTGGATGGTGTCGAGCATCTTTTGTTGGAGCTGCACTCATCCAGACAAGTGGAGAGTATTCCATCACACTCCTGACTTGTGCCTTGTAGGTGGTAGAAAGGCTTTGGGGAGTCAGGAGGTGAGACACTTGCCGCAGAATACCCAGCCTTGTTGCCACAGTATTTATGTGGCTGATCCAGTTAAGTTTCTGGTCAATGGTGACCCCCCAGGATATTAATGGGGGGGGATTCGGCGATCGTAATGCCGTTTAATGTCAAGGGCAGTAGTTAGATGCTCGCGTTTTGGAGATAGTCATTGCCTGACACTTGTGTGGCTCGAATGTTACCTGCCACTTATCAGCCCAAGCCTGAATGTTGTCCAGGTCTTGCTGCATGCGGGCATGGACTGCTTCATTATCTGAGGAGTTGCGAATGGCACTGAACACTGTGCAGTCAGAAGCAAACATACCCACTTCTGACCTTATGATGGAGAGAAGGTCATTGCTGAAGCAGTTGAAGATGATTGGGCGTAGGACACTTCCTTGAGGAATTCCTGCAGCGATGTCCTGGAGCTGTGATGATTGACTGCCAACCACCACAACCATCTTCCTTAAGTATGACTCGAGCCAGTGGCGGGTTTCCCCCCCCCCCCCCCATTCCCATTGACTTCAGTTTTACTAGGGCTCCTTGATGTCACACTCGGTCAAATGCTGCCTGGATGTTGAGGGCAGTCACTCTCACCTCACCTCTGGAATTATGATCTTTTGTCCATGCTTTGACCAAGGCTGTAATGAGGTCTGAAGCTGAGTGGTCCTGGCGGAACCCAAACTGGGCAATAGTGAGCAGGTTATTGGTGAGAAAGTACTACTTGACGACACTTTCCATCACTTTGCTGATGATTGAGAGAAGACTGATGGGGCGGTAATTGGCCGGATTGGTTTTTGTCCTGCTTTTTGTGGACAGGACATACCTGGGCAGTTTTCCACATTGTCAGATAGATGCCAGTGTTGTAGCTGTACTGGAACAGTTTTGCTAGAGGCGCGGCTAGTTCTGGAGCACAAGTCTTCAGCACGACAACCGGGATGTTGTCGGGGCCCACAGCCTTTGCTGTATCCAGTGCACTCAGTTGTTTCTTGATATCACGTGGAGTGAATTGAATTGGCTGAAGACTGGCTTCTGTGGTGGTGGTGACCTCAGGAGGAGGCCGATATGGATCATCCGCTCAGCACTTCTGGCTGAAGATGGTTGCAAACGCTTCAGCTTTGTCTTTTGCACTCACGTGCTGGGCTCCACCATCATTGAGAATGGGGATATTCCTCCTCCCGTTAGTTGTTTAATGGTCCACCACCATTCATGACAGGATGTGGCAGAACTGTAGAGCTTTGATCTGATCCGTTGATTGTGGGATCACTTAGCTCTGTCTATAGCATGCTGCTTCCACTTTTTAGCATGCATGTAGTCCTGTGTTGCAGCTTCCCCAGGTTGGCACCGCATTTTTAGGTACACCTGGTGCTGCTCCTGACATGCTCTTCATTGAACCAGAGATGGTCCCTTGGCTTGATGGTAATGGTAGAGTGAGGGGTATGCTACGCCATGAGGTTACAGATTGTGGTGGAATACAATTCTGCTGCTGCTGTTGATGGCTCACAGAGCCTCATCGATGCCCAGTTTTGAGCTGCTAGATTTGTTCTGAATCTATCTCATTTAGTACAGTAGTAGTGCCACACAACACGATGGAGGGTGTCCTCAGTGTGAAGACGGGACTTCATCTCCACAATGACTGTGCGGTGGTCATTACTACCAATGCTGTCATGGACAGGTAGATTGGTGAGGACGAGGTCAAGTAGGTTTTGCCCTCATGTTGGTTCTCTCACCACCTGTCGCAGGCCCAGACTGGCAGCTGTGCCCTTCAGGACTCGGCCAGCTGTGGTGCTACTGAGCCACTCTTGGTGATGGACATTGAAGTCCCCCACCCAGAGTACATTCTGTGCCCTTGCTACTCTGCTTCTTCCAAGTCCAACATGAAGGACTACTGATACATCAGCTGAGGGAGGGCGGTAGGTGACAATCAGCAGGAAGTTTCCTTGCCTATACTTCACCTGAAGCCTTGAGACTTCATGGGGTCCAGAGTCAATGTTGAGGACTCCCGGGGCCACTCCTTCCCGACTGTATACCACTGTGCTGCCACCACTGGTGGACCTGTCCTACAGGATATACCCAGGGATGGTGATGGAGGAGTTTGGGACATATGATTATGTCAGGCTGTTGCTTGACTAGTCTGTGGGACAAGCTCTCCAAATTTTGGCACAAGTCCCCAGATGTTGGTGAGGAGGACTTTGCAGGGTCAACTGGGCTGGGGGTGCCGTTGACATGTGCCTAGGCCGATGCCGGCTGGTCCGTCCGGTTTTATTCTTATTGCCTTTCATCACGGTTTTTTATAACTGAGTGGCTTATTAGGCCATTTCAGAGGGCAGTTAAGAGTCAACTGTAGTGTATGTAACTGTTCTACCTTTAAGAGAACTATTGTATGTAACCGTCCACCTTTAAGAGAACTATTTTAGGTGTGGCACTACTTTATCTTGGCTGCTGGATACTGTAATACCGACGGTGACCACACCGGTATATAAGTGCTGTGTCAGGATTTATTGGGCAGATTCGCCCTGACCTTCGAATAGTAAAGTCCTGTTAAAGTTACTCTTGTAGTCTGTGTATTAATTCGCCATAATACCTACAGACTTTACAGTGGCGACGAGTTCGATCTTACCCTGCAGCAACAATACTTCCGAAGCAGTTAACGAGCGTCGAGAATAGGCACCCGCTCTCGTCGTTCTGCTGAGAGAAAACTCGAGTCTGCAGAGCAAGGAAGAAGGAAGAATTCAGACACGAAGCCTTCCATCAGCAACAGGCACTGATTGTCCCTTCTGCCACGGTGGTGAGTGAGCCAATCAGCACGAGAAGCAAGTCGGCCACGGTGACTGGGAGTAAAGGGAAAATAAATAAAAAAATAAACGGAGGATAAGGGCGGTGAACTCGACCACGGTCGGGGGAAAGGAGCCGGACAGAAGTCGGGCCCAGAGGCGCTGAGACTGGGGCAGCGTGGAGCACGGAAGCCGCGGTACAAGCGGGCTGGGAGACGCAACGGCGTCGTGAGACAGCTAGACCGCGACCGGCGAAAAAGGCCGGGCAGCTACCGAGGCCACGAGGCGCTGCGACCGGGATCGTAAGGCCGCGGGAAGATATAAAAATAAATAAACCGCGGTGAACTCAGCCGCAGCCGGGGAGGAAAGCACCGGACTGCGAGAGGGCTGGGAGGCGCGAGTGGAGTGAAAAAGGCCGGGCAGCGACCAAGGCCACGAAGCGCTGCGACCGGGATCGTAAGGCGCGGGAAGATATAAAAATAAATAAATCGCGGAGAACTCAGCCGCAGCCGGGAGGAAAGCACCGGACTGCGAGAGGGCTGGGAGGCGCGATTGGAAGCCGCTGAGGGAGAGACAGAGCCCGAGCGAGCGGGAGAGACAGAGCCCGAGCGAGGGAGACTGAGTGAGATCCAGCCCAGCGGCTGAAACTGTTCGCCGTCAACGGGTTGTACCCAGCGCCGGTTGCCCTGCCGAGAAAAGGGAACAAGGAACGCACTGAAGCCGACGCGCAGGCTGCGAACCCCGAAAGCCAGCGGTCGTCGCCCGAGGGAAAAGCTTACCCCTCCCGCCAGGGGAAGAAACGCGGGAAGCCACCAGTAGGCGGGGAAGAAGACAGAAGCGGGAAACCGCCATTTTGAAAGTGGGCGGGGAAAGAAGACAAGCGCGGGAAACCGCCATTTTGAAAAAAAAAATTTAAAGAAATATTTCGTTGTTGTTTCTCAGGAAGAGTGTGAAGATGCCTAAGCGTAGTAACATCAACGGTTTCGATTCCGATGTGGAAGATTGGGCCACGTATGTAGAACGCATCGAGATATATTGTAAGGTCAATAAGATAGCAAATTATGACAAAGCTCTAACCTTACTAAACTCAATGGGTGCGAAGACATACGGGTTATTGAAGCATCTTCTATCACCAGCTAAACCGGCGGATCAGTCTTTCGCTAATATTGTTGCTGTCCTGAAGGATCATTTTAACCCCGCACCGCTGATGTTAGCGGAACGATCTAAATTTTACGTGAGAACGCAACGAAAAGAGGAAAGCAACGCGGAGTACCTGGTTGAACTGCGTAGGCTAGCAAAATACTGTCAGTTTGGGGTAAATCTGACAGAGGCACTGAGAGACAAGTTCGTGTGCGGGATGTCGAAGGAAGGAACACAAAAACGACTGCTCGAAGAGAACGATCTTACACTTGATAAGGCTGTTCTTATTGCAGCATCGCACGAAGCCGCAGCGAGAGGCACGGCGGAAATGCAGCGGAAGACAGCGGTACTCAGTGTGGATCAAATGACTTTGGGTACAACGAAATGTTATCGTTGTGGGAAGACAACACACGACCAGAACCAATGCTGGTTTAAAAACCAGGAATGTAGAAAATGTGGCAAGCTTGGTCACATAGCTAAGGTATGCCGGTCAGGAAAGAAGACCAGCAATAATAAGTCACCGCAGAAGAAGTACAGAAAGGTACATAAGGTGACTGGGAAGAGTCCAGATGAACAGAATTCGGACTCAGACTCCAACAGCAAGGAACTGGGTAGTCTGAGGATTCACAATGTGAGTAAAGAAGCTGACCGACAAACTATCTGGGTCACACTACAGATTGCAAAAGTCCAAGTGAAGATGGAAGTGGACACTGGATCGGCGGTGACGGTCATGAATAAGCAAGATTACAAAAAGTTATTCAAACATATTCCCCTACGAGATACGGAGATAGTATTGCAGACATACACGGGGCACAAAGTATACCCCATCGGAAAGATAAAAGTCAAGGTGAGATACAAGGACAAAGATCACCAAGGGATGGACATGTATGTGCTGCCCAAGGGAGGTCCACCACTTCTGGGACGGGAGTGGATCAGGAAAATAAAGATAGACTGGCATTCACTAAACACAATGACGGTAGATTCCGGAAAGGAAGATGTCAAACCTGAACGGTTGTCCAGAATATTGGACGAAGCTAAAGAGGTATTCCAGCAAGGACTGGGAACACTGAGAGGAATTAAAGCAAAAATCAAGATTGCAGAACATGCAAGCCCAAATTTTTTCAAAGCCAGATCGGTACCTTATGCGATACGACCTGCTGTGGAGGCAGAACTGGAAGAGCTTGAACGTTCAGGGGTACTGTCTAAGGTGGACTGGAGTGAGTGGGCCACGCCCATTGTTCCCGTCATGAAGTCTTCATCAAGTAACAAGCCAGGGGGACCGGGAAAGGTCCGCATCTGCGGAGACTTCAAGATCACAGTTAATCCGGTGCTTCACACGGTACAATACCCGCTTCCGCGGATTGAGGATATCTTTGCTTCATTGTCTGGCGGGAAACACTTCACCAAGATAGACCTGGCACAAGCATACTTACAAATGGAAGTCGAGGAAGAGTCGCGCCAGTATCTCACAATCAACACGCACAGAGGCTTGTATCGTTATAATAGACTGGTTTTTGGAGTAGCTTCGGCTCCAGCAATTTGGCAGAGGGCCATGGAGCAGGTCTTACAGGGTATTCCAAGCACTCAGTGTTACTTGGACGATATCCTGATTACAGGAGAGGATGAGGAGGAACACCTCACAAAATTTGAAACTGGTGCTCACCGGGTTGAAGGAATATGGCCTTCGAGTTAATCGCCAGAAATGTGAGTTCTTCCAGAAACGGATCTCGTACTGTGGTCATGTCATTGACCAAGAGGGGCTGCACAAGTCACCTGACAAGATAGAAGCTGTCGTGAAGGCCCCCGCTCCGGAAAATGTATCACAGTTGAGATCGTTTCTGGGGTTGATTAATTATTACCACAAGTTTCTGCCAAATCTATCCACGGTGCTGCATCCGCTGAATGCTCTGTTGCGGAAAGAAGTACCATGGAAGTGGAGCGAGGACTGTAAGAAGGCCTTTCGCAGAAGCAAGGCGTTGATTACCTCTGAGGAAGTGTTGGCTCATTTCAACCCAACGTTACCTCTTCATCTAGCTTGTGATGCTTCCCCTTATGGAATTGGAGCAGTACTTTCACACAAGTTACCAAATGGCTCGGAAAGGCCAGTCGCATTTGCATCCCGATCATTGACCTCCGCTGAGCGAAATTATGCTCAGATAGATAGGGAGGCCCTCAGCCTTGTGTGGGGAGTAAAGAAATTCAATCATTACCTGCAGGGCAAGAAGTTCACATTACTGACAGAGCACCAGCCGTTGGTGTCCATATTCAACCCTAACAAGGCCGTTTCCACTATGACAGCGCAAAGGCTACAGAGGTGGTCCGTGTTACTTGGGGCACACCAATATGACATCGAATACAAAAGGTCCAAACAGCATGGAAATGCTGATGGGTTATCGCGCCTACCGTTGCCAGTAGTAGAAGAGGCGGCTACAGTGGACCCGGTAGAGATGTTCCACTCATCCATAGTGGAATGTCTACCAGTAACAAATTCGATGATCGAAAATGAAACAAGAAATGATCCGACTCTCTCACGAGTCTACGATTTAACAGTGGAGGGATGGCCAGCACATGGCGAACCAACGCTGCCCGCATTTTCGCAAAGAAAAGAACAGCTGTCAGTGTGCCGAGGAACCTTGATGTGTGGATCTAGAGTGGTGATTCCACCCAAACTTCAGCATAAGGTGCTAAAGGAGCTTCACAAGGGGCATCTGGGTGGAGTGAAAATGAAGAACCTAGCAAGAGCGTTTGTGTGGTGGCCAGGTATTGATGGAGACATCGAAGAAATAACCAAGAGCTGTCTAGGATGCCAGAAGGTCCAAAACGCGCCACCACAAGCTCCTCTGCATCCATGGGAGTGGCCCTCATCTCCTTGGCAAAGGGTACACGTCGACCTTGCTGGTCCATTTATGGACTCAATGTTTCTAATCGCGGTGGATGCACACTCCAAGTGGCCGGAGGTAATAAAGATGTCCTCCACCACCACGGAAAAAACCATCACAGTATTAAGGACCATATTTGCCAGGAATGGGCTGCCGGAACAGATCTGTTCTGATAATGGACCGCAATTTGTGTCCGAAGAATTCAGGAAGTTCTTAAAAAGGAATGGGGTCAAGCACTACACGTCAGCCCCATACCATCCCGCCACCAATGGATTAGCTGAAAGGTTTGTCCAGACCTTCAAGAAGGCCATAAAGGCCATGGGTAATGAAGACATCAACCTACAACATAAGGTAGATAACTTCTTGTTGGCGTACAGGAATGCAACACATGCGGTCACAAACCAAACTCCCGCCATGATGTTTTTCAATAGAAGACTAAGATGCCGGCTGGATTTGATTAAGCCAAACGTCAGAAGGGACGTAGAGAACCGGCAATTTCAGGGCATGAATGAAAGGCCAACTAGATCCTTTCAGATAGGTCAACAAGTTTTGGCCCGGGACTACCGTACCGAGAAATGGCAGCCTGGAACTATTGGGAAAAGGCTAGGGCCGCTGATGTATACCGTGGACATTGGTGACAGCATAATAAGGCGCCATGTTGACCAGATCATAGGGTCATCCACAAAGGACCAACCTACTCCACAACCTTACACGGCTAATGTTGAAGCAGAGATACCCAGAGCACCTACCTCCGATCTGGTAATACTGGAATCAGATGAACCTGACACTGTCCTTCAAGCCGAATCGACCTTGCCAGAAGAACCTACTACCCCGCCGAAAACTACTACACCACCGAGGCGTTATCCGGACAGAGTCAGGAAGCCTCCAGAGAGACTGAACCTGTGAACTGTTTTGCATAAGTTGTATATATGTTATGATGTTATGTTAATGGGGAATAAGTATGTTGTAAGCTAAAAAGGGAGGATTGTAGTGTATGTAACCGTCCACCTTAATGAGAACTATTTTAGGTGTGGCACTACTTTATCTTGGCTGCTGTATATTGTAATACCGACGGTGACCACACCGGTATATAAGTGCTGTGTCAGGATTTATTGGGCAGATTCGCCCTGACCTTCGAATAATAAAGTCCTGTTAAAGTTACTCTTGTAGTCTGTGTATTAATTCGCCATAATACCTACAGACTTTACATCAACCACATTGCTGTGGGTCTGGAGTCACATAGGCCAGACCAGGTAAGGACTTCCTCCCCTAAACGACATTAATTAGTGAACCAAATGGGTTTTTACAACAATCCGATAGTTTCATGGTGACGATTACTGATACTAGCTTTTTCCAGATTTATTTAATTAACTGTATTTAAATTCCCCAGTTGGGATTTGAACTCGCCTCGCCGGATCATTAGTCCAGGCCTCTGGATTACTAGTCCAGTAACATAACCACTGTGCTACTGTTCCAGATACGGTAGCAGATGAGGCTCCCGTCTGACTCCAATGGCATTTTAACCCACTCTTGAACATGGCACCTGTGCCAGGTAAAGCTGTCGGGAAGTCAGCGAGGCCCTTTAAGATAAGTTTAAAAAAAATACCTTTTCTTAGTGTGGCCAAGAGGAGCAGGAGTGCCTCTGCGCCCTGGATTCCCCACTCTCCCCAGCAGCGAGACCATCCCGCACTACTTTCTGCCAGCAGCCTTCTCTTCGTACCTTCTCTTGATTTTTCCTCCCCCATCCTGCTTGCCAGCTATTGTTTTCTGCCTGAAATGGGCGAGCAGCTGATCAGTGGCATTCAAATGAAGCCCGTGTTCTAACTTTGTGATTTCCCACTCTGTTCTTAGTATAGGGTAACATATATTCCAGCACTGGGGTCTTCCTACACGACTAATTTAGCAGAGCGACAGCCCATGCACGCTTTTTTTTAAGGTGACCCTAAGCTAATATACTCAACATTGAAAATGACGATCCTGTGCCCATTTAAAAAAAAAATTAAGATTTGGATTTGTGGATTTGTGCTGACTAATTTTTCATACTCGGCACCGACCTAATTAGCGGTAAGAGGTATCGATAACAAGTACATTTTTTTTTAAACTTGCCTTAATGTGGAGCCAGAAGAAGCCGGACTACTCCTTCTGCAATCACATTATTATTGCGGGCCACTTGCTCCCACCTCCCATTTATCTCCAACTGGGCCCTTCTCTTCAGGCGCACGAGTTCAGCTTGATGATTGCTTCATGACAGATATCAGGTGCTATCAAATTTCGGTCCCAATAAGTAAAAATTGCGTTTCTGTTACTTAGCATTTTGAGATTTTTAACTGCTGTTTTTGGAATTGACTTTCACAATTTTGCCTATTTTTCTGTGATTACTGCATACTCGTGGCTTTGGTTTCTTTATCTTGGTCAATTTTTACATCTTTTTTTTAAAGTCCTGGCTACACAGGAGGATAGTAAGCAAGATGGATCAGGTTAGAGCTAGGTCTTTGGGGGGCCGCAACAGTGAAGGGGTGGTGTTTTGTGAGGGTTGGGCTCCAGAGCTTTGGTAGCATTGTGGAGAAATCCTGTATTTTGGCAGAACTGGGGTGGGGATCTTGGGGTTTAGCAGAATGGGAGGGGGTCACATTGAGGTTTGGAAGCACTGAAGAGTGGTCCAATGTTTTAGCAGCATGGAGATGGAACCTGGGGGTTTAGCATGAAAGCAGAGAGGAAATCTGGAATTTAAAAAAAAAAGAGCTGAAGTAGGTTCTGGGGTTTGGTAGTACAGGTTGAGCGTCCTGAATCCGGTAATCTCGGGACCGAGGCCGAGCCGGTTTTCGTGTTTTCCGGACTTCAGAACGCGTTTCTGATGACCGAAGTCCAGAAATATCACAACCTGGGCTCGGGCGTTTCCGGACTTCGGACATCAGAAACACGTTCCGAGTCCGGAAATGCCTGGGCCCCTCCACATAGCGCTGATGCATTTCTCCGCCCCTCCCCTTCTGTTAATGGGGAGGGACACTGCGAGCTCTGCAGAGCACCCGATGGCCCACACTAGGCCACCAGGGCGGCTTGGTGCCGTGGCCACAGCCTGGCGGAAATACTTAGTGGAGCTGTGTCGGCGGGAGGCGCGAGCGGGAAGCTTAAAAGGGCTTCAGAGACCCAGGTAAGGCCTCAGACCGCGGGTGTCGGCGGGAGGCGCGAGCGGGAAGCTTAAAAAGGCTTCAGAGACCCAGGTAAGGTTTACCAATCGCCAGTCTCCGAAGTCAGAGGGAAGGAGAGAGGTAAAAAGTAATCCAAGTGTGACGTCACCAGAAAGCAGGTAAGTGATTGGTTGGTAAGCATTTCTCTCTTTTTTAACCTTAAACTCTGTGGTTTATAGTTTCTAAGGTGCGATATTCATCATCTAGAATTGGGGCAGAGGGTATTTAAAAATAATATTAATAAATTTAATTAATTACATAGAATGGGAGATCAGGTGATGTGTTGCTGCTGCAATATGTGGGAGCTGGTGGACACCATTGATGCTCACGGTGATCACATTTGCAGTAAGTGTTAGCTGCTCGAGGAATTCCGGCTCCGTGTTGAAGAGCTGGAGTCCGAGCTTCAAACACTGAGACACATCAGGGAGGGGGAGAATTACCTGGACTCTGTGTACCAGGAGGTAGTCACACCAATTAGATTAATTAATTCAGATGTAGTCCGTGGCCAGGGTCAGGATGGTGTGACTAGAAGTGAGGCAGGTACGGGGATCCAGGAGGTAGTGTTGGAGGAGCCGCAGCCCTTGTTCTTGTCCAACAGGTTTGAGGCTCTTACTCCCTGTGAGGATGGGAACAGGGACTGCGGGGAGGATGAGCAACCTGGCCACAGCACCGTGGAGCGGGGGCCATTCAAGTGGGGGGAGTTAAAAGAAATGTTGTAGTGGTAGGGGATAGTATAGTTCGGGGGATAGATAGAGTTCTTTGCAGCTGAGAGCGAGAGTCCCGAAGGCTGTGTTGCCTGCCCGGTGCCAGGGTTAAGGACATCTCCTCTGGGCTGGAGAGAAACTTGGAGTGGGAGGGGGAGGATCCAGTTGTCGTGGTCCATGTTGGTACCAACGACATAGATAGGACAAGAAAGGAGGTTCTGCTGAGGGAGTTTGAGCAGCTAGGGGCCAAATTAAAAAGCAGAACCACAAGGGTAATAATCTCTGGATTACTACCTGAGCCACGTGCAAATTTGGCTAGGGTAAATAAAATTAGAGAGTTAAATGCGTGGCTCAAAGACTGGTGTGGGAGAAATGGGTTTTGCTTCCTGGGACACTGGCATCAGTACTGGGACAGGAGAGAGCTGTTCCGTTGGGATGGACTTCACTTGGCCAGTGCTGGGACTAGAATCCTGGCGAATCGAATAACTAGGGCTGTAGAGAGGGTTTTAAACTAATTTAGTGGGGGGGAGGTTTTAAGAGAGCGAAAAATAAAAATGACAGCGGAGAAGGCAATAGAGCAAGGTAGCAGTGGGGGAATTAAAAACCAGAGCGTGTCAGGAAGGGACAGAATGTATAATGATAAGGGTAAAGTACTAAAAGGGGTAAAAGCAGGAATAAATTGTCAGAAAACATATTTGAAAGTTCTTTATCTGAATGCACGCAGCATTCGTAACAAAATTGACGAGTTGATGGTGAAAATAACTACACATGGGTATGATCTGGTGGCCATTATGGAAACATGGCTGCAAGATAATCATGAATGGGAACTAAACATACAAGGGTATTTGACAATTAGGAAGGACAGACAGGAAGGAAAGGGAGGTGGGGTTGCTATGTTAATCAAGGATGGAATCACTGCAATAGTCAGAAATGATATTTGGTCAAAGGATCAGGATAGTGAAACAGTTTGGGTGGAGATAAGGAATAATAAGGGGAAAAAGTCACTAGTGGGCGTAGTCTATAGGCTTCCTAACAGTTGCAACTCTGTTGGTTGGAGTATAAATCAGGAAATAGTTGGGGCTTGTAATAAGGGAACAGCTATAATCATGGGGGATTTTAACTTTCATATTGACTGGACTAATCAAATTGGGCATGGCAGCATTGAGGAAGAGTTCATAGAGTGTATTAGGGACGGGTTCCTTGAGCAGTATGTAACTGAACCAACCAGGGGGCAGGCAATCTTAGATCTGGTCCTGTGTAATGAGACAGGATTAATAAAAAATGTCCTAGTAAAGGATCCCCTTGGAATGAGTGACCATAATATGGTTGAATTCCAAATTCAGTTTGAGGGTGAGAGAGTTGGATCTCAAACCAGCGTACTAAGCTTAAATAAAGGAGACTATGAAGGTATGAGAGCACAGTTGACTAAAGTGGACTGGGAAAACAGATTAAAGTGTAAGACGGTACAAGAGCAGTGGTCTACATTCAAGGAGATATTTCACATCTTTCAAGATAAATATATTCCACTGAGGAAGAAGGGGAGTCAAAGAAAAGACAGCCATCCGTGGCTTAGTAAAGTAATAAAGGATAGTATTCGACTGAAAACAAGGGCATATAAATTAGCCAAATCTAGTGGGAGGATAGAAGATTGGGAAGCATTTAAAAGCCAGCAAACAATAACTAAAAGATTAATTAAGAAAGGGAAGATTGATTATGAAAGTAAACTAGCAAAAAATATAAAAACAAATAGCAAGAGTTTCTACAGCTATATAAAAAGAAAAAGGGTGGCTAAAGTGAATGTTGGTCCCTTAGAGGATGGGACTGGGAAACTTGTGGTGGGGAACATGGAGATGGCAAAGACGCTGAACAAATATTTTGTATCAGTCTTTACAGTAGAGGACACTAAAAATATCCCAACACTGGACAAACAGGGGGCAATGTGGGGGGGGAGGAGCTAAACATGATTAAAATCACTAAGGAGATGGTACTCAGTAAAATAATGGGACTTAAGGCGGATAAATCCCCCGGACCTGATGGCCTACATCCTAGGGTCTTGAGAGAAGTGGCGGTAGGGATTGTGGATGCATTGGTGATCATTTTCCAAAACTCCCTGGACTCAGGAAAGGTCCCGGCAGATTGGAAAACTGCTAATGTAACACCCTTATTTAAGAAGGGATGTCGACAAAAAGCTGGAAACTGTAGACCAGTTAGCCTAACATCTGTGGTTGGCAAAATGTTGGAGTCCATTATTAAAGAAACAGTAACAGAGCATTTGGATAAACATAATTTAATAGGACAGAGTCAGCATGGTTTTACGAAGGGGAAGTCATGTTTGACAAATTTGCTCGAATTCTTTGAGGATGTAACATACAGGGTGGATAAAGGGGAACCAGTGGATGTAGTGTATTTGGACTTCCAAAAGGCATTTGACAAGGTTCCACACAAAAGATTACTGATCAAAATAAAAAATCACAGGATTGGGGGTAATATACTGGCATGGGTGGAAGATTGGCTATCTAACAGAAAACAAAGAGTTGGGATAAATGGTTCATTCTTGGGCTGGCAATCAGTAACTAGTGGTGTTCCGCAGGGGTCAGTGCTGGGACCCCAACTCTTTACAATCTATATTAACGATTTGGAGGAAGGGACCGAGTGCAACATATCCAAGTTTGCCGACGATACAAAGATGGGAGGGAAAGCAGTGAGTGAGGAGGACATAAAAAACCTGCAAAAGGACATAGACAGGCTACGTGAGTGGGCAGAGATTTGGCAGATGCAATATAATGTTGGAAAGTGTGAGGTTATGCACTTTGGCAGAAAAAATCAAGGAGCAAGTTATTATCTAAATGGAGAGAAACTGCAAAGTGCTACAGTACAAAGGGATCTAGGGGTCCTGGTGCATGAAACACAAAAAGTTAGTATGCAGGTGCAGCAGGTGATCAGGAAGGCCAATGGAATCTTGGCTTTTATTGCAAGGGGGATGGAGTATAAAAACAGGGAAGTCTTGCTGCAGTTATACAGGGTATTGGTGAGGCCACACCTGGAATACTGCGTGCAGTTTTGGTTTCCATATTTAAGAAAAGATATACTTGCTCTCGAGGCGGTTCAGAGAAGGTTCACTTGGTTGATTCCAGAGATGAGGGGGTTGACGTATGAGGAAAGGTTGAGTAGGTTGGGATTCTACTCATTGGAGTTCAGAAGAATGAGAGGCGATCGTATCGAAACATATAAGATTGTGACGGGGCTTGATCGGGTGGATGTGGTGAGGATGTTTCCACTGATGGGTGAGATTAGAACTAGGGGGCATAATCTTAGAATAAGGGGCTGCCCTTTCAGAACTGAGATGAGGAGAAACTTCTTCACTCAGAGGGTAGTAAATCTATGGAATTTGCTACCCCAGAGAGCTGTGGAAGTTGCAACATTAAATAAATTTAAAATGGAGATCGACATTTTCCTAGCAGATAAGGGAATTAGGGGTTACGGGGAGAGGGCAGGGAAGTGGACGTGAGTCTAGATTCAGATCAGCCATGATCCTATTGAATGACGGAGCAGGCCCGAGGGGCCGTATGGCCTACTCCTACTCCTATTTCTTATGTTCTTATGTTCTTATAAGGAGGATAAAACACAACACTAAAGTTTTATTGCATCACTCGCATTTTTCATAGGATTTTTCAAAAAAAGACAACAATAGTTAATGGCTTTTTTAAGTACAGGTTGAGCATCCAAAATCCGGAGTTCAGAACACTTTACAGATTCCGGGCGACCAATCGTCCCAGAGTCCGGATTCCGGAACTCCGGATTTTGGATGCTCAATCTGTACTGAGGGGACTTTACAGCACTGGGACAGAGGCTCTCGGGTTTGGCAGTGGAGCTCCTGCAGCTTGGGGCCACGAGGAGTGGGCCTGTGGTTTGGCAGTAGTGGATAAGGTTCAAGAAGCAATTGATAGTTTTAATATGAAACACTTTTGGTTGAAAAAGTTTCTTTCTCCTGAACTATTACAGCTAGATAAATAAATAACTAACAGAGCTCCATAGTTACTAAGGTTTTATAAATATAGGCATAAAATAAATGCAAACCTACATAAAACAATGGTTAGGCTGCAGTTAGAATATTGTTTCCAATTTTGGGTCTCCTTTAGGAAGAATGCCAGGACCTTGGAGAGGATACAGAAGAGATTCAGGTGGCTGTAATAGTAAAGATAAGAAGGGATGTGAGGAATGATCAAAGTACAAAGAGATAAAAATAACATACTTAAGGAACAAGAAATGTTATAAGAAGTAATAATATACCTAATATAAATAAAGCAGGAGTAATGAAAAATAAGAGCACATTAAATTGCCTGTGTAGCAATGTACAGAGCATCAGCAACAAAATGGGGGAATTGGAGGCAATATTTAGAAGTGAGGAAATAGATGTAATGGGGATAACGGAAATATAGTTGCACACCAGACCGGATTTGCAGTTAAATATTGCATGCTATAATTTATAAATGAAAGACGGGGTGATAGGGTAGTTGTGTTAATCAGAAATAACAATGGCAGCAGCAAGAAAGGGTGTAACTAACAGAGGTAGAAAGAGAATCCTTATGGATTGACATAAATTATAGGAAGTGATTAATCACACTATTAGGAGTATACTACAGACCACCAAATATTGGAAAAGAAGTGGAGGGAGAAATATGTAGGTGTAGTGGTACCACCGAGTGTCCCTTACTTACCGTACATAATTCCCTTTAACGTAACGATGTATATATACGGTTTGCCGTACGGGGCGTTCCCCCTTTGGGAGCGCGGGCGAACGCGATGACGCGGGCGAAAGCGATGACGCGGGTAAACGCGATGACGCGGGCAAACGCAATGACGTCACGTGGCGCATCATGTGACTCACCCAAACGCGGGCTAATGCGATGACGTCACATCACGTGACCGCCCCAAGTGCGGGCGAACGCGATGACGCGGGTAAACGCGATGACGCGGGCAAACGCGATGACGCGGGCAAACGCGATGATGTCATGTCGCGCATCACGTAACTCACACAAACGCGGGCTAACGCGATGACATCACGTCGCGCATCACGTGACCGCCCCAAGCGCGGGCAAACGCGATGACGTCACGTCGCACATCACGTGACCGCCCCAAGCGTGGGAAAACGCGATGACGTCATGACGCAATCCCCGGGACTGCCTAGTCAGTCCTCGTGGCGTCTCCGTCTGGTTAAGACCTACTTAATGGCTCTCCTGTACCGATCTCAGCCAGCTGTTGGAATTCGTTTATTCTTGCATTAAAGAACTATTTGATTGTTCTCCTGGAGTCGACCTCGATTATTTGATAGGCATTCGTCCAACACCTACATTGGTGACCCCGAATACCTACAATTGGTGACCAATGACGTGAGGACGGGAGCTCATCAATACCTACATTGGTGACCCCGTTTTTCGTGAACGTTTTTCACGCAAGCAGCACAGCCGGACCCCGATTTTTCGTGAACGTTTTTCACGAAAGAAGCACGCATGGAAGCTAAAACCATTTCGCTCAGCTAGCGCAACACTGGGAGCAACAATCGCACTCGTGCTTTATAAAGGTAGAAGCCCCGTTCGCCCGGTGCAACATCAATACGGCGCAGACCACGTACCTGGATACGGTCTCCGTTTTCGACAGCTCTACCGACTTTCGGAGCGTCAGCCTCTTCAACAACCCCACGGCGTAACAGCAAGTATAAAATCCCCACAGCGTGGGTACAGCACGTTTTCGGGCTCACAGGATCGGAGCGCGCCCCGGCGGAGATGTCACGAGTTGAAAAGCGGCGGCTGGTTCAGCGAGGCGAGGCCCGACCAGAGCGGACCTGCGAGGGAGCAGTGAGTAGCTGAGGAGTTTAAAACCGGCAGCAGTTGAAAAGCAGCGGCTGATTCAGCGAGGCGAGGCATACCAATTCAGCAGCAGGGGAGAGAGGTAAAAAGTAATCCAAGTGTGACGTCATCAGGAAGCAGGCAAGTGATTGGTTGGTGAGTATTTCTTTCTCCTTTACATTACAAGCTTAAATTCTGCAGTTTATATTTTCTTGGGTCTCTGTGGTGTGGTGGGGACAGTTGGTAAATAAGCGCCCTAGAGTATACCTTTAACTGGTGGTATTGAATTAATTTAAATTAATTAAAGGGGTAAGTCATGCCAGGAGAGCCCAGCCCCATGTTATGCTCCTCTTGCTCTATGTGGGAATTCAGGGATGCTGCCAGTGTCCCTGACGACCACGTGTGCCAGAAATGCATCCAGCTGCAGCTACTAATGGGCAGTATGGAGGCGCTGGAGCTCCGGATGGATGGGTTGTGGAGCATTCACGATGCTGAGAGGGTCGTGGATTACACGTTTGATGAGTTGGTCACGCCGCAGGGTAGGGCTGCACAAGCAGAAGGGAAATGGGTGACCACCAGGTGGAGCAATAGAAGCAGTCAGGTAGTGCAGGGGACCCCTGTGGCCATCCCCCTTTCAAACCGGTATACCAGTTTGGATACTGTTGAGGGGGATGACTCACCAGGGGAAGGCAGCAGCAGCCAACTTCCTGGCACCAGGGGTGCTTCTACTGCTCAGGAAGGGAGGAAAAAGAGTGGGAGAGCAATAGTGGTAGGGGATTCTATCGTAAGGGGAACAGATAGGCGTTTCTGTGGCCGTAGACGTGACTCCAGGATGGTTTGTTGCCTCCCTGGTGCCAGGGTCAAGGATGTCACTGAACAGCTGCAGGGCATCCTGAAGGGGGAGGGTGAACAGGCAGAGGTCGTGGTTCACATTGGGACCAACGACATAGGTAGGAAGAGGGATGAGGTCCTGCAGCAAGAATTTAGGGAGCTAGGTAGCAGATTAAAGAGTAGGCCCTCAAAGGTTGTAATCTCTGGATTACTCCCGGTGCCACGTGCTAGTGAGTATAGGAATAGGAGGATAGAGCAGATGAATGTGTGGCAAATGAGTTGCTGCAGGAGGGAGGGCTTTAGTTTCCTGGATCACTGGGCCTGCTTCTGGGGAAGGTGGGACTTGTACAATTCGGACGGGTTGCACCTGAACCAGAGCGGGACAAATATCCTTGCGGGGAGGTTTGCTAGCACTGTTCGGGGGGGGTTTAAACTAAAATGGCAGGGGGTTGGGAACCTGAGCAGGGAGACAGAGGAAAGGAAAACAGGGATAAAAGCAAAAGGTAGGAAGGAGAAAAACAAAAGTGGCAGTCAGAGAAATCAACGGTTTAAATCAAACGTAGCCACAGTAAATAATAATTCTAATAGGTCTAAGAGCGTTAAAAAAACAAGCCTGAAGGCTTTGTGTCTTAATGCGAGGAGCATTTGTAATAAGGTGGATGAATTGGCTGCGCAAATAGAGGTAAACGAATATGATTTGGTTGGGATTACGGAAACATGGCTCAAGGATGGCCAAGACTGGGAACTCAACATCCAGGGGTATTCGATATTCAGGAAAGATAGGCAAAAAGGAAAGGGAGGTGGGGTAGCATTACTGGTTAAAGAAGGGATTAATACAATTGTAATGAAGGATATTAGCTCTGATGATGTGGAATCTGTATGGGTAGAATTTAGAAATACTAAGGGGAAAAAAACATTAGTGGGAATGGTGTATATAGACCTCCAAACAGTAAGGCGGAGGTTGGGGATGGCATTAAAAGGGAAATTAAAGAAGCGTGCAATAAGGGCACAGCAGTCATCATGGGTGACTTTAATCTACATATAGATTGGGCCAACATAATTAGTAACAATACTGTGGAGGAGGATTTCCTGGAGTGTTTACGGGATGGTTTCCTGGACCAATATGCCGAGGAACCAACCAGAGATCAGGCCATCTTAGACTGGGTATTATGTAATGAGAAAGGATTAATTAGCAATCTTGTTGTACGAGGCCCCTTGGGTCGGAGCGATCATAATATGATTGAATTCTTCATTAAGATGGAGAATGAAGTAGTTGACTCAGAGACAAGGGTCCTCAATTTAAATAAAGGAAACTACGATGGTCTGAGGAGCGAGTTGGGTAGAATTGATTGGGGAATGCCACTCAAAGGGTTGACAGTGGATAGGCAATGGCAAACATTCAAAGACAGAATGGATGAGCTACAGAATTTGTTCATCCCAGTTTGGCATAAAAATAAAACAAAAAAGGTGACTCAACCATGGCTAACGAGGGAAATTAGGGATAGCATAAGATCCAAGGAGAGGACATATAAATTGGCTAGAAAAAGCAATAATCCTGAGGATTGGGAGCAGTTTAGGATTCAACAAAGGAGGACAAAGGGATTAATTAAGAAAGGGAAAATAGAATATGAGAGTAAGCTATCAGGGAACATAAAAACTGACTGTAAAAGCTTTTATAGATATGTGAAGAGAAAAAGATTGGTGAAGTCAAGCGTAGGTCCCTTACAGTCAGAATCAGGGGACTGTATAATGGGAAACAAGGAAATGGCAGACCAACTAAATACATACTTTGGTTCTGTCTTCACAAAGGAGGACACAAATAACCTCCCAGAGATGCCAGAGAACATAGGGTCTAATGAGAGGGAGGAACTGAAAGAAATCAGTATTTGTAGGGAAATGGTGTTAGGAAAATTGATGGGACTGAAGGCCGATAAATCCCCAGGGCCTGATGGTCTACATCCCAGGGTACTTAAGGAAGTGGCCCTAGAGATAGTAGATGCATTGCTGGTCATCTTCCTGAACTCGATAGACTCTGGAACAGTACCCATGGATTGGAGGGTAGCTAATGTTACCCCACTATTCAAAAAAGGTGGTAGAGAAAAAGCGGGGAATTATAGACCGGTAAGCCTGACATCGGTTGTGGGGAAAATGCTAGAGTCTATTATAAAAGATGTAATAGCAGAGCACTTGGAAAGCAGTGACAGGATCGGACAAAGTCAACATGGATTTACAAAAGGTAAATCATGCTTGACTAATCTACTGGAATTTTTTGAGGATGTAACTGGTAAAATAGATAAGGGAGAACCAGTGGATGTGGTGTATTTGGACTTTCAGAAGGCTTTTGATAAGGTCCCACATAAGAGATTAGCGTGCAAAATTAAGGCACATGGGATTGGGGGCAAGGCATTGACTTGGATAGAGAACTGGTTGGCGGACAGAAAGCAAAGAGTTGGAATAAATGGGTCGTTTTCCGAGTGGCAGGCAGTGACTAGTGGGGTACCGCAAGGATCGGTCCTAGGACCCCAGCTGTTCACAATATATATTAATGATCTGGACGAGGGAATTGGATGTAATATCTCCAAATTTGCAGACGACACAAGGCTGGGTTGGAGGGTAAGCTGTGAGGAGGATGTCGTGAAACTCCAGTACGATTTGGACAGGTAGGGTGATTGGGCAGAAACATGGCAAATGCACTATAATGTGAATAAATGTGAGGTTATCCACTTTGGTGGCAAAAACAGGAAGGCAGATTATTATTTGAATGGCAATAGATTGGGAAAAGGGGAAGTGCAAAGAGACCTGGGTGTTATTGTGCACCAGTCGCTGAAGGTAAGCATGCAGGTACAGCAGGCGGTTAAGAAGGCAAATGGTATGCTGGCCTTCGTAGCAAGAGGGTTCGAGTACAAGAACAAGGATGTCTTGCTGCAGTTGTACAGGGCCTTGGTGAGACCGCACCTTGAGTATTGTGTGCAGTTTTGGTCACCTTACCTGAGGAAGGACGTTCTTGCCCTGGAGGGAGTGCAGCGAAGATTCACCAGGCTGATACCTGGGATGGCAGGAATGACGTACGAGGAGAGACTGTGTCAATTGGGCTTATACTCACTGGAGTTTAGAAGATTGAAAGGGGATGTCATTGAAACTTATAAAATTCTGTCAGGTCTGGACAGACTAGATGCGGAAAGGATGTTTCTGATGGCCAGGGAGTCCAGAACCAGGGGACATAGTCTAAGGATAAGGGGTAAGCCATTTAGGACTGAAATGAGGAGGAATTTCTTCACCCAGAGAGTGGTGAACCTGTGGAATTCTCTGTCACAGAGGGCGGTGGAGGCCAGTTCATTAAATATATTCAAGAAAGAGTTGGATATATTTCTTGAGGCTAAAGTGATCAAGGGATATGGGGAGAAGGTAGGGACAGGGTACTGAATTCGGATGATCAGCCAGGATCTCATTGAATGGCGGAGCAGGCTCGAAGGGCCGAATGGCCTACTCCTGCTCCTATCTTCTATGTTTCAAACCACGCCTCGCAACCCACGAGGACTCAGTCCTCACAAACCACGCCTCGCAACCCACGAGGACTCACCCCTCGCAACCCACGAGGACCCACCCCTCGCAAACCACGAGGACCCATCCCTCGCGAACCATGAGGACCCATTCCCTGTCGACGCCGCACCAGCCCATCAGCCTGTTGGTCTGTCTTTTCTACCATGCTTTTCGGCGCGAAGGCGAAGTGTTGCCGCCCTCCCGGCAGTTTTCCCCCTAAATCAACAACAACTAGAAGCGTTGCCGCCCTCCCGGCAGTTTTCCCCCTAAATCAACAACAATTAGAAGCGTTGCCACCCTCCCGGCAGTTTTCCCCCTAAATCAACAGCAACTTGAAGCGTTGCCGCCCTCTCTACAGTTTTCCCCCCAACAAAAGCAAACATCTACTGACGCTGCGACCATCGAGGACGGGTCCAACGGGCATCCCACGGTCGCGATCGGCCACGCGAAAATTGCTGTCATCACCGATCACTGATCAACGCAGCAACGGTTCACTCTCTTCTGTGTTGCCGTAGTAGCACTACAGCACGCACCGTTCCATGCGTTCCCAACTGCCAAAGAGTTCGCTCGCCTGTCGGCGAGTTCACCGACCTGCCAGGACCCATGTTTATTTCCTCCTGGATCGCCCGTTCGGCGTTCCTGCAGATTTCGTCAGACTGGGGACCTTCTTCCAACAATGACAGAGCCCTGGTCCACGTCTGCCGAACCTGCCAGTCACTATGACGCGGCCAGCTGTTTCGCCCCGGCGCCCGCTTCGAACCACGGGCTTCAGAGGTCACACGTCTCCACGGTCCTTTGCATGGCTGAATACATTTTATTTGCCATGAAGCCACGGTCCTTCACAAGGCTGGATACGTTTTATTCGCCTTGACGCATGCAAGGATCCGCTCACGACCAGCACCTTTTGACCTCGCCCGCCAAGTCGAGACAGCATGACCGCCGAGACCATCGGACACCCATCGTTGTTACGGCAGACCAAGCACGATCGCCCACCTGACCACCAGCCACCCATCGTCGTTACGGCAGCCCAAGCACGACCGCCCGCCTGACCACCAGCCACCCATCGTCGTTACGGCAGACCGAGTACGACCGCCCGCCAGACCGCCAGCCACCCAACGGTCTCCGTCTCGAGACTACAGGAGTCGTTCGGACAGGCTCGTCAGACCATCTCATCGTTTGACGTTGTCCGTTAAAGCGAATTCTGGGGGGGTGCATGTAGCGGTACCACCGAGTGTCCCTTACTTACCGTACATAATTCCCTTTAACGTAACGATGTATATATACGGTTTGCCGTATGGGGCGTTCCCCCTTTGGGAGCACGGGCGAACGCGATGACGCGGGCAAACGCGATGACGTCACGTCGCGCATCACGTGACCCACCCAAGCACGGGAAAACGCGATGACTTCATGACGCAATCCCCGGGACTGCCTAGTCAGTCCTCGTGGCGTCTCCGTCTGGTTAAGACCTACTTAATGGCTCTCCTGTACCGATCTCAGCCAGCTGTTGGAATTCATTTATTCTTGCATTAAAGAACTATTTGATTGTTCTCCTGGAGTCGACCTCGATTATTTGATAGGCATTCGTCCAACACCTACATTGGTGACCCCGAATACCTACATAGGCAAATATATGAAATGAGTAAAAAAACACACACATATGGGGGAATTTCAGCTACATCCAAATAAATTGGCAGGGAGAGAGATTGAATGGGGGCGAAAGTTTTTGTTTAGTGTGTACAAGACTGCTTTCTGACGCAATGGGAAATGAATCGAGGGCCAGAAGAGGCCCAGTGAGGTAAGTTGTTTAAAACAATTTTTAGTTTTCCTTGTGGGCCAGGAGGAGCAGGAGTAGGCCTCTGGGCCCCACAAGGAAACCTTGGGCCTCCCCTGCCCCTTTCCCCCGCCACCCCGCCCCCCCCCCCTGCCCCACCAATCCCTTGACCCGGTCACATACCACCCTCCTGATCCATGTACCTGACTGTTTGGGATCATTCACCTGAGTTGCTGGCTGGGTCCTCCTGCTGGTTGGTTTCACTTCATTGATGCCAGATTTGGGCAGGAGTCAGGTCTGGTGTATTGAAATAACACCTGGGAGCTAAATGGCCTGGGCACCAAGTCAGTAAGCCAGAGCAAGCTTGATACTCACCCATGCTAGCTCCCACTTGCTGCTCACCTGGGTTAAATTCGGGGTTTAAAGCACAGAAACAGGTCATTATTATTGGGGTCTGAAATGTACCATCACAATAAGAAGACAATGCAGCCACCAGCTCTTAAAGAGGAGGTGTATTCTGGCTGCTGGAATAACTGTTATGCTACCTATCATTGAAATGGCTGAAACAGGGACAATGTGGGCACCAAAGTTCTCTGCTGCACTGGAGGACTTGGTGCAGGAAATGGAGAAGAGGAGGGACATCCTTTACCCCCAGGGGGCAGGAAGCTGGGCAGGCAGCTGACATGGAGGTAGTGGGAGGAGATTGCCAATGAGGTCAATGCCCAGAGCATTGCTCCCAGGACATGGATGCAGTGCTGCAAGAAGTTTAATGATTTGACTAGTGCTGTCAAGGTAAAAGCACTGTTCAAATGCCTTCTCATCACAGCCTCATTAAATGCAACACTGCCCTCCCCACCCCACCCTGCACTCTGGTGCAATCAGTATATCACACTTCACTTAGTATTCTTCACCTCGTCTTCACTTAATATTCTTCACCTCGTTTTCACTTAATATTCTTCACCTCACACACTCAGCACTATTACAAACTTCACACCCACAACTCACATCTCACACACACTGGCAACTATTCAACCTTGACATCCACATTGCCCAATCTTCTCCTTCCTGCAGGAGAAGGTGATGCATAACACCAGGCAGCAGACTGCCACCGGTGGAGGACCAGTCCATTGTCATATTCTTTACCCCATTGAAGAGACAGTAGAGGCAACAATGGAAAAGGGCAGAGCATAGCCCTGTAAGCTGTGGCTCCTGGCAACACTGGAGGACTCGCCAAGCAGGGTTTCTTTATTTTTTTTAATTCATTCACAGGGTGTGGGCATTGCTGGCAAGGCCAGCATTTATTGCCCATCCCTAATTGCCCTTGTGATGAGCCACCTGCTTAACAACTGAGTGGCTTGCTAGGCCATTTCAGAGGGCAATTAAGAGTCAACCAGATTATTTGGGTCTGGAGTCACATATAGGCCAGACATAAGAACATAAGAAATAGGAGCAGGAGTGGGTCATTCGGCCCTTTGAGCTTGCCCGCCATCTGCCTTGAATATATTCAACAACTGAGCCTCCTCAGCCCTCTGGGGTAGAGATTTCCAAAGATTCACCACCCTCTGAGTGAAGAAATTTCTCTTCATATCAGTCCTAAATCAGTCCTTATTCTGAGACTGTGACCCCTGGTTCTAGACTCCCCAGCCAGGGGAAAACATCCACCCTGCATCGACCCTGTCAAGGCCTGTAAGAATTTTGTATGTTTCAATGAGATCACCTCTCATTCTTCTAAACTCTAGAGAATATAGGCCTAGTCTACTCAATCCCTCCTCATAGGACGATCCCCCATCCCAGCAATCAGTCTGGTGAACCTTTGTTGCACGCCCTCTATGGCAAGTATATCCTTCCTTAGGTAAGGAGGCCAAAACTGTACACAGTAGTCCAGGTGTGGCCTCACCAAGGCCCTATATAATTGCAGTAAGATGTATTTACTCTTATATTCAAATCCTTTTTGTAATAAAGGCCAACATAGCATTTGCTTTCCTAATTGCTTGCTGTACCTGCATATTAACTTTCAGTGATTCGTGTATAAAGACACCCAGGTCACTCTGAGCCCCAACATTTCCCAATCTCTCGCCATTTAAAAAATACTCTGCTTTTCTATTTTTCCAACCAGGGTAAGGACAGCAGATTTCCTTTCCTGAAGGACATCAGTAAAGTTTTCATGACATTCTGGTAGTTTTATGGTCACCGTTACTGATACTGGCTTTTTATTCCAAATTTATTTAAATAACTGACTGATGTGCCTCAATGAATCCGAGACTCGACGTTAACGGAGCAAAGCAAGGCTTTTATTAACTCAGAAAGTAATACACATTGGAGAAGTGTCTCTCATCCAGAGATCTGCTGTACTGCTGTGAGACACGCTGGGGCTTACTTAAGTAGGGGCCAGGTATGGGCGGAGCCCTACACACAATACAATACAGGTAAGGAAATGAAACTGAAACTAAACTAAACACAGGGAATACAGTGCCTGATGAATGGCATATTTCATCACACTGACCTTAAATTCCCCAGCTGTTATGGTGAGATTTGAACTCGGGTCATCTGGATCATTAGTCCAGGCCTCTGGATTACTAATCCAGTAACATAACCAGCATGCTACCATTCCTCCTTGTTTTTTCTGATTGCTCCCTCACCCCACACACACTGCATGACAAGCTGCAGCTACTTTCAACACACACTTCTTCCTCTCTACTCTCCCTCACACCACAACCTATCCCTTATCCCTTTTTAATTTCAACTCGTCAGAATGTGGAAGCCCCTGAGCTAGTAGAGGAAGAGGAGCAGAGTGACCATGAAGACGCACCGTCACTTGATCTCACTGTTGCAGATACTGACACCACACAGACCGTAGATGTTAGGTTAGATGAGAGATCTGCATATGGTGACTCACTGGGCACAATGTGCAGGAGCTAGGGCCGGGGGATAGGATGCCACAGGTACCAGCTCACCGGAGGGTGAGGACGCATACTAGTTCTGCTGCAGAGGACTTGGATGCAGACTTTGATGGGCCAGGCTACCAGATTATAGGCATACACCGGGAAATGATTGGCAGCCTGCTGGAGATCTTGTGCACAATGCCAACGGAGCGTGGAGGAGTCCACCTACAACCTCCAATGTGGAACTCGCAGTCTGCTCCATGAGCAACACAGTCAAACCCAGAATGATGGAGAGTCTCATGACAAATTTGACCCCTTCCATCACAGAATTTCTGCCATGGAAGCTACAATGCTCGGATCCTGTGAAGACCATGCGGTGGCCCTTGTATTCCTGTTAGGTTTAAAGTGTGAGTGAACTGAACCATTTGCTGTGTATATTTCTGATGTATTGAGAGTTATTTTTGATTTAACTCTTTGGTTGATATAATGAGGTACAGGGTGCGATTCAGACAAACAAGTGTTGCTGTTAATAAATATTGAGGCAGATAAACATGCCTGGTGTTACAAAGTGAGTTTCAGATTATCAGTGATGAATGGAAGGTCTTTGTTTCATGTGCATTTTCTTTGCAGGTATTTCAGCAGGAAAACTTTCCAAAGTGGTAATGGGAGATGAGGAATCTCGCTATTATGCACTGATTGGTCGAGCAGTAGATGAAGTTCGGAAAGCTGAAGGACTTGCTTCAGCCAATACTATTATTTTATCCCCAAATGCATGGGAGCTGTGTGACAGAGACAACCTAGTTGTTGAAAAGATAGAAAATGAAAGAGCTGTAAAGGTAAATAAAAGGTTCCTCATGTTTTGTTCTAGTTGCACTGAATTATAATTTTAACAACCTCCGTGCATTTGCCTTTATTACTTTGCTTTGTTATATATTTCAAATATCTGTCATTCTTTCATTAAAGAAATTGTTCCTGATATCTTTTCTAAATTTAAATTTCACTAATTTCCATTTGTGTCATCTGATCTTACTTTCTTGGTATACTTGGTAAGAGGTTCCATACTTTCGGCTACAGTTTCTTCAAAGTAGTGAAGACATTTAGATGTTAGCATTATGAATTGATTGAAGGCAATGGTTATTTAACCTTTTTTCAATTTTGACATATTACACCACTAAAAAAAATGATGAAAGTATATTTTGAGCTATGTTGCTATGAAAATTTTCAAACATTAAAAAAATCAATTATTTTGCCAGTTTTAAATTTGAAAATAATGATTTTCAAACAACTTGAAATTATCCTTACACTGTTTACAGCTAAGGTTAGCAATAGTAATATAACAAAATGTTAACACAAAATAATGTTAGTTGTCTGTTGACATAAGTGATTATGAAACAAATAGATATTTTAATTTTAAAATGTGCTTTTAATGCAGGTACGATACATTAAGAGAGATCCTCACTATTTAGTTGAAGACTATCTAAAAACTATGGGAACCCATTTGGAATATCAAGAAGTTGGTGTTAGTAAAAGTATGTTCATTCCATAGTTTCTATTTTCTATGGTTGGCTAGCTACTATATTTGGGCTTTCATTTGGACACAAGAAGCTGACTTTTGATTCATTTACAGAGGCAATAAGAAAAACATCGAGGTTATTGCCAAACCCACAACTTGAAGCTGTCCTTCGTAAATATCTCCTGAAAACAGTTTTGCTAAAGGTATGAAATTCTAAGATGTCGTGAATCATTTTTAATGTGCATAATCAGATTGTAACATCTACCTTTGTTAAGCCTATCTGAAGGATTGTGTACATTTTTTTGATACTCCATGTGTTCCTGGATATATTATCTGGAGTCCTTCTTCACCTTGAGGTCTTTAGCAATTGATGGATTTCCAAGATTTAGCTTTATTTTGTATCAGGTTGCATCAGCAGTATATGAATATACACATTGTATGAATTATAATTTTCAGTCTTATTCCCATTCTGTCTTTTTAATCTAAACAATGTCATTGTTTACTTGAATTGCAAGTTTTCCAAACCGGTTTCTGCATATCACTCTTATTCCTTAATTTACTGTGAAAAGCACAAAATATGACAGCGTGATAGGCCTAGTACCAGACAATATACTAATATTTGCAACAGCTAAAAGCCTGGAAGGATACTGGGTAACAGAGTATTCACATCACTGCTATTATGAAAGCTTTGTATTAATTAGAAAAGAAATACTCCTACATTAGGGTTGCCATCCCTCTGATTTTGGACCAGATATTATTGTGAATCAAAGGGTTGTGAATCTTTGGCATTCTCTACTGCAGTGAGCTGTAGATGCTCAGTCGTTGAGTATATTCAAGACCGAGATCGATAGATTTTTGGATACTAAGGGATATGGGGATAGTGCAGAAAGGTGGAGTTGAGGTAGAAGATCAGCCGTGATCTTATTGAATAGCGGAGGATACTAAGGGATATGGGGATAGTGCGGAAAGGTGGAGTTGAGGTAGAAGATCAGCTATGATCTTATTGAATGGCGGAGCAGGCTCAAAGGGCTGAGTGGCTTACCCCTGCTCCTATTTATTATTAAGTTCTTATGTTTGGAGTGGGCTGTCTGGAAAATTTGTAAATTTAAACTGGACACCGAGGGAGTGCATTTCCTTTCTGTTTTCAGGCCATTAGCAGTGTTGAAATAGTGCAGGAAACTTTTTACCCCAAAGTCCAGCGTGCAATCGATGGCACGCACGTTGCATTCAGGGCACGCACACAACGCTCACTTGACTACCTCAACAAGAAGGGATTCCGCTCCTTCAATATCTAGATAGTGTTTGACAATAATCGGGATCCTCCATATTAGTGCAGGAAATTGCCATGATGGCTTCATTCTTCAATATTCAGGGAAGAGAATTGTATCCAAGGATGGCTTCTGGGCGACAAAACATACTCCCTGCTCACATATCTAATGATCCCAATCAGAGTGGCTGAAACAGTAGCAGAGGAGGGCTATAGTGAGATGCATGCAGCTACCTGCCTGCCAATCGAGAGGACCATCGGGGCGTTGAAAGCATGCTTTTGCTGCCTAACAGGTCTGGAGGGGATCTTCAGTTCGTTCCAAATCAGGTATCCAGAATAGTGATAGGCTGTTGTTCCGTTCACAAGTTTTATATTCAGGAAAGGCGATAGTTTGACATTGCTGAGAAGGAGACCCTGGCTCCTATGGATCCAGAATTACATGGAGCAGGCCACCAGGATGTTGTGCATTCAAAGGAGTCCTCACTGATTGCTGCAAGGAGCACAAGAGAACAGGTCCTCTTGGAGGCCTTGCTCTCTATCAAACCTTTGACCCTACTGCTGGCCTTTTCCCTACTTGCAAATAAGCAGACATTCTCTCAACCATTACCTATCCTCCCGCATGACCTTGCATCAGCTCTTTGTTCTGATATGATTGTGCCAGTAATCATCACCTGCTGGCTTATCCTTCCCCACCCGTAACATGTAAAGTGGCATTTAGGGTGGGTAGATTTCCCTCCCGCCTGCTTGTATTACTGCTACTTTTCAGGGTTACCATTATGATGGTGGCATTAGGACCTGGGAAGCAGCAGTAACGGGCCTGTGGCCTTCCCATGGTGGGAGAGGGTATTGTAGCGCCATCTTTACAGCACTGGGACAGTGAACCCTTACCTGGGAAACTGAGTCGGGGGTTCCAATAGTATAGGAGGGGCGAATGGAAGACCCGCCCCACCAGGAACACTGCTGCTGGGAGTAGAATTCTAGCCAAAATGTGCACAGATGTAAGATTTCTAAATAATTTAATTTAAAAAAATTTGGCAACAACTCAAAGCTATGTAGCCAGGAAATGAGCACAAGGGAGAATTATAGCATTCAAAGCAATATTGAGCAGAAGGACTTGGGAATGGCAGATTCATTTTTATGTAGAGAAATGTAAGGTAATCCATACTGGAACAGGAAACATGAATGCATGTATATGCAAAGGTGCAAAACAAATCGTATTTGAATAATGACAGAGAAATAGCAGAAGTATTGAATAACTTTTGCCTCAGTTTTTACTAAAGAAGATAACGAAATAGAAACTTCACAAAGATTAAAAGAATATTAATGCATTTGGGATAGAAAGGGAAAGCATAATTGACAAACTAGCAAAACTAGAAGAGGACAAAACCTCAGGTCAGGGTGATATAAACCCTCGCATACTCAAGGAAACTAGGGAGGAGATAGCAGAGGCACTAGTTTATATATACAAATGTTCCATGGGAGAGGGGGTAGTGTCAGAGGACTGGAGGACTGCTAATGTTGTTCCTATATACAAAAGGTAGATCGAACAAAACCTGGTAACTAAAGACCAGTCAGATTAACGTCAGTGATATGAAAGATGCTGGAATCTATATTAAAATAAGTGATAGAAGAGCATTTAGTGACAAAATATAATAAAAATAGTCAGCATAGATGCCAAAAGACTAACTCATGCTTAACTAATCTGATAGAATTCTTTGGAGAGATAATGGAAAGAGTAGACAAGGATAATATAGTAGGGGCTAGATTTTCAGTATAGGCAGTTTTGGGGCGCTAACCTTAGCGCCCGCCCGAAGTTAGCGCCCGCCCCAAAGTAGCGCCCCGTTGCCGGGAATTCAGTGGCTTCGCCCTAAGAGGTTGGTGGAGCGCTAAAAGAGGCGTTCCACTACTCTCTTTAGGCGCTAAGCCGGCGGTCCAGAGGGATAGCGCCCAGGCGGGGCGCAGCACGGGTGCGGTCATTTTTGCACTGACAGCAGACCCCGTGGTGCCGACCAGCTCTTAAAGGGGGAAGGGACGAATTGGTCTGCTGCCACGCCCTGCACACTGCAGCCTTGCAAAGAGGCCTCAACACTACTGCTCAGCCCCAGGGAGTCATGGCAACGCCAGAGAAGGCCCGTCAGCGTGCCCTGCGCTTCTCAGAGGGTGATCTGGACATCATGCTCACAGCTCTGGAGGTGAGGCGCAAGATCTTGTTTCCAGACAGTGGGAGGAATCCAACCCACCACGACTACACCAAAGCCTGGAAGCAGATCGCCCAGAGGGTGACGTTCACCGGCGAGGCCCCCAGGACCCACACACAATGCCGTAAGAAGTACAACGATCTGACCAGGATTGTGAGGGTGAGTAGCCTTTCCAGTCTCCTCCTCATTCTTGCATGTACACCTGACATGATGGGCAAAGGGACCTGAAAGTCCTTTTGGCCAGCCCTCAGCCAGCAGCATTGGGACAGTCATGAGCATCAAATGGCCATTCGGCACTCTACACTTTGGCCAAGCTATTCCACCATGGGAGGCAGTGCACACTACATCAGGGCTTCACTCTGTCCAAGCTATTCCACCATGGGAGGCAGTGCACACTACATCAGGGCTTCACTCTGTCCAAGCTATTCCACCATGGGAGGCAGTGCACACTACATCAGGGCTTCACTCTGTCCAAGCTATTCCACCATGGGAGGCAGTGCACACTACATCAGGGCTTCACTCTGTCCAAGCTATTCCACCATGGGAGGCAGTGCACACTACATCAGGGCTTCACTCTGTCCAAGCTATTCCACCATGGGAGGCAGTGCACACTACATCAGGGCTTCACTCTGTCCAAGCTATTCCACCATGGGAGGCAGTGCTCACTACATCAGGGCTTCACTCTGTCCAAGCTATTCCACCATGGGAGGCAGTGCACACTACATCAGGGCTTCACTCTGTCCAAGCTATTCCACCATGGGAGGCAGTGCTCACTACATCAGGGCTTCACTCTGTCCAAGCTATTCCACCATGGGAGGCAGTGCACACTACATCAGGGCTTCACTGCGCACTTACAGCCCGTCCTTTCTCTTGCAGGCTAAAGTAGCGTTTAATCGCCAGGCCCGTGCCAGGGGTGGCCGCGCCAAGCTGCAGAAGCTCACTCGGCTGGAGGAGCGCGTGTGTGTGCTCATGGGAGCACGTGTGATTGTCCCCACAGCGTGCGGTGTATCCGACCCTCCACTGCCCGGCAATGGTAAGGACCTCGCCTTTTGGCCCTCTCGCGTCGCACTGGCCCATCCGAGCTACCTCCTTTGCCACTGTCCCACCAATGCGCTGAATCCCACCAGTCCTAACTCCCTCGCTGACGCCGTCTCCTCACTCTGAAGCTACTCTTGTGCATTCCTGCTTTCAGCTGGTGACGACCAGGACCCTGAGGCTGCCAGTGACAGCACCTCCAACCAGGAGGAGGAGGAGGAGCAAGCCGGACCTTCGGGGGAACAGTCACGTCCCGCAGGAGAGGAGGAAATGCTCGACACCTCCTCACTGGACGAGTGCCTGGAGGAACTGTCGCAGGGCAATGCAGCTTCTGGGACCAGTGGCGTCCAGCCACCCAGCAGCCGTGCGCGTGGCCCGCGGCCTTCCCCCCAAAGGGGGGAAGGATCAGAGGGGAGTGCTGCTGCTCGGCACACTCGCCGTCACCAACGCGGCAAGGGTCCCCTAGTTCGGCCCCCTCCTCCCCAGCGGGAGAGTCGCGACTCCAGTCCGGACACCTTCACTTCGGAGGAGGTGCGGAAGCTCGATCAGATGGCCGACGACTCGGACCGGCGCCACACGGAGCTCATGAGCGTGGTGGGGCGCATGCCTGAGGCCATCGAGTCGCTGGCGACCAGTGTGCGCGAGTTCGGGGCAGCAACTGCCGCGACTGGCCGCATGCTAACTGATGCCGTCAAGACCCTGGCGGATGTGATGCACGCGCACACCAGGACCACAGGGCCACTCACTGCTGCCACACGCGCTGTCTCAGGCAGGCATCGCCAGGGCAGGCGCCGCGCTGGACCATCCCAGCAAGCCGGCCGTCGGCTGATTGCTGCGGATCCTGCAGTGCGGGCCCGGCCGAGTGCCACCGCGCCACAGCACCAGCCAGCGCATCCCAGACGCCAGCTGGCCCACATTGCACCATCCGTCGCCGCCATTCCCCCTCTGGGGCATCAAGGGCAAGCGGCTGCAGCTGATGGTGGCCAGGCTCAGGCGCGCCACTCAGGAGACGGCCCCTCGAGGCCCAAACGCCGTGTAGGCCGCCCCCCAGCGGCATCTGGCGGAAGGGCATCTGAGCCTCAGGCGCCTTCCCCCAGCCTCGCAGCAGCCACTGGGCAGAGCTTGCGAAGGAGCAGCAGGCAGGGCAGGGGAGGCAAAATGCTGGCCAAGGTCTCGCCCTCGCGGGCCACTCAGTAGAGGGTGTGGCCAGCTTTCCTTTAATATGGCGGTGGCCATCTTTATTTTGCCCATGGTTGTGCTTTTGGAGGGCTTATTTTTTGCGTTAGGCCGACGTTGAGGCCCGGTTTCAATAAAGGTGGAGTGGCTCCTCCCCAGTTTGTGGGAGTGAGTCGTTTGTTGGGCTTTTTGTGGGGCCCGTTTATTGTTTTTGGGGATTCATGTGGGAAGGGCTTTTCATTTTTGTTTAATAAAAAATTATCTTTATTCATGCAGTCTCCATGGTTGTTCTTCTTAGTGTTTGTTGGCTTCGCCGGCTGAGGGCTTGCGGAGCGGCTGCATTCATCTTCCCTCATGGCCCCTGGCCATTCCCTGACAGGGGGCTTAGAAGTACCGTGTAATAAGGTGGCGTCGTGCGGCCCTTGGCCCTGGTCGCTCCCTCCTGGGAACGTACTCCTGCTCCTCCTCCTCCTCCTCCTCCTCCTCCTCATGCTCCTCCTGCTCCTCCTCCTGAGGTGCTGGTCCAACGTCAGGTGGCAGTGCCTGAGTCCTGCGGATAGCCAGGTTGTGTAGCATGCAGCAAACCACCACAAATTGGGAGACCCGGTCCGGCGAATACTGGAGAGCTCCTCCGGAGCGATCAAGGCAGCGGAACCGCTGCTTGAGGACCCCAATAGTTAGCTCGATGATGTTGCGGGTGGTTTGATGGCTCTCGTTGTAGGCCTCTTCAGCAGCGGTCCTGGGCGCGCGGAGCGGGGTCATGAGCCAGGTGCACAAAGGATAGCCTTTGTCCCCGAGTAGCCATCCTCTTGGGGGAGGCTGTGCCTGGAACATGTCATGCACAGTACTCTGCCGCAGGATAAAGGCATCGTGGCTGCTGCCTGGGAAGCTGGCATTGACTGCCATGATGCGCTGCTTGTGGTCACAGACCAGCTGCACATTCAGAGAATGGTAGCCCTTCCTGTTGCGATACTGCTCGCCATGCTCCAGAGGGGCCCGCAAAGCCACATGCGTACAGTCAATGGCGCCCTGCACCAAGGGGAATTCCCCGAGTCTGGAAAATCCCAATGCGCGCTGATGCTGGCTCTCCAGGGCCATGGGGAAGGAGATGAATTGGCTTCTCCTTCTGAACAGTGCTTCGGTCACCTGGCGGATGCAGCGATGCGCGCCGTACTGGGAGATGTTTGCTATGTCCCCAGCAGCGTATTGGAAGGAGCCGGTGGCATAGAAGTTCAATGCCACTGTCACCTTCACTTCCACCGACAGAGACGTCCTGCACCTGAGCTTTGGCCGCAGATCTCGGCGAAGCAGGTGGCAGATCTCTGCAATCACCCCCTTCCGGAATCGGAGCCTTTTAACACATCGCGCGGCACTCATGTTTAGGTAGGAGCGCTGCTGGCGGTATAGCCTGACTGGGTAAGGCCTATGTGGCCGACGCCTGTAGCCCCCTCTGCCTCTAGCCAGGGCTGCCCCTCTCACAATACGTCTGCGAGCCCTACGGACATGGAGCTGCAGCTCCGCGTTGGCACCCCATGCAACCCCCATCAAATCCTGGCAAACACTGTAATTTCCAAATGGCCACTTGCAGCGCTGTTGCCTGAGTCCAAAAATACCTGGCTCTTGCTGCTTGAAACCAGTTAGCTATCCTCCTTGTTGTGTCTCCAGAAATGCGTTGCACAAGACTGTTTTCTGAAATAATGGATGGCCTTTATACTGGAGAGGACGTTCCCTTTAATTAGCGCCCCCCGGGGCCCGCGCTGGTTGTGTTGCGTTCCTTTTTCCAAACGCTCCGGCCGCCCGCCGCACAATGGGGCGGTCCGACTGAAGTTTGCAATCGGGGCGGCCAAAGGGCGTTGCACGAGGATGTGACGTCATTTTCTGCGCGCGCATCCGGGCGGGCGCTAAACTTTGCGCCGGCGCTAACGGGCAACTTAATTTGGGGCGGGGCGCAAACTGCGCTGCGCCCGGGCGCTACACGCATAGCGCCCGGAAATCACTTCTCTTAAGGCGCTAACTGCTGGCGCAAGCAACTGAAAATCTAGCCCCAGATGTCATATACTTAGACTTTCAAAGGTCTTTGATTAGGCACCATGCGGTAGGCACATGACAAAGGTCACGGTATATGGAGTCAAGACAAATATCTGAATGGATAGCAAATTGACTAAAAGACATAATAAAGAAAAAAAGACTTGCATTTATATAGCGCCTTTCACGACCTCAGGACGCCCTGAAGCGCTTTATAGCCAATGAAGCACTTTTGACGTGTAGTCACTGTTGTAATGTAGGAAGAAGAATGAGAAAACTTGTAAACTAGGCAGTTAAGTGACAAATGAACTTTAACATAGATAAATGTAAGATGCTGCACTTTGGTAGGAACATCACCCACACCTTTAGAAAATCAGAAACTGAATGGGGTGGAAGAGGAAAGGGATCTAAGGATACTAGAGAACAAATTATTAAAAGCAGCATCGCAGGTCAGCACAGCAATTAAAAATGGTAGCGAAGCACTGGGATTTATTTCTAGGGGTATAGCATTCAAAAGTAATGTTAAACATGTATAGGACCCTGATCAGGCCCCACTTTGGGAACGGTAGCATAGTGGTTATGTTACTGGATTAGTAATCCAGAGGCCTGGACTAATCATCCGGAGACATGAGTTCAAATCGCAACTGGTGGAACTTAAATTTAATTAATTAAATAAATGTGGAATAATAAATGTGGAATAAAAAGCTAGTATCAGTAATGGTGACCATGAAACTACCGGATTGTCGTGTTCCAGTACAGCTACAACACTGGCATCTACCCGACAATGTGGAAAACTGCACAGGTATGTCCTGCCCACAATAAACAGAACAAATCCAATTCAGCCAATTATTGCCCCATCAGTCTACTCTCAATTATCAGTAAAGTGATGGAAGGTGTTGTCGACAATGCTATCAAGCAGTACTTACGAATAACCTGCTCACAGATGCTCAGTTTGGGTTCTGCCAGGAACACTCGGCTCCAGGCCTCAGTCCAAACATGGACAAAAGATCTGAATTCCAGAGGTGAAGTGAGAGTAACTGCCCTTGACATCAAGGCAACATTTGACTGAGTGTGGCGTCAAGGAGCCCTAGTAAAACTGAAGTCAATGGGAATCGGGGGGGGAACCCTCCACTGGCTCGAGTCATACTTGAGGAAGATGGTTGTGGTTGTTGGAGGCCAATCATCTCAGCCCCAGGACATCGCTGCAGGAGTTCCGCAAGGCAGTGTCCTAGGTCCAACCATCTTCAGCTGCTTCACCAATGACCTTCCCTCCATCATAAGGTCAGAAGTGGGGATGTTCGCTGATGATTGCACAGTGTTCAGTTCCATTCGCAACTCCTCAGATATGAAGCAGTCTGTGCCCGCGTGCAGCAAGATGTGGATGACATTCAGGCTTGGGCTGATAAGTGGCAAGTAACATTCACGCTACACGAGTGTCAGGCAATGACTATATCCAACTACCGCCCCTTGACATTCAACGGTATTACCATTGCCAAATCCCACAACATAAACATCCTGGGGGTCACCATTAACCAGAAACTTAACTGGACCAGCCACATAAATACTGTGGCTACAAGAGCAGGGTATTATGTGACAAGTGTCTCACCTGCTGACTCCTCAAAGCCTTTTCACCATCTACAAGGCACAAGTTAGGAGTGTGATACTGAAATAAAAACAAAATGCTGGAACTATTCAGCAGGTCAGGCAGCATCTGTGGAGAGAGAAACAGAGTTAACGTTTCAGGTCACTGACCCTTCGTCAGAACTGGAAAAAGCTGGAGATCGAACAGGTTTTTAAGCAATTGCAGGGGCAGGGAAAGGGGGGAGGGGAGGAAAGAACAAAAGGGAAGGTCTGTGATAGGATGGAAGACAGGAGAGATTAAGAGACATTAAGAGATGGTGCAAGGCAAAAGGGGATGGTAATGGGACAAGTTAAGAAACAAAAGATGGCTCTAGATGAGTGTAAAAAAAAATCAAATGAATGGGGGAAAAAAAGAAAAAAAAAGGGGCAGAGGTTATGGTCTGAAATTGTTGAACTCTATGTTGAGTCTAGAAGGCTGTAAAGTGCCTAATCGAAAGCTGAGATGCCTTTGTATTACTGTGATGGAATACTCTCCACTTGCTTGGATGAGTGCAGCTCCAACAACACTGAAGAAGCTCGACACCATCCAGGACAAAGCAGCCCGCTTGATTGACACCCCATCCACCACCTTAAACATTTACTCCCTCCACCACCGGCGCACCGTGGCTGCAGTGTGTACTATCTACAAGATGCACTGCAGCAACTCATCAAGGCTTCTTCGACAGCACCTCCCTAACCCACGACCTCTACCACCTAGAAGGACAATGGCAGCATGCGCATGGGAGCACCATCACCTCCAAGTTCCCCTCCAAGTCATACACCATCCTGACTTGGAAATATATCACCGTTCCTTCATCCTCGCTGGGTCAAAATCCTGGAGCTCGCTCTCTAACAGCACTATGGGAGTACCTTAACATTAGATTGGAGTGCAGCGGTTGAAGAAGGCAGCTCACCACCACCTTCTCAGAAGCAATTAGGCAATAAATGTTGGCCTTGCCAGCGATGCCTGCATCCCAGGAATGAATTAAAAAAAAGTTCTGGTGTCCGTACTATAAAAAACACAGGTCTAGAAATCCGATAGAGCTCGATGGAATCTGGAACAGTACCCATGGATTGGAGGGTAGCTAATGTTACCCCACTATTCAAAAAAGGTGGTAGAGAGAAAACTGGGAATTACAGACCGGTAAGCCTGACATCGGTAGTGGGGAAAATGCTAGAGTCCATTATAAAAGATGTAATAGCAGAGCACTTGGAAAACAGTGACAGGATTGGACAAAGTCAACATGGATTTACAAAAGGTAAATCGTGCTTGACTAATCTACTGGAATTTTTTGAGGATGTAACTAGTAAAATAGATAAGGGAGAACCAGTGGATGTGGTGTATTTGGACTTTCAGAAGGCTTTCGATAAGGCCCCACATAAGAGATTAGCGTGTAAAGTTAAGGCACATGGGATTGGGGCCAAAGTATTGACTTGGATAGAGAACTGGTTGGCAGATAGAAAGCAAAGAGTTGGAATAAACGGGTCTTTTTCCGAGTGGCAGGCAGTGACTAGTGGGGTACCGCAGGGATCGGTCCTTGGACCCCGGCTATTCACAATATATATTAATGATCTAAACAAGGGAACTAGATGTAATGGCCTAGAAATTCGGTTGGCTTTGCGCCCAGTTTTCGCCCAAAGAGGGCTTTTGCGCCAATAGAGGAGTTCGCGCTGATATTCAGCGCTGCGGTAATGGCGGCGGTAGCCGGTAGCGCTGCGCCGGCACCGATAACGTCATCGGTGTGCGCAGTGCCCTGGTTCCGCCCCGATGCCGGCCCGAATCCCATATTCAGTTGCCGCCTCCTCCGTGGCGGCCGCTACTTACATCCGGAGACCAGGGCCTTACTGCAGCCTTAGTGGGGCGCATAAAGGTGGAGGTGAGGCCGGCCGCTTTTTCGGCGGCCGCCTGCCCGCACCTCCTTCCCCGGCCTCCTCCACCACCCCCCCCACGGCATTGCCGGCTGCTTTCCGCGAGCCCGGCACTTCTCCGTGGTGCCGGGCTCATTTGCCGGCACAATCCAGCGGCGATCTCCCCGTTGCAGGCACCTCCACCTTAAGAGAAGGAGGAGGCCTGCAGTACCGCAGCCTGCCGCACCGCATCGGGTGGCGCAGCGGCGCCTACAGCGCTGAAATTCAGTTTCAGCGCCCCAAGCGGAGGCGGGCACACCCTGGAATAGCGCCCGGTTCCGACTTGGGGCGCAAAAACCGAATATCTGACGGGCGCAACTGGCTCCGCGCTCAGCGCTAACTTTTGGGCGCAAACCAGCTGGCGGGCCCAAACTGAATTTCTAGGCCAATATCTCCTAATTTGCAGACGACACAAAGCTGGGTGGGCGTGTGTGCTGTGAGGAGGATGCCGAGAAACTACAGGATGATTTGGACAGGTTGGGTGATTGGGCAGAAGCATGGCAGATGCAATATAACGTGGATAAATGTGAGGTTATCCACTTTGGTGGCAAAAACAGGAAGGCAGATTATTATCTGAATGGCAATAGATTGGGAGAAGGGGAAGTGCAACGAGACCTGGGTGTCCTTGTGCACCAGTCGCTGAAGGTAAGCATGCAGGTGCAGCAGGCAGTTAAGAAGGCAAATGGTATGTTGGCATTCATAGCGAGCGGGTTTGAGTACAGGAACAAGGCTGTCTTGCTGCAGTTGTACAGGGCCTTGGTGAGACCACATCTTTAGTATTGTGTGCAGTTTTGGTCACCTTATCTGAGGAAGGATATTCTTGCCATGGAAGGAGTTCAGCGAAGATTCACCAGGCTGATACCTGGGATGGCAGGAATGATGTATGAGGAGAGATTGGGTCGATTGGGCTTGTACTCGCTGGAGTTGAGAAGAATGAGAGGGGATCTCATTGAAACTTATAAAATTCTGGCAGGACTGGACAGACTAGATGCAGGGAGGATGTTCCCAATGGTCGGGGAATCCAGAACCAGGGGTCACAGTCTAAGGATAAGGGGTAGGCCTTTTAGGACAGAAATGAGGAGGAATTTCTTCACCCAGAGAGTGGTGAACCTGTGGAATTCTCTCCCACAGAAGGCAGTAGAGGCCAATTCATTAAATATATTCAAGAAGGAGTTGGATATATTTCTTAAGGCTAAAGGGATCAAGGGGTATGGGGAGTAAGCAGGGACCGGGTACTGAACTTGGATGATCAGCCATGATCGCATTGAATGGCGGAGCAGGTTTGAGGGGCCGAATGGCCTACTCCTGCTCCTATCTTCTGTGTTTCTATGAAAACGGCTGGTGCCACCGTGGGGTGAGGTTAACTTGCACTCGTAAAAAGAGCCCAGGGAGCACCGTTATTCTGGTGCTGCCTGCTGATTTAAATGATTGCAGTACAGAAGCTACCATGCAATCCGCTGTTTCAGGCGGTGTGTTCAGCTGGAGGCCTAATGTAGCATGGCCATAGCATCCCTGGAGCGAGACAGCGTTTTCTTAAAGCCAGGCTGTCATTTTAGAAAGCAATCTCGAGCCCTTAATGGGGACTTGCCTTCTAAAATAAAAAAAAATCATTTAAAAATAGGCTGTCTTTAGTACTTAAAGCTCCACTGCCTTCTGAAATTTGTTTTTTAAATTCCAAAATGGCAGTCTTCAGCTCTTGAAACTGAACTGCCTTCTGCACATAAAAAAATGGGGAAAAATGCATTAACACAAATGGCTCAACAAGCCAGGGAAAGGGCTCCCAGGGTCTTGCACGCAGCACTTCAACTTTGTGCAAGGTGTCAACACTGGAAGAGAGATCCTCTACCCACAGGGGGCCAAGAGACTCTCCAGAAAGAAGAATCTGGGATCAGATCACTGAGGCCGTCACTACCAGCAGTGTCACACCTACCACCTGGCTCCAGTGCCCAAAGAAGTTTCATGACCTCAGACCAGTGGTCAAGGTCAGTGACTGCATCTTCAAAAGCCATCTCCTACCAACTGTACCACTAGCCTCACACACTGCTCAGTGCATGGCCCCCCCCCCCATCACTCACCTACCTACAATCCCTACCAAACATGAGGCACACCTCACATTCCTAGCTTCACCTCACCCCCTTGGAGGAGATGGTGCTGGCCATTCCTGGCAGGGGCATGGCTGAGCCCTTGGCCAGTGATGGGGCTGAAAGTATCCTCATATGTTATCCTCCTTTCTCACATCCCACTTCCCCTCATCCCACAATCTCTTCTGATGTACAAGCTACGCATGGTGTAAGCATGCATCTCTTGCTTTCGGGCCCTCCCCTCACCACAACTTCACCCTTGTGTCTTCCTCATTTCAGACACCCAAGAAATGCAGCCTGCCCAGCCAGTGGTTCACCAAGAAGAGGGGGAATTGAGTGAAGAAGAAGAAACTGTCACTCGATTTGACACTCCCAGCCACTCAAGGTCGTCCTGCAAGGCCATCTGCTGTGTCCCTCACTGAAAGTCAGCAGCTTTCCATCAGCCATGTTGAAGCCACTGGGGTAGCACTGTGTGACCTCAGTAGGTTAGGCAAAGGCATGCACAAGACAGACACTAAGGGAATGCACAAGGGTGATTAGTTGATTTCTTGATGTAATATCGGATGCATACATGGATAAAATTGGATTGGAAAGTATGCTTTTATTATTTTAGCATTGTGGCCAAGAGGACGCTGTGATGGTCAGTAACAGAGGGAAGGTAAGGTGTGGGACAAATGTTGAAAGGCGAATTGGGGTTATGGTCACTGGTACCACAGATGGATAATTCCATCCCAGATATACTGACCATAAAGGGGCTGTCTCGGTTGCATCCTTCCTTCCACTTCTTCTGCTCCACCTCTTCTGCTTCTTCCTCTTCTGCTCCATCTCTTCTGTGCCTTCCTCTTCTGCTTCTTCCTCTTCCCTCTGTGATGCGCCATCAATTACTCAAAAGACTGAGGTTAAGCGAGTAACAACCAGGCTTTTATTAACTAAAGAATGAAGGTCTAGTCTCGAGTGGTCGACCCGTCCAGAATACTAAGGGACTGGGAGGTAGTCACTTATATACCTGGAATAGTGGGAGGAGTCAGCCGAGGCATGTCCAGACCTGTACCTCGTGGAATACACATACACATACAGACAGGTATAACAGTGGTTTACCACACTCTGCAAGCAGCTTGACCCCTTTTCTGCTTCTGCTTTATCTCCATGGACCCCCCTAGGAGTGTGAGCAAGTCAGGGAACAGTAGCATAGTGGTTGTTACTGGACTAGTAATCCGGAGATGTGAGTTCAAATCCCACGGCAGCTGGGGAATTTAAATTCAGTTAATTAAATAAATCTGGAATAGTATCAGTAATGGTGACCACGAAACTATCGGATTGTCATAAAAAACTATCTTGTTCACTAATGCCCTTTAGGGAAGGAAATCTGCCGTCCTTACCTGGTCTGGCCGGTATGTGACTCCAGATCCACAGCAATGTGGTTGACTCTTAACTGCCCTCTGAAATGGCCTAGCAAGCCACTCAGTTGTATACAACTGCTCTGGAAAAAAAAATAAGAATAAAAGTGGATGGACTACCCAGTATCGAACTCGGCACCAGCTTTGGACACGACAACGGCACCCCCAGCCCAGTTGAACCTGCAAAGTCCTCCTCACCAATATCTGGGGACTTGTGCCAAAATTGGGAGAGCTGTCCCACAGACTAGTCAAGCAACAGCCTGACATAGTCATACTCACAGAATCATAGCTTTCAGCCAATGTCCCAAACTTCTCCATCACCATCCCTGGGTATGTCCTGTCCCACCGGCAGGACAGACCCACCAGGGGTGGCGGCACAGTGGTATACAGTCGGGAAGGAGTGGCCCCGGGAGTGCTCAACATTGACTCCGGACCCCATGAAGTCTCATGGCTTCAAGTCAAGCATAGGCAAGGAAACCTATTACTGTTTACTGCCCTCCCTCAGCTGATGAATCAGTACTCCTCCATGTTGAACACCACTTGGAAGAAGCACTGAGAATAGCAAGGGCACAGAATGTAGTCTGGATGGGGGACTTCAATGTCCATCACCAAGAGTGGCTCAGTAGCACCACTACTGGCCGAGTCCTGAAGGACATAACTGCCAGTCTGGGTCTGCGACAGGTGGTGAGAGAAGCGACAGGTGGTGAGAGAACCAACACGAGGGAAAAACCTACTTGATCTCGTCCTCACCAATCTACTTGTCGCAGATGCATCTGTCCATGACTGCATTGGTAGCAGTGACCAGCACACAGTCATTGTGGAGACGAAACCCGTTTTCACATTGAGGGCACCCTCCATCGTGTTGTGTGGCATTACCACTGTACTAAATGAGATAGATTCAGAACAGATCTAGCAGCTCAAAACTGGGCATCCATGAGGCAGAATTGTATTCCACCACAATCTGTAACCTCATGGCCTGGCATATCCCTCGCTCTACCATTACCAACAAGCCAGGGGATCAACCCTGGTGCAATAAGTAGTGTAGAAGAGCATGCCAGGAGCAGCACCAGCATACCTAAAAACACGGTGCCAACCTGGGGAAGCTGCAACACAGGACTACATGCATGCTAGAAAGCAGAAGCAGCATGCTATAGACAGAGCTAAGCGATTCCACAATCAACGGATCAAATCAAAGCTCTGCAGTCCTGCCACATCCAGTCATGAATGGTGGTGGACCATTAAACAACTAATTGGAGGAGGCATCTCCATGAATATCCCCATCCTCAATGATGGTGGAGCCCAGCACGTGAATGCAAAAGACATAGCTGAAGCATTTGCAACCATCTTCAACCAGAAATGCCGAGTGGATGATCCATATCGGCCTCCTCCTGAGGTCTCCACCACCACAGAAGCCAGTCTTCAGCCAATTCGAATCACTCCACGTGATATCAAGAAATGGCTAAGCGCACTGGATACAGCAAAGGCTGTAGGCCCCGATAACATCTTCGCTGTCAAGCTGAAGACTTGTGCTCCAGAACTAGCCACGCCTCTAGCTATTTGCAACTCCTCATAATGAAGCAGTCCATGCTCGCATGCAGCAAGACATGGACGACATTCAGGCTTGTGCTGATAAGTGGCAGGTAACATTCGCGCCACACAAATGCCAGGCAATGATTATCTCCAACAAGCGAGTGTCTAACCACCGGCCCTTGATATTCAATGGCATTACCATCGCCAAATCCCTCACCATCAAGATCCTGGGGGGGGTCTCCATTTACGAGAAACTTAACTGGACCAGCCACATAAATACTGTGGCAACATGACCAGCTCGCAGGCTGAGTATGCTGTGGCGAGTGTCTCACCTTCTGACTCCTCAAAGCCGTTCCACCATCTACAAGGCACAAGTAAGGAGTGTGATGGAATACTCTCCACTTGCCTGGGTGAGTGCAGCTCCAACAACACTCAAGAAGCTCGACACCATCCAGGACAAAGCAGCCTGCTTGATTGGCAACCCATCTACTACATTAAACATTCAATCCCTCCACCACTGGCGTACTGTGGCTGCAGTGTGTACCATCTACAAGATGCATTGCAGCAACCTGCCAAGGCTTCTTCGGCAGCACCTCCCAAACCCGTGACCTCTACCACCTAGAAGGACAAAGGCAGCAGACACATGGGAACACCACCACCTCCAAGTTCCCCTTCAAGTCACATACCATCCTGACTTGGAAGCATATCGCCGTTCCTTCATTGTCGCTGGGTCAAAATCCTGGAACTCCCTCCCTAACAGCACTGTGGGACTACCTTCACCTCACAGACTGCAGCGGTTCAAGAAGCAGTTCACCACCACCTTCTCAAGGGCAACTAGCGATGGGCAATAAATGCTGGCCTTGACAGCGATGCCCACAACCCATGAATGAATATTTTTTAAAAAAAAGTGGTCTTCTCCAAGGCAAAATACTGCGGCTGCTGGAAATCTGAAATAAAAGCAGAAAATGCTGGAAATACTCAGCAGCATCTTGACCTGAATCATCAACGCTGTTTCATCTCCATAGATGCAGACGACACAAAGCTGGGTGGGCGTGTGTGCTGTGAGGAGGATGCCGAGAAACTCCAGTATGATTTGGACAGGTTGGGTGATTGGGCAGAAGCATAGCAGATGCAATATAACGTGGATAAATGCGAGGTTATCCACTTTGGTGTCAAAAACAGGAAGACATTATTATCTGAATGGCAATAGATTGGGAGAAGGGGAAGTGCAACGAGACCTGGGTGTCCTTGTGCACCAGTCGCTGAAGGTAAGCATGCAGGTGCAGCAGGCAGTTAAGAAGGCAAATGGTATGTTGGCATTCATAGCGAGCGGGTTTGAGTACAGGAACAAGGATGTCTTGCTGCAGTTGTACAGGGCCTTGGTGAGACCACATCTTTAGTATTGTGTGCAGTTTTGGTCGCCTTATCTGAGGAAGGATATTCTTGCCATGGAAGGAGTTCAGCGAAGATTCACCAGGCTGATACCTGGGATGGCAGGAATGATGTATGAGGAGAGATTGGGTCGATTGGGCTTGTACTCGCTGGAGTTTAGAAGAATGAGAGGGGATCTCATTGAAACTTATAAAATTCTGGCAGGACTGGACAGACTAGATGCAGGGAGGATGTTCCCGATGGTCGGGGAATCCAGAACCAGGGGTCACAGTCTAAGGATAAGGGGTAGGCCTTTTAGGACAGAAATGAGGAGGAATTTCTTCACCCAGAGAGTGGTGAACCTGTGGAATTCTCTCCCACAGAAGGCAGTAGAGGCCAATTCATTAAATATATTCAAGAAGGAGTTGGATATATTTCTTAAGGCTAAAGGGATCAAGGGATATGGAGAGAAGGCAGGAACGGGGTACTGAATTTGGATGATCAGCCATGATCTCATTGAATGGCGGAGCAGGCTCGAGGGGCCGAATGGCCTACTCCTGCTCCTATCTTCTATGTTTCTATGCCTGACATGTTGAATATTTCTGCATTTTCTGTCTTCTCAGAGGTCTTCGTTTAGCATCCAAAGCTTTGGAAGCGTCCAGCAGCACCTCCTGCACACTTTAACAACTTTTGGCACCAAGCCACTAGTTGAATAAAATATTTTTAAAAAGACCTAAAGTTGAAATCCAAACTTATCTGAAAGATGTGTGTTTCCCGTTAAGTGCTGATAACATCTCTGCAGGGCTGTTACATGCACGTTCTGTGTGTACTTAGGACAGGGTATTATGGCGTACAGCTTCTTCCAAGTTAGCAGTTGTGTCGCTAGTCAGGCGTTGCCTACGATTGACGTCACGATCTGCTCATTTAAATTTAAGAGGCCAGTGCAGGCAATGGCAGCGCTATGGCCCTCACCAAAATGGCGACTGCCGTGTCCTGCATTGGAAGCGAGGTGGCCGCCACTTTTTTGACGAAATCTGGGGCAAACTTGCGGCACTAAGTTCTGCAATTTCTAGGCCGTTGGCCCAGAAATTCGGGTCGGGGGCTTCCCGCGGGTTCACGCCCCCGACCTGCACTTACCTTGCGCGCCGGGCGTTGAGCTGTGGCCCGCGAGGGATTCCGATCCTGGGCCTGCTCCAACTGCCGGCGCACAGTGCTTGCGTATCCCAGGGGCGCAGTTAGTTCGATGCGTCCCCTGGAATCACGTAGGCCATGGAGAGCCAATGGTAACAGGGAATGCTTCATTCATAAGTTTGAGAGGAAGACCTGTCAAACCTATAAATACTATAAGCCCCAAAACATCACTAAATCTTCAAATAATTTTTTTTTTAAATCACATTTTTAAAATAAACTATAAATTACATGAAATAACTATTTTAAACAATAATTTAAATTTTTGAAAAAAATTATTTTATTTTCTAACTGGGCTAAAAATAAACTTACCTTTCTTTAAAGTATTTAAAAATAATAAACCTGTGGAAAAAATGTTTAAATTTTAATTAATTCACCACTTACCTTGTAAAAAGCAGGCCTTGCGACTGCTTTTTACATGTCTAACTTCTGGAGACATACCCTCCCGGGAAAACCTGCAAAAAAAACGTAAGTTCGATGCGCACGCACTGCCTCTCCTGTGCACGCGTTCCACCTCTTAACCCCTTCTTTCAGGGGAACGGAAGTGCCGGTTTCCGTAACCGGCACTTCCATTGGGCTTACGGGTGAGTATCCCGTGCGTATTCACCCGTGGAGACCCGAATTTCTGGGCCAATGTTTCCACTTGTGGGAGAATCCAAAACCAATGGCCATAAATACAAGATAGTTACTAATCAATCCAATAGGGAAATGAGACATTTATTTTCTCAGAGAGAGGTTAGAATGTGGAACTCGCTACCACAGAAAGTGGTTGAAGCAAATAGCTTAGATGCTTTCAGAAGGAAACTAAATGAGTACATGAGAGAAAAGGTTATGCTAAAATTTTGGCTCAGTTGATGTTGGTGGAATGGGAGACTCGTGGGCCTAGAAATTCGGTTGGTTGCGCCAGCGATTAACGCCGAATGAGCCCGAGATTTGGGGCGTTACCCAATTTTCGGCTGGGCGCAGTGATCCCAGCGCTTCCTGCCATATTGAGTAGCCTTTTAGCGCCGGCGCTAACTCTTTGCGCCCGCTTGCGGGCGCAGCCAGATCATGACGTCATTTCATTGTGCAACACCTTTTTGGCGCCCCGTACTGGAAATTCAGTGGCGCCCCCCTCCGTTCCGCCTGGCGCTATTAGTGACAATTGGATGGAACGTTACCAGGTCCTTCTCGTACTCGGGGGGCGCTCTTTAAAGGGGACAGCACTAGTATAAAAGCAGCAGCCATTTGGCCTGGCCATCCTGCTCGCTGCTGGAGAGAGTTGCAGACCTTCAGTTGCAGAGAGTTCTTCTCATTGAGTCAGAGGAGCCTTGGGACCTTCAGCCCTGTCCAGAACAGTTTGATCCTGAGAGATTACTGCGTCTTACTCGTCTGACAGAATAATGGGAGCTGCTTTGGAGGGGAACGTCATCCTGGCTGAACAACTGGCAAGGGCACAGAAACGGAGGGAGAGAGGGCCCGGATTGGCCAGAAGGAGGAGGGCCAATGGACGTCGCCAAATCTGACCATACGCTGCCAGGGTTTTTAGGCAGCAGGTCTCATACCTTACCATGTCGGAGGAGCAGTGTCTGCGAAGGCTCAGATTCGGTAAGGATGTTGTGACTGAGCTGTGCCACCTGCTTGCTCAGGATCTGCAGCCACGGCTATGGTGCAGGACCTCTCTGTCGGTGGCCGTGAAAGTCACTGTTGCCCTCAACTTTTACGCCAGTGGCTCATTTCAGGCAGCAGCTGGGGACATCTCAAATATCTCAAAATTTGCGGTGCATTGCTGCAACCGGCAAGTGACAGCTACCCTCTATAAAAGGAGGCGCGAATTAATCACCTTCCCTGTGACCCTGGAGAAGCAGGGGGAGCGCGCGCAGGGCTTCGCGGCTATTGCGGATTTCCCCATGGTGCAGGGGGCCATTGATTGCACACACGTGGCTTTGCGGGCGCCATTACAGAATCCTGAGGAGTTCCGCAACCGCAAGGGGTTCCACTCCCTTAATGTCCAGCTTGCTGTGTCGGTACCTCTCTAGACACAATTTAGGACTCAGAACTCAGAGATTCAAACATGAAGTGCTTTATTGGAAGGAAAGGAAGTTCTGGCAAGTTCCGAACAAAGAGAGCTAAAACTTAACAGAGAACACCCAACCATTTATCTCCTGTGACAGCGCCACCACAGGTGGGAGGAGAACACACAATAGAACCCACAATACATAACATTTCCTCCCCTCTTAAATGGAAGGTCCACATTATTCCTCAACAGGTAAGCTACTTTCAATGTACTCAATGAACCTAGGGTAGAGGTAGACTGCCTCAAACCCTGACTTTACCCTGGGGTTTATTCTGCCCCAGTCTTGTGGGTAAGTCACTAAGCCTACAGATCCAAGCGTCTTGGAGGCTGCCGCTCTCTGACAGGATACCGGCGGTCATCGCTGGCTTCCACAGCAGTAGGCATTGACACAGGCCTGGATGGAGAAGGTGCCTGTGTCAGTTGAAAGTCAGGAGTTTGCACAGGTGGAACCGTCTCTTTGACTTCCTGTGTTGGAGAAGAGCACTGTGGCAAAGGATGCTGGTTTGCGGTATCATCCGGAAACAGTTCAGGCCAACCAGCCATTGGAGCCTCTGTGGCTGTCTCTGCTCCTAGCAACAGTTGATCTGTGTGTCTTCTCCAGACGACGTCCTCAGCAGTCTCAACCGTGTAAGACACAGGGCCCGTCTGCGCGATCACCGTAGCAGGAACCCATTTCGGTCCAGTGTTGTAGTTTCGAGCTAGGACGTGCTCTCCTGGATGAAACTGTCTCTCCTTGGCTCTTTTCTCTCTTCAACTTGAGCTTGTTGTTGACAATGGACAACCTGTTCTGCCCTTGGAGGTTTGAGTAAGTCAAAACTTGTCCGCAACTGCCTCTTCATCATGAGCGAAGCGGGGGAAGTTTTGGTTGTGGCATGCGGCTCGTTCCTGTAGGACAACAGGAAGCTGTTCAAACGTTGGTGGATTGAGCCCTGACCTTGCGATGCCTTCAAGGCGTGCTTCAAAGTTTGCACAAACCTTTCTGCCTGGCCGTTAGTAGAGGGATGATAGGGCGCAGACCTGATGTGTTGGACACCATTCACATGCAGGAAGGTTGCAAACTCCTGTGATACAAATTGTGGATCGTTGTCACTTACGAGTTGTTCTGGTGAGCCATAATGGCTGAACATCTCACCAAGTTTCTCAATTGTTTTCACTGCCGTGGTAGACCTCATCACAGCGACCTCCGGCCACTTGCTACGAGCGTCCACAACCACCATAAACATCTTCCCTTCGAAAGGACCGGCGAAGTCCACATGTACTCGCTGCCACACTTCTGCAGGCCAATCCCAGGGGTGTAGGATTGCCAGCTGTGGAACATTCCGGACCCTTTGACATGGGGAACATGTTTTGGCTTTCTCCTCAATATTCCCATCGAGACCTGGCCACCAGAAGTAGCTTCTTGCCATTTCCTTCATCCGAACCATCCCACTGTGACCTGTATGAAGTTGTTGCAGTATAGGTTCCCTCAGAGGTGGCGGAATGATGACACAGCGTCCCCAAAGAAGACAACCTGCCTGGACGGAGAGCTCATTTCTTTTTGAAACGTAAGGTTTCAAACTAGGAGAATCTCCTATCGCTCTCCCTCGAATGACATCGTCCATTACCTCAGACAGGACTGGATCGTTGCGGGTGTACCTTCGCACCTGAACTGCAGTGACAGGTGCTCCCTCCACTTGTCTAAAGTAGAAGATGTCTATCTAACGAGGCTCTGGGGGAGTAACAGGCAAGGGTAGCCTCGAGAGACCGTCTGCGTTGCCGTGCAAGTCTGATTTGCGATATTTGATGTCATATGTGTGTCCTGACAACAGTAAAACCCACCTTTGCATCCTGCTTGCAGCGAGAGACGGAATTCCAGTGTGGGGCCCGAAGATTGAAGTCAATGGACGGTGGTCCATCAGGAGTGTGAACCTTCTCCCAAACAAGTACTGATTAAATTTTCGAATTCCAAAAACGATTCCCAAGGCCTCGCGCTCGATCTGCGCATAGTTACTCTCGGCCTTGTTCAAGGTGCGTGATGTGAAGGCGATAGGTTTCTCTTCACCCGAAGGCATGATGTGGGATATGACTGCTCCCACACCATATGGTGATGCATCACATGCTAGCTGCACGGGTAGCTTTGGGTCGAAGTGTGTCAGGACCTCCGAATTCAGCAATGCTTTCTTTGCTTGGACAAAAGCTTCAGTCCATTTCCATGTTTTGCCTTGACATAGCAACTGATGTAACGGCTTCAGCAATGTTGCTAAGTCTGGAATAAACTTCCCATAGTAGTTAAGTAGCCCCAGAAATGAACGTAACTGGCTCACATTCTGGGGTGCTGGGGCCTCCACGATCACCTTGACCTTTGGCGGCGCCTTATGTAGGCCAGTAGCGTCAATCACATGCCCCAGGTACTCAACTGAAGACTGAAAGAATTCACATTTGTCTTTATGAACTCTGAGTCCGTACTCTTTCAGTCGTTGTAGTGTCGCATCCAAGTTCAGAAGATGATCCTCCCCATTTGTCCCAGTGACAAGGATGTCGTCCAGGTAGCACTGGACTCCTGGCAGTCCACTCAAAATCTGATCCATTGCCCTTTGGAATAGAGCAGGGGCCGACGTAATTCCAAACGGAAGGCGGCAGTACCTGTATAGCCCCTTGTGTGTCACAATTGTCAGCAGCTCCTTTGATTTGTCATCGACATGCATTTGTAGATAAGTCTGGCATTGTTGAGATACCGCGGCAAACGTGGGAGTCGAGACCAGAGCTATTGAAAACACAACTGCTTTATTCTGACCACATGGCAAACAGGAACTAGAAAAGCCCGCGCATCCACTTAAATACTTCCCAGACAGGAAGTGCTCCCGGCAGCCTGTCCCTGCGGGAAACAAGTTGCTGGAGGAAAGGGCCCCCGGCTGGGGGCTTCTGCTTAGACTGTCTGTGCCGCCGTGAGCGGATTATGTCCAGTGGTGGCGTGTCGCCACAGAGCTCCCCCCAGAATCCGCTTAGGAGGAGTGGACGAGTCGTGACGGTGGTCTAATGGTTCTGCCGCAGCGGCTCTGAGTGGTCGCCGGTCTGGTTGGTTGGGTCGAGCGGTTCGCCGCCGGCTGTGCTGGCTTGCCGGGGGGACGGCCTCTAGTTGGAGGCTGGGCCACGGGGACCTGTTCCCCTGGTTCTGTGTGTGCTGGTTTGAGCCGGTCGATGGAGACTGTCTCGACCCTGTCGCCGAGTCGCAGCTTGAAGACCTTGTCCCCGGTTTGTAGTACCTCGTACCGACCGTCGTACGGGGGTCGCAGGGGCCCGCGGTGCGCGTCGTGTCGCACGAAGACGAAGCGCGCCTGCTGTAAATTTGGCGGGACGTGAGGTGCGAGTTCTCCGTGTCGGTTGACCGGAAGTGGGGCGAACTGCTGAGCGGAAGAGAAAGAGTCGAGCCGCTGCTGTTCGGCCGACCAAGGCTTGGTAGGCTCCGGAAGGAATTCGCCTGGGACGCGCAGCGGTTGCCCGTAGACTAACTCCGCTGCCGAGGACTGGAGGTCTTCCTTGACCGCGGTGTGTAGGCCGAGTAGCACCCACGGTAGGCGGTCAGTCCAGGTACTGTCCTGCAGGCCGGCGCGGAGTGAGGCCTTGAGTGACCTGTGGAAGCGTTCACAAAGTCCGTTGGCCTGCGGGTGGTACGCCATGGTGCGGTGGAGCGTCACCCCGAGGTTGCGTGCTGTGGCTGTCCAGAGTTCGGAGGTGAACTGGGCGCCTCTGTCGGAGGTTATGTCGGCCGGTACGCCGAACCTCGCAACCCAGGTGTTAACGAACGCCCTGGCGATGTCGGCTGTGGTGGTGGAGTTCAGCGGCACTGCCTCAGGCCAGCGTGTGAAGCGGTCGACCATCGTGAGGAGATAAGTTTGGCCTTGCGATGGCGGCAGGGGACCGACGATGTCGACGTGTACGTGGTCGAAGCGGCGGCTGGGTACCTCGAAGTCTCCCAGGGGTGCTTTGGTGTGCAGCTGTACCTTAGCCCGTTGGCAGGCGAGGCAGGAGGTGGCCCAAGTCCGAACATCTCTGCTGAGGCCGCGCCAGACGAAGCGCTTGGAGAGGAGTTTGACGGATGCGCGGGAACCCGGGTGAGAGAGCCCGTGGAGCGCGTCGAAGACGCAGCGGCGCCAGGTCTCAGGGACGACCGGCCTGGGTTGGCTGAGTGAGACGTCGCACGTGACTGCCGTGGCTTCGGGCCCGTGCGCGACCTTGGCTAGGCGTAGCCCTGGCAGGCTGGTAGCCGCCGAGAGGAGGTCTGGGTCCGTGAGCTGGGCCGCTGCTAGTTGTGCGTAGTCGACCGCGAGGTAATTCGCACAGACGGCGGGACGGGAAAGGCAGTCGGCGACCACGTTGTCTCTACCGGAGACGTGCTGAATGTCCGTAGTAAACTCGGAGACGGCCGTGAGCTGGCGTTGCTGCCTAGCGGACCAGGGTTCGGTGTGCTTGGCCATCGCGTATGTGAGTGGCTTGTGGTCCACATACGCGGTGAAGGGGCGGCCTTCCAGGAGGAACCTGAAATGGCGGACCGACAGGTGGAGTGCGAGAAGCTCGCGGTCGAAAGTGGAGTATTTGACCTCCGGGGGGCGCAGTTGGCGGCTGTAGAAGGCAAGTGGCTGCCACGCGCCATTGACCCACTGCTCGAACACGGCCCCGACCGCGTGGTCGGAGGCGTCGGTGGTGAGCGCGACCCGGGCATCGGCCCTCGGGTGCGCGAGCAGAGTGGCGTCAGCGAGCGCGTTTTTGGTGGCGTCGAAGGCGGCTGCCGTGTCAGTGGTCCAGGCTACGTCCATCTTGCCGGATTTTCCTCGGAGGGAGTCGTATAGGGGCTTCATGAAGGCTGCGGCTCTGGGGATGAACCTGTTGTAGAAGTTCACCATCCCGAGGAACTCCTGGAGGCCCTTGATGGTTGTGGGGCGGGGGAATTGCTGGACGGCCTGCACCTTGTTGGGCAGGGGGACAGCCCCAGCAGGGGTGATGTGGTGACCGAGAAAATCGATCTCGGTTAGGCCGAATTGGCACTTCGCCGGGCTGAGGATGAGCCCGTGTTGGGCTAGGTGCCCGAACAGGATGCGAAGGTGTTCGAGGTGTTCCTGTTTGGAGGAGCTGGCCACGAGAATGTCGTCTAGATAGACGAATAGGAAGTTCAGGTCCCGGAGGACTGAGTCCATAAGGCGCTGGAAAGCCTGTGCTGCATTCTTGAGGCCGAAGGGCATCCTCAGGAACTCGAACAGGCCGAATGGGGTGATGACGGCCGTTTTGGGGATGTCCGCGGGGTGTACGGGGACTTGGTGGTAACCGCGCACCAGGTCGACTTTGGAAAAGACGGTTCGTCCGGCCAGTCGGGCCGAGAAGTCCTGGATGTGTGGCACCGGGTATCGATCGGGGGTGGTGGCGTCGTTGAGGCGGCGGTAGTCCCCGCAAGGGCGCCAGCCTCTGCCGAGCTTGGGGGCGATGTGGAGGGGCGAGGCCCAAGGGCTGCTGGAGCGGCGGATGATGCCGAGTTGTTCCATGTTGGTGAACTCGGCCCGCGCGATTTCCAGCTTGGCCGGGTTGAGTCTGCGGGCGTGGGCAGAAACTGGGGGGCCGGTGGTGGGGATATAGTGTTCCACACCGTGCTTGGCGGCTTTGGCCGAAAAGGTCAGGTTAGTGAGGGCGGGAAACTCAGCTAGGAGTGCCGAGTAGTCGTCCGTGGCTCTGTCGAGGCAGTAGGTCGTCAGGCCGGCCGAACGGGCCGGGGTAAAGGCGCCGGGGATGGGGGCCATAGTGTTGATGTCGACGAGGCGGTGCCTCGGAATGTCGACAAGGAGGCCGTGGGCGCGTAGGAAGTGGGCAGAGGACCTTGGCTGTAAGGAACTCCCAGCGGTAGCGGTGGCCCGCGAGGTCGAGCGTGACCATGCGGGTGCCATATGTGCGGATTTCAGAGCCGTTGGCTGCAGCCAGTGTGATACCGCATGTGCCGCGTTGGATCTCGAGGGCGGAGGCAGGGGTGATGCTGTGCTGGGCCCCTGTGTCGCACAGAAATCGGCGGTTGGTTCTGTCGTCAGTGACGTACAGTAGGGGCTCCTTCTGCCCCGCGGCCATCGCGGGGGCCGGTGCGGGGGTGGGGTTTGAAGGAACACGGTGGCGTGCAGCATTGAGCCCTAGCGCCAAAACGGGTGTGGTAGTAGCAGTGACCCGGAGTGGTAGGGCGGTCGGGCCTAGCGGCCCGGGAAGACCGAGCGGTCGTTGCCGTGAGGTCGGGCGCGACGTCGCGAGCGGCCTGTGCAGAGAGCAGCCGGTCGGCCTTTTTGGCTATATCATTCAGGTCCGTGGAGTCAGACTCCACAATGAGTGGGCGGATGCTGGCGGGGAGCTGCCGAATGAAAAGCGTGCGAAAAAGGGCGCCAGGATTTTTGTCGTCTGAGAGGGACAGCATGTGGGAAAGCAGGTCTGATGGTGAAGCGTCACCAAGGCCGGGGAGGTCCAGGAGTTGGCAGTGGCGCTGGTAAGAGGACGTTTGAAATTTTTTAAGTAGCGCAGCCTTCAGATGTTCGTACTTGCCCTCCGTTGGTGGATTCTGCAGCACTGCCCAAACCTTGGGGACTGTAGCGTAGGTGAGCGAGGCGACGAGGTAGTCGTACTTCGTGGCGTCGACTGTAATGCCTTTCAGCCGGAATCTGGACTCAGCTTGAACGAACCAGGCTTCGGCGAGGTTCTCCCAAAAGTCTGGTAATTTAACCGTGACTGCGTTTGTATCCGCCATGCTAGCTTAGGATTCGTCCTGAGCGTTGGGGTCACCAGTGTTGAGATACCGCGGCAAACGTGGGAGTCGAGACCAGAGCTATTGAAAACACAACTGCTTTATTCTGACCACATGGCAAACAGGAACTAAAAAAGCCCGCGCATCCACTTAAATACTTCCCAGACAGGAAGTGCTCCCGGCAGCCTGTCCCTGCGGGAAACAAGTTGCTGGAGGAAAGGGCCCCCGGCTGGGGGCTTCTGCTTAGACTGTCTGTGCCGCCGTGAGCGGATTATGTCCAGTGGTGGCGTGTCGCCACAGCATAAGTCTATTTTGCTGAACTTTTGCCCTCCGGCCAGGCCCGTAAAAAGATCATCAATGAGGGGAAGAGGGTACTGTTCCACAGACAGCACCGGGTTAATAGTCACTTTAAAATCCCCGCAGATTCGAACAGATCCATCCTTTTTCATGACAGGAACAATGGGTGTGGCCCATTTGCTCACGCTCACAGGCTCCAGGACTCCATTCTCGACTAAGGCCTCCAAGTTAGCCTCAACTTTTGGCCTAATTGCATAGGGTACAGGTCGGGCTTTGTGAAACTTCGGCTTGCTGTCAGGTTTAATGTCCAGTCTCACGCTGATCTTTTTCATGCTCCCAAGTTCCCCATTGAAGAGTTCTGCATGTTTGTTTAACACTGCAGTCAGACCTGACTCCCCTTTTGACATCATGCGGACTGCAGGCCAGTCCAGCGTGATTTTCTCTAGCCACGCACATCCCAGTAGCGATGGGTAATTTCCCTTTACCACATATAGTGGCAGTTTTGCAGTCTGTCCGTTCAATTTGACTGTCACCTCAATGACGCCTCTCATGGCCACAGGTTCGCCGGTATACGTCTTTAGCACAATGTTTGTTGGCTGAAGGGTAAGATGCTTTAGCATTTTGTTGTAGACAGTGTCTGAAACAAGGGACACAGCCGCGCCTGTGTCCACCTCCATCCGCACTGATTGTCCCTCCACCAGTGGTGACACCCAGTAGCCATTTGAACCACCTGCAACCGTCAGTATGTGCACCTCTTCCTCCTCAGAGGTGTCGCTCCCCTCTGTTTTGCTTGTTCCATCATACTGCACTGAATGAACACTCTTTTTCCTCTCTTGTCCAAATACAGACATTTTGCTTCCATGCTTCCCAGCTCTGTCTGTTCTTTTTTTACCTCTACAGGCGCGTTCAATGTGACCCTTTTTGCCACAAAATCGGCATTCCAGCTCCGTACACCAGCAGTCATTAGCGTGATGGCCCGTTTTCCCACAACGGTAACATGTGCCGTTCCACGCACCTTTAGGCTCAGACGACACCTTGTGAACTCTCCCTGTTGAACTCAGCTGGTGAGCCTCCTTTTCCGCCATCTCCATGGAGACACTAACTTCAATGGCCTTTTCAAGAGTAAGGTTGTCCTCAGTAAGAAGGCGCTTCTGCGTGGCTGCCTTTTGCAGACCACACACCAGCCTGTCTCTAATGGTGTCTTTCAGCACCTCCTTGAACTGGCAGTGTTCCGACAACCTTTTTAAAGCAACAATAAACATCGTCACTGATTCCCCCTCCTCTTGATTCCGTTTGTGAAATCTAAATCTCTCAGCAATAACCAGAGGTTTTGGTGAAAAATGTGCTCCAAGAATTTCCACTAGTTGCTTATATGTTTTAGTTCCTGGCTTATCTGGCTGCACGAGGCTGCGAAGTAAATTGAAAGTCTTCGGCCCGATTACACTCAAAAAGGTAGGCACGACCTCTTCATTTGCCACCGCATTCGCCAATACAAAATAGTCAAAACGTTCCGTATATGCGCTCCATTGCTCCATATTTTCATCAAAATCACCGATGTTTCCTAATATAGTAGCCATCTCACGTTTCAAATTAAATTTTCTGTTTACTCACTGCACCCGTAACGTACGCAGATTCATCCGCTCCTCGTTGCCACTTGTTGTGAAGGTACCTTTCTACCTAGACACAATTTAGGACTCAGAACTCAGAGATTCAAACATGAAGTGCTTTATTGGAAGGAAAGGAAGTACTGGCAAATTCCAAACAAAGAGAGCTAAAACTTAACAGAGAACACCCAACCATTTATCTCCTGTGACAGCGCCACCACAGGTGGGAGGAGAACACACAATAGAACACACAATACATAACACAGCTGGTCTGTGATCACCGGCAGATGATCATGGCGGTCAACGCACAATTCCCTGGCAGCAGCCATGATGCCTTCATCCTGCGGCAGACCTCAGTGGCTGACCTTTTTGAGGCCCCGGCTCACCCACGAGGCTGGCTTGTTGGCGACAAGGGCTATCCTCTCTGCCCATGGCTTATGACCCCGCTCCGTTTGCCCAGCACCCCGGAAGAAGAGCATTACAACAACAGCCATCAGGCGACCAGGAACATTGTGGAGCACACAATTGGTGTGCTGAAGCAGCGCTTCTGTTGTCTAGACCATTCGGGGGGCGCCGTAACGTACTCGCCGGAGCATGTGGCACGCATCGTCGTTGTCTGCTGCATGCTCCACAACCTGGCCATCTGACGCACCCAGCCAATGCCAGCCGACCCTCAAGGTCCAGCAGAGCAGGCGGACGAGGAGGAGGAGGAGGAGCATGCGGACGAGGAGGGTCAGGAGGTGGAGGAGGAGGAGGAAGATGGGAGGGCTCCAGAAACTGGAAGGGCCATTCGTCAGAGGCTCATAAGGACTCGGTTCTAGGCCCCTCGGATGGAATGCTGGCTGTGATTGGAACAGCGCCCTTCGGTTCGCAGTAAGCCTATGAAGGCCACCATGATTGTAAATAGTCTACAGCTCCATTGTAAATAAAACATTTTCTTTATTTTCAAGCAAGTGCTTCCTTCCAGCATGACAACGTAATGGTAACAGAAATCATAACTAACAAACTAACAGATAACTGTCTGACAACCCAGCGAGACTAACCAAAACATAACAAACAAACACAGCAGGTGTGGACGGCCTTCATTTCGAAAAAAGACACGTCTTAGCACCTCCCTCTACTGTTGACCCCTTGATGGAGACCAACTCCTCTTACGAGGTCGGCCCCTTCCCTCCCTGCAGCTCCTCCGTAATTGGACCCCAGTGGCTGCATCAAGGCTGGGGGACACCTGCTGAGTGTCTGGAAGTGCTGAAGCCCCTGAGGGATGGCCTGGCCGACCTCTGGGCTTGGAGGGCCCGCAAGCTGGCTGCTCCAACTGGGCATGTCTGGAAGCAGTCTGCCGTGCAGGTGGTGGCAGCTGCACTGCTGACGTTCCAGCGGTGGCATCAGGAATGCTCACATGCAGAGAGAGGACACCTGCACCGTGGTCGGCCGACACACTGGCACTCTGACGGGGCCGCACCGGATCATCTGCCACAATCAACTGCTCCACAGATTCATGGCCTGCTGTGGTGCTGCAAGAGCCTGGGGTGATCCTGCCTGATGCAGCTAGGGTGGCAGCAGTGAGTGTTCGCGTGGCCTCAATTTGCGTGTGGACGAGGCCAGCAAGTGACTGCGTGGCAGCAGTGAGGACCTGCGTGGCAGGTTCCAGTGCTTCAGAAAAGCCATGGACAGTCCTTTCCACTGCTTCGGACAAGGCCGGAACACTCCTTTCCATTGCCTCGGACAAGGCATGGACAGACCTTTCCACTGCCTCGGACAAGGCCGGAACAGTCCTTTCCACTGCTTCGGACAAGGCCGGAACAGTCCTTTCCACTGCTTCGGACAAGGCCGGAACAGTCCTTTCCACTGCTTCGGACAAGGCCGGAACAGTCCTTTCCACTGCCTCGGACAAGCCCTGGACAGACCTTTCCATTGCTGCCCCGAAGCCCTGGACAGTCCCTTCCATTGCTGCCCCAAAGTCCAGCACACTCTTTGCCAATGTGTCGATCGACTCAGGCATCCTCCCCACTGCAGCCATAAGCTCAGTGTGCCTGAGCCGGGCCTGGGCGCTCATATCGGCAAGGCTACGCACCTCCTCTGCACTCTGTGCAGCAGTCATCGTGGCCTGTCTCGCCCTCCGGGGAGACAGCCCCCGAGCTTCCCTACCCCCCTCGCGTTGCTGCAGGCCGCTGGTTCCTGCAACTGGCTCCTCATCAGAGCCCCCCCCATCCCCTCTAGGGAACTACTATCCCCAGTCTCCAGATGCGTTGGCTCCCCTGAGGCTGGCACAGATGGTCCGGCTTCCTCCTGATCGTCGCCTCCGGAGGCACTGGCACTGGCAGCGTGAGGGGCCGGCTCCCGAGCTGGTGATGCAGCATCTGAAAGCAGGGAGGTTGAAGAGTGGCTTTAGCAAAAGGACAGCTTGGCAGCAAGGGATGCAAGAGTACGGCAATGCTATGACATGGGTCCACAGTGAGAAAGCATGCTGGCGGGGGAAACAAGTGGAAGGAGACAGCTGTAAAAGGTGAGAACCTTACCATCGCTGTGGATAATGGGTTCGGCAGCTGCAGTGGTGACAGGACCACTCAGACGTCCTCCAACAATCTGGTGGACTCTCTCCTTGAGATCCGTCAAAGTCTGCAGTTGAGGAGGACCTCCTCCGGTGCGAAGCTGGTCCTTGCAGATCTTCGCCAGCTTGGCCTGCAGGGGAAAGGACGGGAAGTGATGTTACATGATGCCCTGAGTTATCATCTCATGCCCCCCATGGTGGAACAGCCCTCACATGATGCCCTGAGTTATCATCTCATGCCCCCCATGGTGGAACAGCCCTCACATGATGCCCTGAGTTAAATGTGCATGTGTGTGACCAGATAGGGCCATGGGTGCTTGCTGACAGATGGCCATTGGGGCATAGCGCACCCTGTAGCCATAAAGTCAGGTGCGAATGGAGGGATGCATAAGTTTACATAAACAACACTCACTCTCACGACCCGAGTGAGGTCATTGAATTTCTTCCTGCACTGCACAGGGTTCCTGGTCGCCATGCTGCTGGAGTTGACCCTCTGAGAAACATCCCTCCAAGCTCGTCGGTAGTCCTTATGATTAGGCCTCCTGCCATTGTCGGGGTAGAGGACATCTCGCCGGCACTCCACTGCGGCCACCAATTCCTCCAGAGACTCATTGGTGAAGCGCTCTGCTCTCTGCCTCACCCTCTCCATCTGCTCCAAGTTTGTTGCGCCAGAGAAGGGCCTGCGCCGATTTGCAGGCCTACAAGGCGCAGAGTGTGGATGCTGGAGCTGCCTGACCCACACCTTTCAGAGCTGGCCGGCGCCTGGAAGTCTCGTGGTCATCGGTGATTGAGATTAGTTGGGCCGAATGGCCTGTTCCTGTGTTGTATAACGTATGTCATTGAGTCATAATGGCACAGTAGGAGGCCATTCAGCCAATCGAGTCCGTGCTGGCTCTCTGTAGAGCTGTCCAGTCAGTCCCATTCCCCCGCTTTATCCCCGTAGCCCTGCAGGTTTATTTCCCTCAAGTGCCTATCCAGTCTCCCCTTGAAAACCTTGAGGGGGCTAAATTAGGTTGATTTGCGCAAATCAACTAGTGCCCGGGCGTGGCGCCGCTAACGACTCCAGTGAACCGTTAGTGCCGCTGGCAATGATGCCATCACTGTGCGCAGTGCCCCGCTTGTGCCCCGGCTGTAACATTGGATGATGCCCCCCGACTTACCGCTGGACGCTATCTCCGCCGGGGTCAGGGGGGCCTACCTGCGGCAGGGGCAGTGCTAGTTAAAGGGGAGGTGGCGGGCGGCCATTTTCATTGCTGGCCACCTGCCAGCACCTGCTCCCATTGCTGTCCCCGACCCCTGTGAAGCCACCACCGCTCCCCCCCTCCACCCCACCTCCTGCCCCCCCCGCGGGGGCCGGCTGCTCTCCCTGAGCCTGGCACTCCTCTAGAGTGCTGGGCTCATTTGCCGGCGCTCCTGATCCCTGGTGGCCCAGCTGGGCGCCGGGACGCACTGTGCCAGGTCCCTCCCCTTTAATAAGGGTGGAAGACCTGCAGTACCGCGGCACAACGTGCCGCAGCGCACGTAGCACCACGATATTGGCTCGCAGCGCCCGAAGAGGGACGTGGGGCGTTTCCAGTAGCGCCACTCCTCCCTCTCGGGGCGCTACCTGGTAAAATCGGCCGCGGGGGCACTAACCTTTTCGGGGCGCTAAAATTAGCGTCCTGACGAAGGTAGCGCCCCAGGACGCTATCCAATTTTTACCCATGTGTGTCTCCGCTTCCACCACTTCTGTCGGCAGCGAATTCCAGGTCATCACCACTTGCTGCGTAAAAAATGTTTTTCCTCACATCCCCCCTGTTTCTCTTGCACAAAACTTTAAATCTGTTTCCCGTAGTCCTTGTACCATCAATTAGTGGGAACAGCCTTTCCCCGTCTAGCCTTATCCAAACCCGTCATAATCTTGTACACCTCTATCAAATCACCCCTCAACCTCCTTTGCTCTAATGAAAACAAATCCAGCTTCTCCAACCTGTCCTTGTAGCTAAGATCCCCCATCCCTGGAACCATTCTGTTAAATCTCCTCTGCACCCTCTCGAGGGCCTTCGCATCCTTCCTAAAGTGTGATGACCAGAACTGGATGCAATACTCCAGTTGTGGCCTAACCAGCACTTTATAAAGGTTCAGCATAACTTCTCTACTTTTGTACTCAATACCTCTTTTTATGAAGCCCAAGATCCCATATGCTTTGTTAACCACTCTCTCAACATGTCCTGCCACCTTCAGGGACCTATGCACATTAACTCCCAGGTCCCTCTGTCCCTGCACATTCTTTAAAACTGTGCCATTAAGTGTATATTGCCTCTCCCTGGTCCTTCTGCCAGAATGCATCACTCTATTAAATTCCATCTGCCATTTGTCTGCCCATTCTGCTAGCCTTTCTATGTCCTGTTGCAGTTGGTTGATATAGAAACATAGAAGATAGGAGCAGGAGTAGGCCATTTGGCCCCTCAAGCCTGCTCCGCCATTTAATGAGATCATGGCTGATCATCCAAATTCGTACCCTGTCCCTGCTTTCTCCCCATATCCCTTGATCCCTTTAGGCTTAAAAAATATATCTCTCTTGAATATATTTAATGAATTGGCCTCAACTGCCTTCTGTGGTAGAGAATTCCACAGGTTCACCACTCTCTGGGTGAAGAAATTCCTCCTCATCTCAGTCCTAAATGGCTTACCCCTTATCCTTAGACTGTGAACCCTGGTTCTGGTCTCCCCCGCCATCGGGAACATCCTTCCTGCATCTAGTCTGTCTAGTCCTGTTAGAATTTTACAAGTTTCAATGAGATCCCCTCTCATTCTTCTAAACTCTAGCGAATATAAGCCTAATCGACTCAATCTCTCTTCATACGTCATTCCTGCTATCCCAGGTATCAGTCTGGTGAATCTTCGCTATACTCCCTCCATGGCAAGAACATCCTTCCTCAGATAAGGTGACCAAAACTGATCACAATACTCAAGGTGTGGTCTCACCACGGCCCTGTACAACTGCAGCAAGACATCCTTGCTCCTGTACTCAAATCCTCTTGCTATGAAGGCCAACATACCATTTGCCTTCTTAACCGCCTGCTGCACCTGCATGCTTACCTTCAGCGACTGGTGCACAAGGACACCCAGGGTCCCATTGCACTTCCCCTTTTCTCAATCTATTGCCGTTCAGATAATAATCTGTCTTCCTGTTTTTGCCACTAAAGTGGATAACCTCGCATTTATCCGCATTTTACTGCATCTGCCATGCATCTGCCCAATCACCCAACCTGTCCAAATCATACTGGAGTTTCTCTGCATCCTCCTCACAGCGCACACACACACACCCAGCTTTGTGTCGTCTGCAAACTTGGAGATATTACATCTAGTTCCCTCGTCTAGATCATTAATATATATTGTGAATAGCTGGGGTCCTAGCACCGATCCCTGCGGTACCCCACTAGTCACTGCCACTAGCCATCATCACTGTTTGCCACACCCCCAAGTTTGGTGTCATCAGCAAATTTAGAAATTCTACTCTGTATTCCAATATCCAGGTCGTTTATTTATATCAAAAAAAGCAGTGGCCCCAACACTGACCCTGGGGGAACACCACTGTCTACCATCCTCCAGCCTGAAAAACAGCCATTTACCACAACTCGCTGTTTTCTGTCCTTAATCCAATTCCTTATCCAAGCTGGCACTGACCCACTTATTCCATGAGCCTCAATTTTGTTAACCAGCCTTCTATGTAGTACTTTGTTAAACTCCTTCCAAAAATCCATGTAGATAACATCCATTGCATTCCCCTCTCTGTTACTTCATCAAAAAATTCAATTCGATTAGTCAAACACGATCTGCCTTTTACAAATCTGTATTGGCTCTCCTTAATTAGCTTAAATCTCTCCAAGTGCCTGTTAATTTTTTCCTTGATTATTGTTTCTAAAACTTTACCCACCACTGATGTTAAACTGACCGGCCTGTAGTTATGAGGATTTTCCTTACACCCTTTCTTGAACAATGGTGTCACATTTGCCACTTTCCAATCCTCAGGCACTGCCGCTGCATCTAGGGAAGATTGGAAAATGATGGCAAGCCATTCTGCTATCCCCTTAGCAACCTGGGATGTAAGCCATTTGGACTAAGGCGACTTATCCACTCTAAGCATACCCAGCCTTTCTAGTACATCCTGCCTATCAATTTTCACCCCTTCCATTGCTTCTAACTTTTCCACTTCTACCGATATTTTGTCAGCATTAACCAATCCAATGTAATTAGATTTGTGTCCTTCAATATAAAGTGTTATCAACACAGTGATTTAAGGTCCAGGATAATTTAAAGGTATTTGATTATAATTCAAAATAAGTTACTTTGACTTTCTATACATTATTGGTAAGGTTATATCTGTGATATTGTGTTCATTTTGGACATATTGGTCCTGGATTCTTCAAGGCTACCATCAGTCTCCTACTATAACACCTGTGGGAAACTGGCGGGAATCCTACAGATGAAGCATAAATGGCCGTTTTCACCCATTTTCGTAATTTTTCCTGGCTTTCCACTGGTGTCCTGCCGAAGTTATGGCAGGTAGCCCCACAAAATTTCAGGGACTCTAGTTTCAAGATGCATTAAAGATGGTTCAGAGATGGAGAACAAGAATGAGATTGAGACTTGGAGACAAATTTTCAGATGTGAACTTATTTCTTTTAGAATTGAACTTTATTTCTTTGCTGAAGAAAACAGCATTCAAAGGAGACTGTTAAAATGATGATAATCATAATGTAGGTTTAAGCAGATTAATTAATTTAGGCTTAGCAATCATAGAACCAGAAGAAATTAGTACAATTAGCCCCGAGACCGGAGAAGCAGCGGACCTGCGCGGGAGCAGCCCGAGGCGGGAGAGGTATTAAGGAGCAGTCAGAGGCACCGAGGCATACCAATGCAGGTTCCGGGAGAGAGGTAAAAAGTAGTCCAAGTGTGACGTCAGCAGGAAGCAGGTAAGTGATTGGTTGGTGAGTATTTCTCTCTTTTCAATACAAGCTTGAATTCTGTGGTGTTAACTTTCTAGGGTCTCTGTGGTGTAGTGGGGACAGTTGGGAAATAAAGCGCCCTAGAGTATACCTGTAACTGGGGTATTGAATAAATTTTTAAATTAATTAAAGGAGTAAGTCATGGCAGGAGAGTTCAGACCCGTGTTCTGCTCCTCTTGCTCCATGTGGGAAGTCAGGGACGCTGCCAGTGTCCCTGACGACCATGTGTGCGGGTGGGTCAGTCTTTACGAAGGAAGACACAAAAAACCTCCCTGGGATATCGGAAAAAATAGGGACATTGGCAAAGGAGGAACTGACGCAAATCAATATCTCTAAGGATATGGTGTTAAGGAAGCTAAAGGGATTGAAGGTGGACAAATCCCCAGGGCCTGATAACATGCATCCTAGGGTACTGAAGGAGGTGGCCCTAGAGATAGCGGATGCACTAAGGATGATTTTTCAGAATTCATTAGACTTGGGAACAGTGCCGATGGATTGGAGGGTAGCTAACGTTACCCCACTATTCAAAAAGGGGGGTAGGGAAAAAGCAGGTAATTACAGACCTGTAAGCCTTACATCAGTTGTGGGCAAAATGCTGGAGTCCATCATTAAGGATGAAATAGCGGAGCACTTAGCAAATGGGGACAGGATAGGACAGAGTCAACATGGATTTACAAAGGGTAAATCGTGCTTGACTAATCTATTGGAATTTTTTGAGGGAGTAACTGGTAGAATAGATGGGGGAGAGCCAGTAGATGTGGTGTACCTGGACTTCCAAAAGGCCTTCGATAAGGTCCCACATAAAAGATTAGCATGGAAAATTGAGGCTCATGGGATAAAGGGGAAAGTTTTGGCGTGGATAGGGAACTGGCTGTCAGATAGAAAACAGAGAGTTGGAATAAACGGCTCATTTTCTGAATGGCAGGCAGTAACAAGTGGGGTACCACAGGGATCTGTCCTGGGCCCCCAGCTGTTCACAATTTACATTAATGACCTGGATCAGGGAGTCGGATGCAGCATTTCCAAATTTGCAGACGACACTAAACTAGGAGGGGGGGTGGGCTCAGAGGAAGAGACCAGGAAGCTCCAGAGCGATTTGGACAGACTGGGCGATTGGGCGGATAAATGGCAGATGCACTATAATGTGGACAAGTGCGAAGTTATCCACCTTGGGTGCAGGAACGGGAGGGCAAATTATTATTTAAATGGCAATAGATTGGGAGAGGGGGAAGTACAGAGAGACCTGGGTGTTCTTGTACACCAGTCACTGAAGGCGAGCATGCAGGTGCAACAGGCGGTCAAGAAGGCAAACGGTATGCTGGCCTTCATAGCAAAAGGGTTAGAATACAGGAACAGGGATACCTTGCTGCAGCTGTACAGGGCACTGGTGAGACCACACCTCGAGTACTGTGTACAGTTTTGGTCGCCTCATCTGAGGAAGGATGTTCTTGCCATGGAGGGGGTGCAGCGGCGATTCACCAGGCTGATACCAGGAATGGCGGGAATGACCTATGAGGAGAGACTATGTAGTTTAGGGATGTACACACTGGAGTTTAGAAGATTGAGAGGGGACCTCATAGAAGTGTATAAAATTCTGACAGGTCTAGACAGACTGGATGCAGAAGGAATGTTTCCCTTGGCGGGTGAGAACAGAACTAGAGGACATAATTTAAGGATAAGGGCTAAACCATTTAGGACAGAGATGAGGGGGAATTTCTTCACTCAGAGAGTGGTGAACCTGTGGAACTCATTGCCACAGAGGGCAGTGTACGCCAGCTCATTAAATATATTTAAGAGGGAATTAGATATATTTCTACGGGCAAAAGGGGTTAAGGGTTACGGAGAGAAGGCGGGGACGGGATACTGAATTAAAGGATCAGCCATGATCTCATCGAATGGCGGAGCAGGCACGAAGGGCCGAATGGCCTACTCCTGCTCCTATCTTCTATGTATCTATGTATAAATGCATCCAGCTGCAGCTACTTGTAGACCGCATTGCGGCGCTCGAGCTGCGGGTGGATGAATTTTGGAGCATGCGCGATGCTGAGAGGATCGTGGATAGCACGTTTAGCGAGTTGTTCACGCCTCAGGGTAGGGCTGCACAGGCAGAAAGAAAGTGGGTGACCATCAGGCGGAGCAACAGAGGCAGGCAGGAAGTGCAGGGAACCCCTGCGGACATCCCCCTTTCAAACAGGTATACCAAGTTGGATACTGTTGAGGGGGATGACTTATTGTCATTGTTAGTGCACAAGTGCAGTACAACAAAATGTAGGCTTGCGGCTCCCGAGAGTGTACATTTAGCTTAAGACATTTAAACATTCAACATACATTTGGCTTGTAATACATCAACATAAACATAACCATAATAAAGTGCATTGGCAGATGTGCAGGCTTTAGAGTTTATTTGTGGAGTTCAGTAGGATGACAGCCCTGGGAAAGAAGCTGTTCCTAAATCTGGTCGTACGGGTGCAAATGCATCTGTAGCGTCTCCCAGATGGCAGGAGGGTGAACAGACTGTGGCTGGGGTGGGTAGGGTCTTTGATGATGGACCGTGACCTCCGTAAACAGCGTTTCTGGTATATGTGCTCTATGGTCGGTAGCCGGGTGCCGGTAATGCATTGGGCAGTTTTGACTACCCGCTGCAGGGCTTTCCGGTCATAGTAGCTACAGCTGCCATACCATACTGTGATACAGTTTGTCAGGATGCTCTCTATTGTGCAGCGGTAAAAGTTAGAGAGGATCGGGGTGACAGGTTACATCCCTTCAGCCTCCTTAGGAAATATAGGCGCTGCTGGGCCGCCTTCACCAGAGAGGAGGTATTGAGGGACCAGGAGAGGTCTTCCGTGATGTGGACTCCGAGGAACTTAGAGCTGTCCACCCTTTCCACCACAGCCCCATTGATGTGGATGGGGGTGTGACTTCCGCCTTTAGACTTCCTGAAGTCCACAATGATTTCTTTGGTTTTCTTGATGTTAAAGGCCAGGTTGTTATCGGCGCACCACTTCACGAGATGCTGGACCTCCTCCCTGTAGGCTGACTCATCATTGTTGGTGATCTGGCCTACTACCGTGGTATCATCTGCAAACTTGATGATGGTGTTGGAACCATGAACAGCCAAACAGTCGTGGGTGAAGAGGGAGTAGAGGAGGGGGCTCAGCACACATCCTTGTGGGGCCCCCGTGTTCAGGGTCGGCGGGGGGAGGTGTGGTTACCTAATTTGACAGACTGGGGTCTGTTAGGAAGTCCAGGGTCCAGTTGCAGAGGGAAGTGTTCAGGCCAAGAGTTTGGAGTTTGGTGGCCAGCTTTTTGGGGACGATAGTGTTGAATGCTGAGCTGTAGTCTATGAACAGCATTCTGATGTAGGTCTCTTTACCATCTAAGTGATTCAGTGCCGAGTGTAGAGCAGTTGTGATTGCATCCTCCGTTGATCTGTTTACATAAGAACATAAGAACATAAGAAATAGGAGCAGGAGTAGGCCAATTGGCCCCTCGAGCCTGCTCCGCCATTCAATAAGATCATGGCTGATCTGATCCTAACCGCCAATCCACTATGACAGGACTATCTCCTGAATCGAACAGCATTAGACACACGAAAACAGGAGCAGGATCAGGCTACACGGCCCCTGGGCCCGCTCCGCTACCCACAGGGCCATGACCTATCCGAACCTAGACTCATGTCCAAATTCCTGCCCGCTCCCCGTAACCCTTAATTCCCTTTTCTACTAGGAAACTGTCTATTTCTGTTTTAAATTTATGTAATGATGTAGCTTCTACAGCTTTTTGGGGCAGCATATTCCATGGACCTACCACCCTCTGAGTGAAGTAGTTCCTCCTCATCTCAGTTTTGAAAGAGCAGCCCCTTATTCTAAGACTATGCCCCCTAGTTCTAGTTTCACCCATCATCTGGAACATCCTCCCTGCATCCACCCGATCCAACCCCTTCATAATCTTATATGTTTCAATAAGATCGCCTCTCATTCTTCTGAACTCCAATGAGTAGAGTCCCAATCTACTCAACCTCTCCTCATATGTCCATCCCCTCATCCCCGGGATTAATCGAGTGAACCTTCTTTGTACTGACTCGAGAGCAAGTATGTCCTTTCTTAAGTATGGACACCAAAACTGTATGCAGTATTCCAGGTTTGCACGATTGGCAAGCTGGTGTTGGTCAAGAGAGGCAGGAACACTGGATTTGATGTGGGCCAGGACCAGTCTCTCGAAACACTTCATTATGATGGGTGTGAGTGCGACAGGTCGATAGTCGTTCAGGCACGTCACAGCCGTTTGTTTTGGCACAGGAATAATGGTAGCGGTCTTGAAGCATGTAGGGACTACTGCCTGGGCCAATGACAGATTGAAGATGGCGGTGAAGACATCAGCCAGCTGATCAGCACATTCCTTGAGTACCCGTCCAGCAGCCTTTCGTGTGTTCACTCCGCGTAGAACACCCCTTACGTCGGAGGTCGACAGAGTGAGCACCTGGTCTTCCGGGGGTGGCAAGGCTTTGGTAGCCGGCTCCCTGTTGTCCCTGTCGAAGCGAGCATAGAAGTTGTTAAGCTCCTCCGGAAGGGAGGCATCGCTAACCGGGGGGCTGGTGTTTTTGCCCTTGTAGTCAGTGATGGACTGGATGCCTTGTCACATGCGCCGGGGGTCCGAGTTGTTGTGGAAATGATCCTCTATCCGCAGTGTCTGTTTCCTTTTGGCAGTCCTGATACCCTTTTTTAGGTTGGTCCTAGCTGCACTGTAAGCCGCCGCGTCGCCAGATTTAAATGCTGCGTCGCGTGCTTTCAACAGCGAGCGGACCTTTCCGTTCATCCAGGGTTTCTGGTTGGGGTATGTCCTGATATTTTTATGGGTCGTGACGACCTCGACGCAACTGTTAATGTAGAATAGCACTGTGGATGTGTATTCCTCAATGTCATTATGGGCAAACATGCCCCAATCAGTGCGTTCGAAGCAATCCTGAAGCTCCGAGACTGCCCCCTCTGGCCATACTTTCACTGATCTCACTGATGTTCTCACTCTTTCTTTTGATGAGCGGTTTGTATGCCGGGGCTAGAAACAGGGAGAGGTGGTCAGACTTCCCAAGGTGGGGGCAGGGAATGGCCTTATAAGCATCTACAATGCTCGTGTAGACTTGATCCAGTGTGTTCTCCCCTCTTGTGGGGCAGGAAACATTCTGGTGGAATTTCGGTCGTACAGTTTTTAGGTTTATGTGATTGAAGTCCCCTGCGACGATAAAAGCTCCGTCTGGGTGCGCAGTTTGTTGTTCGCTGATGGCCGTGCAGAGGTCCTTCAGTGCTAGTTTGGCATTAGCGTGTGGTGGGATGTAGACCGCAGTGATGATAACAGCCGTGAATTCCCGAGGCAGGTAGAAGGGTCTGCACCTTACCATGAGGAATTCCAAATCAGCTGAGCAGGATCTATCGATTATGTCCGTGTTAGTGCACCAGGCATTGTTAGTGTAAATGCACAAACCGCCTCCCTTGCTCTTACCGGAGTCTGCAGTTCTGTCGGTGCGGAAGACCGTGCGTCCTTCTAGTTGGATGGTGGTGTCAGGGATGCCGTTGTTCAACCAGGTCTCTCTGAAGATCATGGCGCAGCATTCCTTTGTCCTTTTCTGTGAGGAGAGATCAAGTTTGATCTCATCCATTTTGTTTTCTAGTGACCTGACGTTGGCCAGGAAAATACTTGGGAGGGAGGGTTTGTGTGGGGCCCTCTTCAGCCTATTTTGGATACCGGCTCTCTTACCCCGCTTCTGCTTGCGTTCCCTGCGCGGTCTGCGCCGACTTCCGGCTGGGGAAGGACGCCATGCTGGTCCCGGGGGTCGGGCGATGTCGGGAGGCAGATCGATGTCGCCGAGTGTGAGCCGCACGCAGTCGGCCCTGATGTCGAGGAGCGTCTGCCGGCTGTACAGTAGGTCTGCCCTCAATTCCTGTATCATCAGAGCCCAGAAGAGACTCAGAAAGAGGGTGAAAACGCTCAGTCTCGGGAGAGACAAAGCCGCTGCGTCCATGCGCGCCGCCATTTAAAAAAAAAATTATTTATTTTTTTGTCTGCTGTTGGTGCTGCTGTTGTTCATGGTTCTGCTGCTGGCGTGGCTGGTCTTCGTCCGAATCTGATGTCCAAGAGGAACAGAAATAAATGGTTCCCATTCTTCTGGTATATGCCTCAGTTGAGGAAGCGCTCAGTCAAGGTGGCGAGAGGGGTTTCCCAGGAGGTCACACTGGAGATGGGTGTCAGGCTCCAAACTTCCACAGCTATGGTTATGCCTGCTAAAAGTTCCCCCAGACCTGAGACAACAAAGTCCTACCACCTGCAAATGATGACTGATCAAATCTCCTATTTAATGGTGGAGCTGCAGCTGATCGTCAGCAATCCAATTGTGCTACCACCAGGTTTCACCGTCGTGTTTCAGAGGAGGCGTGCATCATGTGGGAAAAGTGTTAAAATCAGAAAGGCCTCTCAAAATGAGATTATAGAGGTAATTCAGTGGTTGTTAAGGGCCTTAAGGGCCTATCCCACCTCTTGGAGGCGGGACGGAGATGGGATCAGAAATCACGCATTTGGGAAAATTGCATGGAGGCGGGGTCGAGCTCACCTGGCACTTTTTGCAATTTTAACACCCTACACGCCTCCAAACCCACCTCCTCGGGCCTGGCAAAATTGAGCCCTTTGTGTCTGTCTCCATGGAAGAAGACGTAAAAAAATCTCGGAAATAGTGGAGAACCAAGGGTCTAGCGAGAATGAGGAATTGAAAGAAATTAGCATTAGAAAAAAAAATAGTACTGGTGAAATTAATGGGACTGAAAGCCAATAAATCCCCTGGACTTGATGGTTTACATACTAGAGTTTTAAAAGATGTCGCTATAGAGGTAGTAGATGCATTAGTTGTAATCTTCCAAAATTCCATAGATTCTAGAACGGTTCCCGCGGATTGGAAGGTAGCAAATGTAACCCCACTATTTAAGAAAGGAGGGCAAGAGAAAACAGGGAACTACAGACCAGTTAGCCTGACATCAGTAGTAGGGAAAATGCTAGAATCTGTTATTAAGAACATGGTAACAGGGTACTTAGAAAATAATAATGGGATTGGGCAGAGTCAACATTGGATTGATGAAAGGGAAATCATGTTTGACGAGTAGACTAAGCCTATATTCTCTAGAGTTTAGAAGAATGAGAGGTGATCTCATTGAAACATACAAAATTCTTACAGGGCTTGACAGAGTAGATGCAGGGAGGATGTTTCTCCTGGTTGGGGAGTCTAGAACCAGTGGTTGCATTCTCAAAATAAGGGGTCGGCCATTTAGGACTGAGATGAGGAGAAATTTCTTCACTCAGAGGGTGGTGAAACTTTGTAATTCTCCACCCAGAGGGCTGTAGAGACTCCGTCATTGAATATACTCAACAACTGAGATTGATAGATTTTTGGATATTCAGCAAATCAAGGGATCTGGGGACAGTCCAGGAAAGTGGAGTTGAGTTCGAAGATTAGCCATGATCTTATTGAATGGCGAAGCAGGCTCAAGGGGCCGAATGGCCTACTCCTGCTTCTATTTCTTATGTTCTTACAAAGGTGGTTAGTTAATAATATTGTAAAGATGTCTAGTGTGAATAGTGCTAAATTTATGAATTTTGTTTGGAATCTTTTGTGGTGTCTCTCATTTTAGCTTTGTGCCCAGGAGGACGCTGTAATATATCCGAGACAGGGATGGTATGATGGGGATGTGGTGAGCAACGGGGATCTGGGGTTTCATTCATTCAAATCGGAGTCCGATGAGCCGCTCAGACAGCCCACCCGGATGAACGATTGGATACCTGCCTCCTCCCTCCCTCCTCTTCCTGTTTCTCTTGCTGCTCGTCCTCTTCCTCCTCTCACTCGTCTTTCTCCTGAGGTGGTCCCGCAATCCTTGCTGGCAAGGGCTGCGCCCTCATGATGGCCAAGTTGTGAAGCATGCAGTACACCACCATAAAATGGGGCACCCGCTCAGCCGAGTACTGGAGGGCTCCTCCCAAGCAGTCAAGGCAGTGGAAGTGTTGCTTCAGAACCCCAATGGTCTGCTCGATGATGTTCCTGGTGGAGGCATGGCTCTCATTATATGAGTGCTGTGCACGAGTGTTCGGGTTGTGGAGTCGAGTCATGAGCCAGATGCAGAATGGATAGCCCCTGTCTCTGAGCAGCCACCATTGAGCTTGCTGTGGTGGCTGGAAGATTGCTGGCACACCAGACTGGCAAAGGATGAAGGCATTATGGCTGCTGCCAGAATAGTGGACATTGACATTGAGGATTCTCCATGCATGGTTGCACACCAACTGCACATTGACTGGCAGCCTTTGCAGTTACGGAAGATCTCGGGATTATACGGTGCCCGCAAAGCCACGTGGGTACAGTCGATGGCGCCCTGCACCATGGGGAAGCCTGCTATCCTGGCAAAGCTGCATGCACGCTTCTCTCTGCTGAGAGAAAAGCCAATGTAGTCCCTTCTCCTGGTGTAAAGAGCTTCAGTGACCTCCCAGATGCAGTGATGGACAGTGAACTGTGAGATGTTAGCTATGCCTCCTGCTGCAGACTGGAAGGATCCACTGGCAAAGAAATTGAGGGCCACGGTGACCTTGACTGCCACTGGGAGAGCTGTGGTTGCCCTGCTCTGAGGCTGGAGGTCTGATTGCAGGAGGTGGCAGAGTTCTGTGACCACCTCCTTGGTGAAGCGTAGCCTCCTAAGACACTGCTCCTCGCTTAATTGGAGGTTGGAGAAGTGCTGTTGGAAGACCCTAGGTGGGTAAAGCTACCTGTTGAGAGCCCTCATGGCCCTCCTCTTCCTTCCTCTGCGCGCATGTTCCTGTCTTCCTCGCTGCCTCCACTCTGCCGTAAATCATGGCGGGCAAAGTCGACTGCCAGTACATTCCCCATGACTGTGAGCAAGTGTGGTTAGCAGAAGCCTTTAAAAATAATGATGGCGTTCTTCACTTGCAACAACACCCCCTATTACCAAGGAACCTTGAAATAAGTAAAGAAAGCTGTTAGAGTTGTAGGAAGTAGCACATAGACACTCAAACTGCAGAACCATGTCAGGTGCAACTAATTGCTGATGATTCCTTTAAATATCGCTGCTGGAGCCTCCTTCCTGCTGTTGGACGCCTGCTCTCCGTCTTTGTTTAGACACGCCGATAACTTCAATGGTGAGAACTAATACTGCAGATCGGGCGTCAGGTGAGCGTTTCACACTCACTGACGTCACAATCTCGTTCATTGGAGGGGGTGCAACGAAGGTTCATTAGACTGATTCCTGGGATGGAGGGATTGTCCTATGAGGAGAGATTGAGTAGACTAGGCCTATATTCCCTAGCGTTTAGAAGATGAGCGGCGATCTCATTGAAATGTATAAAATTCTTAAGGGATTTGACAGCGTAGATGCTGAAAGGTTATTTCCCCTGGCTGGGGAGTCTAGAACTAGGGATCACAGTCTCAGAATAAGGGGTCGACCATTTAGGACTGAGATGAGGAGAAATTTCTTTACTCAAAGGGTCGTGAATGTTTGGAATTCTCTACCCCAGAGGGCTATGGATGCTCAGTCGATAGGGTTTTGGATACTAAGGGAACCAAGGGATATGGATATAATGCTGGAAGGTGGATTTGAGGTAGAAGATCAGCGATTATCTTATTGAATAGTGGAACAGGCTTGAAGGGTTGAATGGCCTAATCCTGCTCCTATTTCTTATGTTCCATGAAATTCAACTAGTTAAAGTAGAATAGGGTAGGATGTCGGATTTATCAATAACATAATCCAGAACAAACCCCATGGAACTTCACTAATCACTGGTTCCCAGCCAAATCTATTTGCATTTATCAGCATCAGCCTTTGCTAAACCACTTTTGATGCAGTCATCTAATTTGTTGTTAATTCCATGAGCCTTCATCTTTAAGGAAGACCCACATATAGAAGTTCGTCAAGTATCTTGAAAATTCAAGTACATGATATCCATTGGATAATCTACTGAATATGTTTTTAATATAAAAGCTATATTATACAAAAATGCTATCTAACCTGAACTGTATATATCACATAACTATGAGTGAATACCTGTATTATGGTTTTCTTATCTAGATTGATGATGCGGTGCCTTTGGATTATTTGTCTGAAATGCGGCCAGCAACAGTGGTGTTTGTGAATCTGCAGTTTGTGGAGAATGCAACCATGAATTATCAATGCCAATCCATACAGGCTACATGTCTTGGAATTAACAATGAATTCAGAAATTATCAGGGAAGAATAAATAAGGTCTTTATGTTTGACAAAGTAAGTAAAGTAAGCAGCAGATGGCAGTACTAGGTGTGGTATACGATTGCAACTTTCCTTAAAATACTTTTTGTCAATTAGCCTGAAATGGTCAATTGACAGCAAGGCCTGGTTTCCACTGTCAGAGGAAGTGCAGTGGAAGGAGCGCTGGTGATCATCTGCTTCTGACCCCAATGGAATATCTGAGGTCAAGGGAAGTTTAATTCATTGCCCTTGCAATATTGTCGCATCTTGACTACCTACCAGGGGGAGGGGGGAACTGGAAATTTGGGGATGTGTTTATGGCAAATTGTGAGAAGAAAAAGAGCTGAGGAAATGTTATTAAGAATTATTAATATGAATGAAAATAATATATCCAATTGGTGACCAGTTTCCAATTTCAAATAATTTTTTATTAAGTTATAGTATTTATCATAGAATCATAGGCCTAGAAATTCTGGAACACCCATTTATGGTCATTCGTGGGGCAGAGGGGGTAAGTAACCTGCGTCAGAATGGTGAAATCTGAGGCTCCTGAGATATTGGGCCTCAGACCTCATTGTCATAGACAAGGTGCACACAATGACCAGCCAGCGCAGATCTGAGTAAGTGCAAAAATAAATCGGCAACGGTGACCCGCTTGGGGACAACAAAGATGTGTTCATTCCTACTCCTTCTATTCACAACCCACTTCCCCCTCAGCCCACAGTCATTTTTCACTTTCAAGCTACTCATGCTGTATGCATGTATTTCTGCCTTCCTGCCCCCCTCCCCTCACTATAACTCGACTCTTGTGCCTTTCTGCTTTCAGATAATCAACAAGCACTGGAGCAGCCCCCAAGGGCACCACTGAGAGCGAGGGGGGAGAAGAAGAGGAGGGAGAAGACACCACGTCACTGCATCTCACTCGCAGACACCAGCTCAGAAAATGGCACTGCATGTATTTTAGAGGCTAGTGTAGAAGCGCGATCTGTACTGGGTGATGCACCGGGCATGAGTGGGTTGCATCAAGGCTGGGAGAAAGGGTAGCTCGGCAGCCAGCTCCCCAGAGGGCGAGTTCGCGCGTGAGTTCTGCTGCAAAAGACTCAGATGAGGACCTCGATGAGGACGCCTTTAGAAGAAGGGGGATGGGCATGCACATGGAAATGATAGGTGCAATGGCAAGGCTGCCAGAGAGCCCCTCGGCAATGGCAAGGAGTGTGGAGGAGTCCACCTACAACATTGCATGGCGCTCTGTGCAGAGCATGGAGCCCAGGATTTCCAGTTGGGAAATGATGGTGCATTCCCAGGAAGACAGTCATGACCCAGACGTGATGGCGCACATGATGAGCGCTGTCGCAGCTTCCATTGCAACACAGGTGGAAGTGATCCAATGTCTTAGTGCTGCAACAGAAGCACAGACTGCTCTCATGCAGTCTCTGCTTAGTGGCATCTTAGCTCTGACTGCTGCCATTGTGGCTGGGTCTACCACCGTCAACCGGGGCATTCGCGGTGTCGCAGTAGGCCAGCAATCTGTGCTCCAGTAGATTGGTAGAAATGCTGATGTGCCGACGCGGGGGAGAGGCAGTGGGTCTATGGAGCAGGAACCTGCTGTCCTCTCTCAGAATGACAGCATTCCTACTCCCACCACTGCCACTCCGCCAGTGCCTTTGCAGCTGCATGTCAGCTAGCCAGTCCAGAATGATGCCGCCCATGCCGAGGTGGTGCAGTCTACAGCCGGGCCTTCTAGGTCCACAACTGGTCGAGGTCGTCCTGCAAGGCCATCTGAAGTCTCTCGCACAGAAGCTCAGCAGCCTTCCACCAGCCGTGCTGCATCCACTGGGGGCGCACTGCATAGGAGCACTAGAGTAGTAAAAGGCACACGAACGACAGGCACTAAGGGATTGCACAAGGGTGATCAGTTAATAGTATTCATGTAATATGTATGATATGTTTATAGATAAATTTATTCATTGTGTTTGGAATCTTTTGTGATGTCTCTTTTATCAGCTTTGTGCCCAGGAGGATGCTATGATATAGCGTGAGACAGGGATTGTATGATGGGGATGTGGTGAGCTACGGGGATCATGCGAATCGGAGTCTGATGAGCCTGTCTGGAAGGCCGATTGTCTCGCTGCCGCTGCCCCCCCTCCTGTTCCTCCTCTTCTTCCTCTTCCTCCTCCTCATCTTCCTCCTCATCCTCTTCTTCCTCTCCCTCGTACTCTTCCTCCTCTCCCTCGTCCTCCTCCTGAGGTGGTCCCACAATCCCTGGTGGCAAGGGCTGTGCCCTCATGATGGCCAAGTTGTGGAGCATGCAGCAGACCACCATGAAATGGGCCGCCCACTCAGCCAAGTACTGGAGGGCTCCTCCCAAGTGGTCAAGGCAGCGGAACAGTAGGCCGATGGTCTGCTCGATGATGTTCCTGGTGGCAGCATGGCTCTCATTATATGAGTGCTGAGCACGACTGTTGGGGTTGTGGACGGGAATCATGAGCCAGGTGGAAAGCGGATAGCCCTTGTCTCTGAGCAGCCATCCACGAGCTTGATGTGGAAGAGTGCTGGCACACTGGTCTGGTGCAGGATGAAGGCATTGTAGCTGCTGCCAGGATAGTGGGCATTGACATTGAGGATTTGCTGTGTGTGGTCGCACACCAACTGCACATTAAGTGAGTGGTATCCTTTGCTTTTACGGAAGATCTCAGGATTGTTATGTGGCGCCCGCAAAGCCACATGGGTGCAGTCGATGGCGCCCTGCACCATGGGGAATCCTGCTATCCTGGCAAAGCCACATGCACGCTTGTCCTGCTTCTCTCTGGTGATCGGGAAGCCAATGTAGTCTCTTCTCCTGGTGTAGAGAGCCTTAGTGACCTCCCAAATGCAGCGATGGACAGCGAACTGTGAAATATTAGCTATGTCTCCTGCTGCAGACTGGAAGGATCTGCTGGCGAAGAAATAGAGGGCCACAGTGACCTTGCCTGCCACTGGGAGAGCTGTAGTCGTCCTGATCTGAGGCTTGAGGTCTGGTTGCAGGAGGTGGCAGAGTTCTGTGACCACCTCCTTGGTGAAGTGAAGTCTACTACACTGCTCCTCGCTTAATTGAAGGTCGGAGAAGTGATGTCAGAAACCCTAGGTGGGTAAGGCCTCCTGTTGAGAGCCCTGCTGGCCCTCCTCCTCCCTCTGTGCACATGTTCCCGTCTTTCTCGCTGACTGCGCCCCTTCCATCGTAGATGCTGAAGGATGAGGTCGACTGCCAGTACATCCCCCATGACTTTTAGCAAGTGTTGTACTTTGAAGCGTTTCAAAAATAATGAGGGAGTTTTGTACTTGCCAGAACACACAATAACCTTGAAATAACTAATGAAAACTCTTGCAGTTGCAGGAAGTAGCACACATCCACTCATACTTCAAAACCCTGTCAATGCAAGTGATTGGTGATGATCCCTTTAAATAGTGTCGCTGCAGCCTACTTCCTGTTGCTGCACGCCACCTCAACCTGTTGTTGCTTTCTTCAGCCAGTAAGTTCAATGGCCAAAACAAAGTTGAGAGATCAGGCGTCAAGTAAGCATTGCGCACTCACTCACGTCATGATCTCCGTGATTGCGACATCCCTGCCAAGCAAGTTTTGCGGCAGCGCTGCCAGCAAGACGGATATGGCGTACACCACTGGAACTACCATCAGCTGGCGATCGAGCACTGTACGGTGTTTTAGCACCATCTCGTGGCGATAAACACACTAATTTCTCCCCCTTTTTCTTTGTAATCTGTTACATTTTCACTCTCTGACCAAAGTTTCCAAATCTTCTACTTCAATAACCAATTCTCTAAATACATTACGCAGATTTTTCCTTGATATCTTAAACTTTTGCCTGTATCACCGAACTGTCAATCAAAGTTCCTACCCTGAGGTGAGAGTCTACCCCTTTGCAAGAGGCTTCCAGATATCTGCTTGGCTAAGCCCCTTGTGTGAATGGAATGCAACGACACTTCGAACCTCAGATGTCATGAAGCCACCATCTTCTCACAATAGGCTGGCAATGTTTGTGATTATATGCAAACATCTTTCCTTTGAATAACAAATTAAGACTTGCTTTAATAAACTTTCAGGCTCCTGGCTATTTTTGAGAAAAAAATGCATTACCAAAATATTATGGTTGCGAAATTTGTCACCTTAGCGCTAGGTAGTTAAGGCCAGTTTGGAGAAAAAAATGCCGACCACGGCACTTCCGGCATGGTCCGTGCTGGTTGCCATCTTGGTGAGGATGATAGCACGGTCGGGACATGCATGCACCGGCAGTATGCAGAGTAGGCAGATTGTGATGTCAGTCAGCGTGCAACGCTGATTCGACGCGTGACCCGCCATTTTCGGCATCGCCACTCCAAACAACGCCCTCTTCTAAAGATGCACTGTTGAACGTATGTTTAGCTGCACGAGGAACCACCCACCAGCACTATTTAAAGGGATACACCCAACTTACAGGTAAGTTGATTATTTATTTTGTACTGGCTCTTGCAGAGATTATATGAATACTGCCTCACTGGAAGACATTTATAAAGTTGTTAAAGCATGCAGGGAATGCTGCTGGACGTTGGAAAGCCATGGGCTGCTACTGGAAGGCCTCTGACTACATCACATGCTCCTAGTCATGGGGGCTCTAATTTCCATCTCCCTTGCACCGCAGCATGAGGATAGGAGAGGAAGGCTCTTAGCAGGAGGCCTTACCCACCTAGGCTATTCAGGGAGCACTTCTCCTACCTGCACCTAAGCCAGGAACAATGTGTTCCGTGGCTCCGCTTCACCGAGGAGGTGATCACAGAATTCAATCACAGAATTCAACCACCTCTTGGAACCAGACCTGCAGCCTCAGAGCAAGCAACGACGGCTCTGCCAGTAGCACTCAAGGTCACTATGGCCCTCAATTTATTTGCCAGCAGATCCTTCCAGGCTGGAACAGGTGACATAGCAAACATCTTGCAGTTGGCCATTCATCACTGATTCCGAGAGGTCTCGGAGGCTCTGTCCTCTAGGAGAAGGGACTTCATTGTCTTCTCTCTAAATAGAGATAAGCACAAGGGGTGCACTCGTGGCTTTGCCAGGATATCGGGCTTCCCCATAGCGCAGGGCACCATGCACTGCACACACGTGTCTTTGTGGGCACCGCATATCAATGCTGAGATGTAGCGTGACCGCAAAGGGTACCACTCACTTAATGTGCAGTTGGTGTGCGACCACACCCAGCACATTATGATGGTGAATGCCCAGTACCCTGGCAGCAGTCATTCGTGGTGGTCTGCTGCATCCTCCACAACTTGGCTATCATGAGGACGCAGCCCTTGCCACCGCGGGTTCTGCGACCACCTCGAGGAGGAGGAAAGGAGAATGCAGTCTGCAAATCCCTGTTCAGGACAGGCTGACTGTGAGTATATCATCAGACTCCGGTCCCCATGAATGATATCCCAGATCCCCGTTGCTCACCACTTCCCCACCTGCCCCTCCCTCTATCACGGAACATCACAGCGTCCTCTTAGCCACAATGCTGAAATGAAAGCCATCACAAAACAAACAATTTATAAATGATTAATTCCAAAACTACATTACAAATTCAACTAATCACCCTTGTGCGTTCCCTTAATGTCTGTCTTTCATGTGCCTTTGCCTATTCTAGTGCTGCTACACAGTGCTACCCCAGTGGCTACAGCATGGCTGGCGGAAGGCTGCTGACTTTCCGTGGGGGAGACTTGCAGGACGACTTCGAGCAACTCTGGGCCTAGAAGGCCCGGCTGTAGACTGCAGCACCTTGGCATGGGCGGCAGCAGTCTGAGCTGGCTGGTTGACGGGCAACAGCAATGGCACTGGTGGAGTGGCAGTGGTGGAAATACGAAAGCTCTCATCCTAAGAGAGGACAGCAGATTTGAGCTCCACAGAGCCATTGCCAATCCTCCGATGCAGTGCCTCAGCATTCCTAGCCATCTGTTGGAGGAGATTGCTGGACTGCTGTGACATCTTGCAAGCCCCTTTCCACACTGGTAAATGCAGCCACGATGGCAGTAGTCTGAGCTTGCATGACAGAAGTCAAAGCTTCCACTGCAGCACTCAGACTTTGGGTTGCTTCCGCTTGTGCTGCAATGAAAGCAGAGACATCGCCCATCACACCCAGCACCGTGATTGAATCCACAAGTGCTCTAATGGAGTTGGCCATCACTTCTGTAGTGGCGCTTCTTAGTTTCCAAACAGGCAGCCACTGAGCTGTGGGGTTTTTAACAACGAGTAGACGCGTGTCGAAATAAAACGTTCCCAAACGTAGCTTTGTCTTTTAAACTGTTTACTATAACACTTAACAAACGGAATTACAAAGCAAACACGTATAAACGAACACGGTCAAAAACTGTACTGCTCCAAACCTCACAGCTTCTGCCTCCTTCAACCACGTGCAGTTTAAACTGTAAAATGGCTGCACCCATGTGTGGCTTAGGGACTGTTCCATTGTGGCAAGAATGAAGGGGGTGTCTCGGACTATACTGGAGCAAGAAAATAGGGGGTTTCTTAATACAATAAGTCGGTCGGGTAAATTAACTATTATGCCATTTAACCACTATTTTAAAGTATTTTCTTAAGCTTTTATGGCTCTTACATTCCGGCCCCTAATTGACTAGGCGCATGAAGCATATCAATTACTCAAACATTAAGAGTCATAAACTAATGAGTTCAACATATTTACAATATAAGTGTCCACTTTTTTCGTTCGGGAACCTTTCACGCTGCTTCTTGTAGCAGGCAGAGCTTTGTGATCGGTCTTTCCAGGGTACTGGTCTTGGTTTGCAAACAAACGTGACGAACGACGCCTCTGGAGTCTGGCATGGTCTTAATTATTTTTCCCATCAACCAAGAATTTCTAGGGGCTGAATCATCCACAATTAAGACAATGTCTCCGACAATGAAGTTCCTCTTTATTTTGGACCATTTTTGACGCTCCTGTAGCAGAGGTAAGTATTCTCTTGTCCATCTGGTCCAGAAAAGGTCTGACATATACTGAACTTGCCTCCACTTCCGACGGGCATACAGATCTTCCTTTTTGAAGACTCCCGGGGGCATGGCTGGCTGTGTTTTCAACAACAACAGGTGGTTCGGAGTCAGGGCTTCGAGGTCATTGGGATCATTTGATGTCTTAGTTATCGGTCGGTCATTAATGATGGCTTCGACCTCGCACAGAACGGTTTGGAGTCCCTCGTCGTCAAGCGCTTGCTGCTTCAGTACAGAACTGAGTAGTTTTCTTACGGTGCGTATCTGTCTTTCCCAGACACCTCCGTGGTGGGATGCAGCCGGAGGATTGAAGATCCACTTAATTCCTGTTTGCATCATGGCTTCCTGTATTTTAAGCTGATTCCAACCTTCAATAGCTTCCCGTAGTTCTCTCTCCGCTCCGACGAAATTAGTGCCATTATCAGAACGCATAATGGACACCTGTCCTCTTCTACAGACAAAGCGCCGCAAGGCGTTAATACAGGAATCAGTGTCAAGCGTGTGTGTCACCTCAATATGAACAGCTCTGATGGTCAAACAAGTGAAAAGCACACCATATCTCTTGACAAGGCTCCGTCCTCGCTTTACCTCGAAAGGCCCGAAATAGTCCACCCCTACGTTTGTAAATGGGGGCTTGTCTGGTAACAAACGGTCTTCAGGCAGGTCTGCCATTTTCTGCTCCCCAGCTCTAGCGTGTAACCGTTTGCAAACAATGCATTCAGAGAGTATTTTTCTTATTACGGAATTAGCTCCTGGAATCCAGTATCTTTGTCTTAGCTTCGCAAGCACGTGATTCCTCCCACTGTGTCCAATACTCTGGTGTATATGCTGAAGAATGAGGGTAGCAACCCGGAGGTCCTTAGAAAGGATAGCAGGATGCTTGGCCTCCTCTGGCATAGCAGATTTGTTTAGTCTCCCTCCCACCCTCAGTACTCCATCTTGCAGTGTAGGGTCCAGCTTGTAGATATGACTACCTTTCTTGATTGGAGTATTTCGCTGTAGAGCTTCGATTTCTTCTGGGTATCTTTGTCTTTGACTGAAGCGAACTATCTCCTTCTCAGCCTTGGCCAAATCCTCCACGGTCAATGAATTCTTGCCCAATGTGGTCTTGTGATGATGCGTATACTGCTGTAGAAGCATTCTCTGCTTATCAGGGTTACTTTCAGACTGACTGATAGTGGCTCGGTGCTCTTTTCTCTTACCGCTCAGGTGTAGCAGCAACTCTTTCAACCTTAGAAACCATGCAACTGCTTTCCTCAACTGGTGCCATCCTGAGAAATGGTTAACAAGCTTGTTCACTGTGTCAAAGTTCTCTTTCGTATTTATGAGATTTACTGTGACTGATCTCTTGACTTCGACGTCGTCTTCAGCAATCTGACTTGGCATATCTGGTCTTTCTGGCCATGATCTCTCTGTTTCCAGCAGATAACTTGGGCCTTGTATCCAAGTTTCACTCCTCATGAAGTTTTCAGCCTTCAATCCTCGTGAGGCTTGATCTGCTGGGTTTAATGAGGTGTTTACGTACCTCCATTGAGATGGTTGTGTAGCTTCTCTAATGGATGAGATTCTGTTTGCTACGAAGGTCTTGAAGTGTATCTTCTCATTCTCTATATACTTCAGCACCGTCGTGCTATCCGTCCAGAAGACAGATTCTTCTAATGGGAGCTGTAACTCTTTCCGCATCACCTGGTCAACTTTAACTGCAACAACCGCTGCCGTCAATTCCAGTCTCGGGATGGTGACCTGCTTCAGCGGAGCCACCCTGGATTTCCCCATGAGGAAGGCACAATGTTTCTGGCCCTGTTGATTTGTCAGCAAGAGGTAAGTAGCCGTGCCATAGCTGTCCTCACTGGCGTCCGAGAAATGATGTAGTTGAGCCGTCTTTGTAACTCCAAAACTCGCGGGCTTGATGCATCTACTGACGTTGAAGCTAGAAAGTTGTTGCAAATCTGTCAACCATCTGAGCCATCTCTGAGCTTGACCTTCTGGGATATCTTCATCCCATCCTCTCTTGTCTCTACACAGCTCTCGTAGCATCAGCTTCACCGGCAGAATGAGTGGTGCCAGGAATCCAAGAGGGTCGTAGATGGAACTGACCACGGAGCGAATCCCTCGTCTTGTGGATGGTCTTTCGTTCACCATTATCCTGAAGTTGAACGTGTCTGACTCGATGCACCATTGTACACCAAGAGCTCTCTCGATAGGAAGGACATCGTGGCTCAGGTCCAGATCTTTGACTTCAGTGGCTCTTTCCTTTTCTGGGATAGAAGCTAGAACTGCTCTGCTGTTGCTTATCCACTTAGTCAGATGGAATCCTCCATTCGAACACAGAGTTCTAAGGTCTCTTGACAGTGCGATGGCATCGTCTTCTGTTGACACGGACTTCAGACAGTCGTCGACATAAAAGTTTCTGAAGATTGTCTCCACAGCCTCTGATGGTGCTTTGCCTTTGCCATCTTCTGCAGTTATTCTGAGAGCGTAGCTTGCACAGCTGGGAGATGATGTGGCTCCGAACAAGTGTACGGCCATTCTACATTCCACCATTGCTTGACTAACGTCGCCATCTGGCCACCAAAGGAAGCGCAGAAGATCAGCATCTTCATCAGGGATTCTAACTTGGTAGAACATTGATTCTATGTCTGCCATCATGGCAACGAGCTCTTGTCTAAACCTAGTCAAGACGCCAATGAGGGTATTAGTAAGATCAGGACCTTGAAGCAGCTGGTCATTCAGTGAAGTTCCTCTGAATGAGGCGGTGCAGTCAAACACTACACAGATCTTTTTCTTCTTTGGGTGATACACCCCGTGATGAGGAATGTACCAGACCCTTCCATCGTCTCTGTTCAACTGTTCCTCGGGCACCTTTACAGCATAGCCTTTCGCTATGATGTTTCTCATGAAGTCTTTGTAGTCTTCGTGAAAGTCGGGGTTCTTGTTCAGCTTTCTCTTTAGACTGATGGCGCGTTGCTCTGCTATGCAGCGATTGTTCGGCATCTTCGCGGTCTGTCTTCTCAGTGGCAAACCAATGTGATAGTGGCCATCAATGAACTGTGTAGACCTTGTCATCAAACCCATGAACTGATGGTCTTCTTGTGACATCTCTGTCTTTTCCTCACAGCTGCGTTCTGAGAAGTCTGCGTTGAACTGCTGTATCAACAGCTCTTCAATGCTTGCGATAGAGATGCGATTAACTGTGACGTTTTGTCGTTCCTCCTTGTTCGACTGGTGGCCATCATCTCTCCTTACCGGTCCATTGACTACCCATCCAAGGGCTGTCCTGACGGCGTAGGGTCCGTCATCCTTGCTGTTTATCACCTGCCATGGCTCCATAGTTTTGTAGGCATTGGTTCCAATTAATAGGCCAATTTCTGCTTCAATGTATGGGAGACGCACCTTTTCTAGGTAAGGCCATCTATCCACATCCTTCTGCAGGGCTAGGTTCCCTATTCTAACAGGAATCTCCCTCTGTGTGAAAACATTAGGCAGGTCTATGAAGTCCTTCTCTTCAAGTCCACACACTTCTAGGTCTGACAGGATATAACTTTGCATTGACTTCTCATGACCCATGGTGCGTAATAGGATTTCTGTTCTTCTGCCTCTAACGTTCAGCTGTCGCATGAGTGATTCTGTGCAGAACGTTGCTGAGCTACCTGGATCCATGAAGGCGTAAGTCTCCACAAGCTTCTCGCTCCTCTTAGACTTGATCTTTACTGGTACGATGGCAAGAATACAATCACTGTCACCGGCCCCAGTGAGTCCACAAGTCTCTGGTTCCAGCGACACCAGAGCACTTGAAACAACCTTCTCGTCGGTATTGTTTTCTTCACTCTTCTTAGAGACTTGTTCTTCTTTATGGATATGCAGCAGACTGGGATGTTTCCGAGTGCACTCTCTGCGTGTTGTTCTTTGCTTACAGTTTCTACTCAGGTGCCCCTGAGAGAGACATCCAAAGCATAGGCCGTTGCACTTCAGGAATTCGATTCTGTCCTTATGTGGCTGTGCCTTGATGTCGCTGCAGAAATCCAATGTATGATTCTTCTGGCAGAATAAGCATGGCTTCTGAAAGGCATTAGCAGGCGTCACTGTGCTGCTCTTTTTGGGAGATGAGTTCTGGGGCCTTTCTTCCTCGGCCTGGGTGACGATAGTTGCAAAGCTGCTTCCCCTGGAACCACCTTTCCTGAGAGTCTTTGATTCAACAGGCTTGGCTTTCACTCTTCCATCGGTGGTCGGGCTGACATCTTGGATGTTTCCAAACAATGGGTCCCTAGCAATTTTAGCCTGTTTGTCTATGAAGTTCACTAAGTCTGCAAACCTGGCTCTACTTTTCCGTCTCTCCATTATCTCAAAGGCTGTTCTTCTCCATTGTTCTCTCATCCTGTAAGGAAGCTTAGAGATGATGATTCTCATAGTCGTAGGATTGTCCATCTCTTCCATGAATTCAACATCCTCCATGGTGTTGCGACATCCTATGAGGAAAAGAACATATGCGTTCAATGCCTCTCCGTCCTCCGATCTGATCTGTGGCCACTTGGTAGCCTTTTCGATATATGCAGTGGCTATCTTCAGCTCGTTACCATAGTGCTCCTGCAGCAACTTCCTGGTTTCTATGTATCCCCGGTCCGGTCTCATGTGTTCACAGCTTCTGACCAGGTCTTGTGGCTTACCACTGGTGTACTGTCCTAGGTAGTACAACTTATCACTGCTGCTCTCTGTTTTGGAGTCAATGGCTTGTTCAAAGGATCTGATGAAGGGCTTATACTTGAGTGGGTCGCCTTGGAACACTGGTATGTCTCTTTGAGGGAGTCGAAACAGATTCTGTTGTTTTACAAGCATCTCTGTAATTCCGTTTTGACGTTGCATCACTCGGTATAGGCTTCTCCCTGTGTCTTCAGGCCTCTGGTGGTCATCAGCAGGGTCTAGTCTAGACCGTCTGACGTCTGGGGTAGCATCACGTGCTCCTGTTAGTGGAGAGGCCACTCTTCCACGCTGTAATGCCAGGGGATTGCCTTCGGGCTCTGTTGTAACTCTTGAAGGTGCCCTGGATCCAACTCTATGTGACGACGTTGACTGGCAGTGGCTCCCGCCGTCCCGTGAGCCTTCATAATCTTCGTACGCACTCAACCTGGCGTCTGAAACCTCGATAGCTGTTTTTATCTCCAGCTGTTCTTTCTTTGCCTGCACCTGGGCCCGTTGGGCCTGCAGTTGGGCCTCTTGGACCTGCAGTTGGGCCTCTTCCCGTTCAAGAGCTTGCTTCTCCGCTAAAGATGCTGCGCGTGCCATCAACGCCGCCCGTTCAGCCTCCGCTCTCATGCGTCGCGACGAGCTTGTGGTAGAAGCGACTGACCTGCGTCCAGAAACAGAGCTACCTTCTTTTCGATTTTTGCTCGGTCTGGCGGAAGTCTCTGAAATGCTATCGTCTGGTCCGACTTCATCGTCAACTTTATCTTTCTCTGCTGTATCAGCATCTTGACGAATCTTTAACATCCACTGTTCCGTGGCCTTGATATAGTCCTTAATGCTGGTTGATTTAAGATCAAACCAGTTGTGCTGATCAGCGTTTCCCTCTTCTTCAGACAGAAGTGCTAATACATCTTCATTGAGTACATTAAATTCTTCATGCAGCTTGGAGAAATCGTAATACATTATGTCTTCAGCTTTCTTAATATTAGCATTATCTTCCATGAGACGATCAATTATCTTCATTTTTCCAGTTATCTGAGCTAATTTAGCCTTCCTTGCGCCTATGCTTCTATGTAACTTCTCTTCCATTGCCTTTGGGGTGAGCTTTATTTCCCTCTTTTGGCCAGCAATCTTTCTGGCTGATGGAAGCTCCTGGCTCCGTAAGGCCTCGGCCATTTTACCCGCAGCTCTTATTTAGCTTCTCAATAGAATGAACAAAGCAAGTAGCAGTCACTGTACCTTCGCTTTCTTATATTGTCGTCTGGCTCCGTGACCATTCGGGTATACGTTCGCCGACGATTCCGTCCCTTCCTTCTTAGGGAGCAAGTTTTTGACTAATGTAGTGGCACTTCTTAGTTTCCAAACAGGCAGCCACTGAGCTGTGGGGTTTTTAACAACGAGTAGACGCGTGTCGAAATAAAATGTTCCCAAACGTAGCTTTGTCTTTTAAACTGTTTACTATAACACTTAACAAACGGAATTACAAAGCAAACACGTATAAACGAACACGGTCAAAAACTGTACTGCTCCAAACCTCACAGCTTCTGCCTCCTTCAACCACGTGTAGTTTAAACTGTAAAATGGCTGCACCCATGTGTGGCTTAGGGACTGTTCCATTGTGGCAAGAATGAAGGGGGTGTCTCGGACTATACTACTGGAGCAAGAAAATAGGGGGTTTCTTAATACAATAAGTCGGTCAGGTAAATTAACTGTATTATGCCATTTAACCACTATTTTAAAGTATTTTCTTAAGCTTTTATGGCTCTTACAACTTCCATGCTGGAAATCATTGGCTACAAGCTCTGCGCAAAGCCCTGTGGAAGTTTGGAGCCAGACTCCTCCATGCTCCTTGACAGTGACAAGAGGCTCTCTGGCAGGCTTGTAATTGCACCTAGCATTTCTGTGTGCATGCCCATCACCCTTCTGAAAGCCACCCCTCAAAGTCCTCATCTGAGTTCTCTGCAGCAGAACTTGTGTGCGACCTTGCCCTCTGGGGAGCTGGCAGCTGCACTAACCTTTCCCTTTGCCATGGCTGCAGCCCACTCATGCCCGCTGGCTCACCATGTGCAGATCCCACCTCTGTATTACCCTCTAAAGTTTGTGCAATGCCATTTTCTGAGCTGGTGCCTGAGAGTTCCAGATCGAGTGACGGTGTCTCTTTATCACTCTCCTACTCTAGTTCTTCATGAACAGGCTGGGCTGGTTCAAGTTCTTGGGTATCTGATAGGAAAAAGGCACAAGGGTGGGGTTGTGGTGAGGGGAGGGGGGAAAGCAAGATTTATATGCTTATACCATCAGCAGCTTGTAAGTGAAAGAGTTTGTGGGATGAGGGGGAAGTGGGATGTGAGAAAAAGGATTAGATATGAGCATAGCGTCATCATCAATGCTTTCAGCCTTGCCGATCGCCATGGCCTCAGTGATGACTCCTCCAGTTATAGCCAGAACTGTGTCCTCCAACTGGGCCAGGTTCTGCAGCCATGCTTGACCCCACCCACCCCCCCGCCTGTTAGCTCCTGCTGGTGCTGGTTATGCACCACCTTGGTTTGCAGGGGAAAGGGAAGTGTGTCAATGAATGTTGTGCAATGTGTTTGGGTTATGTGCCTGTCATGGCTGAATAGCTGCAGTGTGTGCAAGTTGTGAGATATGGGTGTGAGGCTTGCAGCAGTGGTAAGTGTGTGAGGGTGAGATGGGGCATGTGAATGTGAGGTGTGAGTTGTGATTGATAGGTGAGTGATGGGGGTGCTTTGCGTTGAGCAGTGTGTGAGGCTAGTGGTGCAGTTGGTTGGATATGGCATTTGAAGATGCATTCACTGACCTTGACCCCTCGTGTGAGATCATTAAACATCTTTTTGCGCTGCGTCCTCGCCCTTGGAGCTACAGTGCTGGCATTCTACTATATAATCCCGCTGCATTTTGCTTTGTTGCCTCCTGGCCCCCTATGGAAAGCGGATCTCTCTCCTTTTAACCTCCTGTTCCAAGGTCTCCAGTGCTGCTTCGGAGTACCTTGGTGCATGCACTTTCCCCTGTTGTTCCAGGGAGGGAGGGTGATTCAGCCCACTTTAGATTAATCCACATGAAAGAAACTTAGAATGTATGATGTGTTGCACAATTTTTTTAAGATTGCATCTCCATTCTGACACACAAATTTCTGTAGTGGCAAATGAAGAACTGTGAATGTTGCAGCTTTCCCAGCCACTGAAATGATTTAAAAATATGTTAAAAAAAATTTTTTTTTTTTACACTGTATGGGTACAGTGTCAGGTGTGGCTCAGTTGGTAGCACACTCGCCTCTGAGTCAGAAGGTTGTGGGTTCAAGTCCCACTCCAGGGACTTGCGTACATAAAGCTAGGCTGACACTCCAGTGCAGTGCTGAGGGAGTGCTGCACTGTTGGAGGTGCCGTCTTTTGATGAGACGGTAAACCGAGGCCCCGTCTGCTCTCTCAAGTGGACGTAAAAGATCCCATGGCACTATTTTGAAGAAGAGTAGGGGAGTTATTCCCGGTGTTCTGACCAATATTTATCCCTCAACCAACATAACAAAAACAGATTATCTGGTCATTTTCACATTGCTGTTTGTGGGAGCTTGCTATGTGCAAATTGGCTGCCGCGTTTCCCACATTACAACAGTGACTCCACTTCAAAAGTACTTCATTGGCTGTAAAGCGCTTTGAGATGTCTCGTGATCGTGAAAGGCGCTATATAAATGCAAGTCTTTCTTTATTTTCTTTAAATTTAGCTCGCCCTACTGATTTTACGTAAATATCACACCCTAAAAACTTAACATTACAGTTATCAATCCTTACTTTATTTTTACTGATGAGTAGAGAATCCCAAACACTGATGTGAGCCATGACTTTTAATCTGAAAGATAAATGAAAATGACTTAGCAAGTCATTATTTGGCTCATTTGATAGCACTCTTGTCTCTGAGTTAGAAGGTTGTGCATTCAAGCCTCACAAATTGAGCTCATAATCAAAGCTCACACAACAGTTCATTACTGAGGGAGTGCTTTATTGCCAGAGGAATTGTCTTTGGATGAGAAGTTAAACAGAGCCCTGAATTTTAATGGGGAGGCAGGTTGGGAGTGGGGTGGGGGGGGGGTGGCGGGGGGCTCTGAAGTGGTTGGGAAACCTGGAAGAACAGGTTTCCTACAGAGAAGAGGCGGGGGGGGTGGTGGAATGCCGGGTGAGCATCGGAGGAGCAGGGCTGGAGAAGCAGTAGGGGGGGCGGGCGGGTGGGTGAGCATCGATGGGCTGGAGGAGCGGGGTGCAGGGGGTCCAGGTGAGCATCGGAAGTGCAGGGAGGGGGCAGGTGAGCATTGGTGGGCTGGGAACAGCAGATCAGGGGCCATGAGTAGCAGATCAGGAGACCAGGAGCAGGGTGGGGCCTTATGGAGGGGATCAGATGCCTCATGGGGGTGGGTCTCTGATCGCGGGGGGGTGGGTTAGGCAGTGACGCTGGATCGAGGAGGCAAGTGTAAAGGCAATTACCTCCTGGATCCAGCAGTCCTCGACTTGCTTTAGCTGGCATGTTTCACGAGGCCTTGGAGCGGGTTGGCTGCCCGCCCCTGTCCCGCCTGCATCAAAACCGGAAGTAGGCAGCTTGGAGACGGGTTCTGGTCGGGATACAGACTTTTAACACTTTAACTTCCCACCTGACCCAAATGCATGCATTTTTTGAATTAAGATTCTCCCCAGAGACCCAGTCCATCTGTTCTGGTAGGTCAACTGGATACCATTAGAGATAGAATAGGGAGTTCTGCAGTATCTTGGCCAAAATGCCTCCTTGAACCAACACCATCAAAAGCAAACTAACTTGTCATTCTCTTTGTAGGTTCTTTTTTGATAGAAATTGTATTTTTACCACCAATTTATATGTTGATAATTTTTAAAAATGTACTTTTTATTAATGGGACAGAGCAGACTAATACAGTGATTGTTGGGACTTGTGCGTTTTGGATCAGACAAAATTTTGAATACAAGTATATTGTTCATCACAGCTCAATTGTAAAAATTGTGTATTTAAATCCAAATGTAACATATATACATTTGTCATCTATGTCATTCATTCCAGGGATGTACATTTCTTTGTGCTTTTGGGCTTCCTGGTGACAAAGGAGACGATGAATGTGCAAATGCTTTACAATGTGCACACAATGTTCGTGAATTCTGTAAAAAGCTTAAATATATCAGGTAAACATTTAAAATTGTTTCGTTGTATCAGAAAGATCATACAAAATGTATTCATTTGGAACTTTTAAGGTAATATTCAAAATATTACCTATTATATTTTCCCATACTTTCAGTGTAGCATCTATTGGCGTTGCAAGTGGTCCGCTATTCTGTGGAGTGGTTGGGCATCCGCTACGCCATGAATATACAGGTAAACAGAGAAGTCATTTAGAAAATTATACCATGTTGGTTGGTTTTGTGTTTACACTAAATGTTCTGTTTTAAATAACATAATGCCACTTTTAAATGTAAAACAAATTTGTGTGAAGAATTCACCATTTGTTTATGGTTGAAGGGGTTAAAATGAACCCTCTCAGAATTCAGACAGCCGAGGTAACCACTAATTAAGTGGTGCCAGCAGAATTAAAATCAGAACAAAGGAGTGGGGTCATGTGAAGATGAACAAGAGCTAAAATGAACCAGGTGGCGATAAGAAGTCTCATACTAACAACTTTCTTATGTGAAAAAACAAAGATAAGACAGTACAGACTGAAAGTGCTACTTTCTTATGTGAAAAAGCAGAACTAAACAAAGGACAGTGGCCTAGAAATTCACTAGCCTTAGCGCCGCTTTTGAGGCGCTAGAGGGACTAGCGCCAGAGTTATGGCCAGTTGAAAAATTCCCTGGGGCCCTAAAGCGGCGTTGCACCGGTAGCGCTGCGCCGGCACCGATGACGTCATCGGTGTGCGCAGCGTCCCGGTTGCCATGCCGACGGGCCCCAGCGCCGAAATTCAGTTGCGGCCGCCTCGCCCGTGGCAGCCGCAACTAAGACTCTGGCAACAGAGTCCAACATGTGTTTGCGCCGGCGCCTTAAAGGCCCCGCGGCGGCCGGCCGCTTTCCCGCCGGCCGCCTGCCCGCAGCTCCCTCGCTGGACTTCTCCCCGCCCCCCCCCGGAACAGATGCAAGCCCGGCACTTGTCCGAGGTGCCGGGCTCATTTTTAAACAGATTTGCGCGGGCCGCGGCCGGGTGCAGGCAGCTCCTCCTTAACGGAAGGAGGAGGCCTGCACTTCCCCAGCCTGCCGCACCGCATCGGGTGCCGCAGCGCCGGAATTGCGGCGATAAACGGCAGTTAGCGCCCTTTTCCAGGCGCTAAGACCCTTCAGTAGCGCCGGCAGCCGTTTGGGCGCGGCGCCACTGAATTTTTGGCGCGCGCAGGGGGACTTAGCGCCGGCACTAACTTCCGGCGCTAAAGCCCTGGCTAAGCCAAAACCCAATTTCTAGGCCAGTGTGTAGGGAAGCTTTGCAAAACAAAGATAAGACGCAGCTGTGGGACAAGACAGAATGTGTGTGTTCTGAGTAAGGGATAAAGAAATGTGCTGCTTTAGCTAAAAATTGTAGACACAGCAGAATATAGGGGTCATGGGAATTTGACCTGTGACCAAAGGCATAGTAAGATGTAACTAACCTTTACTAATACTGAAAAGAATAAATAAGCCATATGTGATCAGGTGATTATTGTAATACAATGTGATTGGATGAAAATAGAATAAAAAGCTATACCAACCAAGAGAGAATGAGAAGGGTGTCACTAGACCGCGGGGTCTATGACCTTCTCCCAGAACGTTCTGTTAATAAACTGTGTACTTTCACTTTTACTTTAAGACAGACTTGAGTGAATTTATTTTTCACCAACAATGGTTAACTGGGTAGTGCATTGAATCAGCACACTGTTCTTATCCCATTCATTGTGGGATAAAAGGAAAAACGGCAGATGTTGGCAATCAGAAATAAAAGCAGAAGATGCTGAGAAAACACACCAATTCGCTCAGCTTTAAATTGGCTGTGACCTAAAACATTCTTACTACTAGAAATGTACTTGATTGAACAGGAATTTTGTAAGAAAAAGCTGAATTTAGATTAGTACCTCACTTTTAAGTCATTCTATGATTCATGTTTATATCTAAATATAAAAGCAGCAGATATAGAACGCTAATATTAGTACATGAAAAGGTTGCTTAAAGATTTTACTGAGGTTTCTTTAGATGATTTTAGGTAATCAGTGTACGGCCAAACTTAAAAATTGTCTGGGTTTTGTGAGAGAAATTTCTTTGTTTAGTGGTTGTATGCCAATCAAATATTATCTGTCTCACAGTGAGCGAACTAGGGCCTAGAAATTCAGCTGTTTGCGCCAGCCGTTAGCGGCAGATTTCCGGCGCTATCCACTTAGCGGCCGGGCACCGCCGGATCTGCGCCTACGCCGAAATTCAGCTGGGCTTTAGCGCCGGCGCAAAGTGTTAGCGCCCGCTCAGCTGCGCGCGCATCTTATGACGTCATTCCGTCGTGCAACGCCGTTTGTGCGCCCCAAACCGGAAATTCAGTGGCGCCCGGCCGATGTGGGCGTAGCGCTGCTAAGAACTGTGAAATGGAACTCAACAGAGGCCCTGTGGGATTCGGGGAGCGCTAATTAAAGGGCACATCCACTCACCCATAAAAGCCAGCCATTTCGCTGCAATGACTTTACTGCTTTGGATTTCTGCACAGAGAGCAAGGCACAGAGATTACTGATTTCGGACACCATAGGAGAGGTATTTTTGGCTTCTAGCCAGTGCTTTGACATTTGCATCCTTGTGATTTTGCTGTTTGGAACTTTGTAATAGGGGCTGCATGGGGGGCCAACCCTCAGTTGCTACATTTTGTGCGAAGGGCTCGCAGACGCTTTGAGAGAGGGCCAGGCATGCCTAGACGCAGAGGGGCCATTAGGCGTCGCCAACGTAGGCCTTACCCAGTCAGGCAATACCGGGAGCAGGTCTCATATCTCACCATGACTGCGGCGCATTGTGTTAAGAGGCTGCGCTTCAGAAGGGAGGTGGTTGGAGAGATCTGCCAGCTGCTTCACGCAGATTTGCAGCCACAGCTCATGTCCAGGGCGTCTCTCTCGGTGGAAGTGAAGGTCACGGTGGCTCTCAGCTTTTATGCAAGCGGCTCCTTCCAAGCCGCTGCTGGGGACATTGCGAACATCTCCCAGTTCGCCGCGCATCACTGCATCCGACAGGTCACCGAAGCACTTTTCGCGAGGAGGCACCAATTCATCTCCTTCCCCATGACCCAACACAAGCAGGAGCAGCGTGCAGTCGGATTTGCCAGGATCGCGGCCTTCCCCATGGTGCAGGGCGCCATTGACTGCACGCATGTGGCTATGCGGGCACCTATCCACAATGCCGAGCAATACCGCAACCGGAAGGGCTACCATTCCCTAAATGTGCAGCTGGTGTGTGACCACAGGCAGCGCATCCTAGCTGTCAATGCCCGCTTCCCAGGAAGCAGCCACGATGCCTTTATCCTGCGCCAGACTACTGTGGCTGACATGTTCCAGGCACAGCCTCCACCAAGGGGATGGCTTATCGGGGACAAGGGCTACCCTTTGTGCACATGGCTCATGACCCCGCTCCGCGCGCCCAGGACCCCAGCGGAGCTGGCATACAACGAAAGCCATCAAGCCACAAGGAACCTAATAGAGCAAACGATAGGCGTCCTCAAGCAACGGTTCCGTTGCCTGGATCGTTCGGGCGGGTCTCTTCAGTATTCGCCGGATAGAGTCTCCCAGTTCGTCGTGGTGTGCTGCATGCTCCACAACCTGGCTATCCGCAGGACTCAGGCACTGCCACCTGACATTGGCCCACCACCTCAGGAGGACGAGCAGGAGGATCCTGAGGAGGAGGAGCACCAGGCCAGGAGGGAGCGACAAGGTCCAAGGGCCGTCCGCCGGGGGCTTATTGCTCGACACTTCTAGGCCCCCTGTCAGGGAATGGCCTGGGCCACTGAACGCAGCTGAAGGCAGCCGCTCCGCAAGCCCTCAGCCGGTTAACCCAACAACCACTTGAAACATGACACCTGCACATGGTGAATAAATAAACATCTTTATTTCAAAAACTCAGGGCCCTTCCCACATGGAAGAGCAAAACAGAGAAGACCCCCAAAAAACAGTCACAAACTTCTGTCACTCCCAAAACCTGGGGAGGACTAACAAAACATCAACATCCAAATGGCCTTCCTCACTGGCCTAACAAAAACAAGCCCCCCCCACAACACAAACACCCCCATAAAACCAAACAACATAATGCCCCCCAGAACAGAAGCCCCCGCATCACCCAAACCCTCGCTCACCACACTCTATTCGGTGTGGCGAGAGGGCGAGTCTGTCGACAGCCGTCTTTTGCCCCGGCCCCTCCTGCTGCTGCGCCTCAAGCTGGGCCGTGAGGCTGTGGCGAGGCTGGGGGAAGAATCTTCAGGGCGACAAGGCGTCTCGCCAGATGCCCTTGGGGGTCGGCCTACACGAGGGCGGGCCCGGGAGGGGCCGGCTGGTGGCTGCTGCAGCTGTGGGTGGCCCTCTTCACTGCCTGCAGCAGCTCCTTACACCCTGGCTGGGGGAGTGGCAGGCTCGCCTGCACCAATGGGGACAAGGTGGGTGATGCCAGGCGCGCGCTGCTCGCCAGACACACGTGCACTCGGGCGGCCTGGCCGGGGAGCAAGCGCGCCAAACTGTTGGTCGCCAGACCGGTGTGCGGCAGCAGGGCGGCGGCTGGCCTGGCGACGCCTCCGCGCCAGTGCGAGGGTGGCAGAAGTCAGTGCCCCAACTGCGCCGGCATGTGCCCGCATCTGCAGTGCCATTGTCTGCCCAGCACCTCTCAGCTGGCGACTGGCGTGCTGCGCTGCCTCGAGTTGTTGCACCCCCCTCTCATGCGCTGCCACAAGGAGCTCCACCCCCCTGGCGTGCGCTGCTGCGATTTGCTCCAGCCCCCTGGCCTGGGATTGGCCGAAAGCCACCACACTTTGTGCGAGGCTTTCGATGGCGTGAGGCATCTGTGCCACCACCTCCATGAATTCGACGTGCCGCCGCTCCGACGCCGCCGACATCTCGTCCAGGAGGCGCACCTCCTGGGCGACGTCCGAGTCCGGACTGGAGGGCGCCTCCACCCTCTGGCCAGAAGGCTGGCGTGCCGCCGGAGCCTTGCCGCGTGCGGCCACGCCACTGGGAGCAGGTTCTGCCCTCCCCTCCACCGCCTCCCCCCTCTGGGCAGAAGGCTGGCGTGCCGCCGGAGCCTTGCCGCGTGCGTCCATGCCACTGGGACCAGGTTCGGGGCTCCCCTCCCCCTGGCTCTCCGGCACGCCAGACGTCTCCCCTTCATTGCCATCTCCTGGAGCGGAGGAGGGTTCCCCCGAGGTGGCGCCTTCCTGCTGCTCCTCGACGTCCTCCTCCTCCGAGGGCCTGGCTGTCTGGGCTTCAGGGAGCACCTCCTCCTCACCAGCTGAAAGCAGGAAGGCACAAGTGTAGCTTTAGAGTGAGGACAGGCCGACAGCGAGGGAGGCCGCACTGGTGCATTATGCGCATTTTTCGGCCAGTGGGGAAGGATGTAGATCTGATGCGCGAGGGCAAGGAGAGAGGTGCACCCGGTCCTGTCCTTACCAGTGGGTTCCAGTATAGGGTCGGCGTCGCCGAGCGCCACAGGCCCAGTCACCGGGTGACGCAGGAGTCGGGCCACCCTCTCTTCCAGAACCGTTAGCTCCTGGTAATCGCGAGGGCCTCCACCAGTGACACGCAGGCTCCTGGCGTTCCTCGCCAGCTTGGCCTGCAAGAGAAAGGAGGGCGTCTAAGTACAGTGTGGTGCCCCGTTGGTGTGTGTGAGTCCTCCCATGGTGGAATAGCTTGGACAGTGTGGTGCCCTGTTGCTGTGTGTGAGTCCTCCCATGGTGGAATAGCTTGGACAGTGTGGTGCCCTGTTGCTGTGTGTGAGGCCTCCCATGGTGGAATAGCTTGGACAGTGTGGTGCCCTGTTGCTGTGTGTGAGGCCTCCCATGGTGGAATAGCTTGGACAGTGTGGTGCCCTGTTGCTGTGTGTGAGGCCTCCCATGGTGGAATAGCTTGGACAGTGTGATAAGTGCAGAAAGAGCTATTGATTAACATGCAAGTGCCATTGCAGCGGCAGGAGGGCTGGGCATTAGACCTTTGATGTCCCTTTGGCCCTAATGGGAGGTGCACATGCAAGGATGAGGGGGACACTGGAAAGGGTACTCACCTTGACCAGCCGACATAGGTCATTGTATTTCTTGCGGCACTGGTCCGCACTCCTGGGAACATCGGAGTTGGAGGAGACCCTCCGGGCAATTTTGGTCCAGGCCTCCCTGAACTGGCTCCTGGGAGCCTTCCTGCCACTAGCCGGGCACACGACCCGTCTTCTCTTGCGTACCCCATGAAGGAGCACACCCAGCGCATGGTCAGAGAACCGCTGGGCTCTTTCACGGGCCCTCTCCATTACCTCCAGGCGTTGATTTGGTACACAACCAGTCCTGAGGCCTAGTTGCAGGGCTACAGCATGCAGGGCGTGGCTGCAGTCAAAGTTGACCCTTCCCCCTTTAAGAGCTGGCCGGCGTCAGGGTGTCTGCTGACACTCACCACATGATCGCACCTGCGCTGCGCCCGGAATCGGCATTATCAGGCCGCATCGCCGGATTAGCGCCTGAACACAGGGTTCCAACGCCTATTGCAGCGCTCGGCCAAAAAGTTGGCCAAATCTACTGAATTTCGGCGAGCTCGCCTGCACTTTCCGGCGGCCGCTAAATTTGCCGAGCGCCCGACTTTAGCGCCGCAATAGCGTCCGAACTGAATTTCTAGGCCTAGCTGTTTCTTACATGCTTTTTGACGTGATGGGACAGAAATGGGGGTCAATTTTAACTTGCTGAAGCCTGTGTTAATGGCGTGGTAATGGCCTCATAATGGGGTCAGTAGACTTACCACTCCACTATGCTCTGCCTGCTGACACTTTTACAGGGGCCTAACAGTGGGCAGCCGAAGTTTCTACTTGTTTCACGCAGTAGACCTCTTTTAATCTGCAAATCGGGGTCTTATGATGTACATTGTCATTTATTGATGGAACTGGCCGGAATGTTTTTTCATCAAAGGAAAAGATGTTTATAAAACTCATGGATTTTCCTGGGGCTTGGAATTTCCTGCTTTTCTACACCTCTGTAGGTGAAAGGACAAAGAGGGGCTTTGTGAGGCAACATTCCCCATGCAGCTTACTACAGGAAACTTTCAATTAACCGGCCCCTAAATAACCGGAAATGCCGGTTAACCGGCAAAATTCAGGAGTCGGTTCAGGTAACTTTTATTACTTGCACAGCAACAAATGGAGGAAGGCAAGGGTGTGGCTACAGCTGTTGCTAAGCTACAGAGACGCTTGCAACTTGTGGACGTTGTTCTGAAGCTGTTGCTAAGCAACAGGGTTTGTTGCTTTATACGGAGCTCTGAGCTCCGTATCTTTTACTGTAGCGTTCGGTTATCCGGAATTTTTGATGAACCGGCACCACGTCGGTCCCGTCCGTGCCGGATACCAGAAAGTTTCCTGTATCAGAGAAGAGGGTTATTTAGAAGCTGCTGGAAAAGACTATAAGCATTTTAGATCTTTTTTATTTTGTAACAATTATTTATTGCGTATATCTGGTTATTGTACTTTTAGTATATTGCTGTGACTTTTAACTTTCCTTCATTACAATTGTGAGTAAGTTTGACCAAGTAATTTTTTCTTTAAATCAGTTGTCTTCAATGTGTTATCTTTTGCCTTTGGAACTGAAGGGTGAACTTGGTGAGAGATTACATTCTTCATTGAGAAATCTACATGATTAAAGGTTAATTATTAACCTGGCCAATCTATCCTGTACATGGGAGTGAATATGACAGCAAGTTTCAATTCTGCTTTTGAAACTACCATTGAGCCATGAGCACAAGAGTAACTTTAAAAATTGGTTCCCCATCTGAATTTTAGAAACATGTTTGACCCAGATAATCACTTTCAAAAGTAAAACTTCCCCTCAAATAACTTTATGCACCCAAATTATTTTATGCTTACAGCAGTATATATCTCAATGGAGATCACCAATGAAAGCAAAATAATAAATCAGAACATGCAAATGTATTAAATATACTATAAGATGTTACAATAATCATTGTTTCACACTCTTTCTAATGTCATTCCTCATTAAAAAGTAATTGGTCGGAAAGTTAACTTGGCAGCACGACTGATGATGACCTATCCTGGAGTGGTTTCTTGTGATGATGAGACACATTATCACGCCAAGATGCCATCTTCCTACTTTATTGAACTTCCTAAACGAGCTATGAAAGGTGTGGCAAACCCAGGTACCATTTACCAGTACCTGTCCAAAAAACATCAGAAGTAAGTAATAATTTCTGGATTGAGTGTGAAGGTCCATAGTCTTAAGAAACTATTTTACTATTCTTATGAGCTTAATTTTCTCAAGAACTGAAAGATTAATGGCTTATGCTTAGTGCTATATAAATATTTAAAAAGTTAAATGGAATATTTGGAGGAATTGTAAAATATGTATAGAATAAAAGCTGTCTTTGCTATTTTTCTGAAGAAATACAATATACTGTTTACACAAATTTCTACTGCAAACCCTGAGAAAAACATTGAAATTATTGATCTTGGGGATAAGTAAAGGCACAATGCAAAAGTTTTACAGTGATTTTTAAATACTGCAATTACGTTAAGTCAGTTCTAGACAACTCTGAACCAGACTGTTTGCAACCTCAGCATCCTATTTGATCCTGAGCTAAGCTTTGGATGCCATATCATCTGCATCACCAAGACCGCTTACTTTGACCTCTAATATTGCCCATCTCTGCCCTGCCTCAGCCCATCTGCTGCCGAAATCATCATCCATGCTGTTGTTACCTCCAGACTTGACTATTCCAATGTCTCCAATCTTTCACCTTCCATAAACCTGAGCTCACCCAAAACTCTGCTGCCTGTATCCTAACTCGCACAAAGTCCTGTACACTCATCACCCCTGTGCTCGCTGATCTACATTGGCTTCCGGTCGACCAATGCCTCGATTTTAAAATTTTCATCCTTGAGTTAGAATCCCTCCATGGCCTCATCCCTCCCCATCTCTGTAACCTCCTTTGGCCCTACAACCCTCTGAAAACTTTGCGTTCTTCCAACTTTGGCCTCTTGTGCATCTCTCACTCCATTCTTCCCACCATTGGTCGCCATGCCTTCAGCCATCTAAGATCTTGAATTCTTTCCCTAAACTACTCCATCTCTCTCCTCCTTAAAACCTACCTCTTTGACCAAGCTTTTGGTCACCTGTCCTAATATCTCCCAGTTTGGCTTGGTGCCAGACCCTCAAAGGCTTGAGCACCCAGAAGTCACCAGCCACACGCATCTCAAGGGTCCAAACATGAGCAACTTTCCACCAGATTTCTGATAAGAAATGGACCATGGGTTGACACTTGGGTGAGATGAATTGAAGACAGTTGAGTTTGGCATTGAATTCATCACCTTAATCACATTTGGCACTTTGGTCTGCAGCTTTTAAATATGCATTGTCAGTATGTCATTGATATAGAAGATGACTGAATGGTTTCAATGTTCTTTAATGCAGGGTTAACCGAGTGGTGACGGATGTTAATAGACTGTTAATAGAATCATAGAATGATACAACACAGGAAGAGGCCAATCAACCCATCGTCCTGTGCCACCTCTTTGAAAGAGCTATCCAATTAGTCCAACGCCCCTGCTCTTTTCCCATTGCCTTACAAATTTTCCCCCTTCGAGTATTTATCCAATTCCCTTTTGAAAGTTATTATTGACTCCACTTCTCATACCGTTTCAGGCAGTGCATTCCAGATCATAACAACTCGCTGCATAAAAAATGTTTTCCTCATGTCACCTCTGGTTCTTTTGCCAATTACCGTAAATCTGTGTCCACTGGTTACCAACCCGTCTGCCAATGGAAACAGTTTCTCCTCATTCACTCTATCAAAACACTTCATGATTTTGAACACCTCTATCAAATCTCCCTTTAACCTTCTCTACTCTGGAGTTTCTCTGGTCTCTCCACATAACTGAAGTCTTCCATCCCTGGTACTATTCTAGTAAATCTCCTCTGCATCCTCTCTAAGGCCTTGACATCCTTCCTAAAATGTGGTTCCCGGAATTGGCCAGAGTACTCTTCCAGCTGGGGCCTAACCAGTGTTTTATAAAGGTTTAGCATAACTTTCTTGCTTTTGTACTCTATGCTTCTATTAATAAAGCCAAGGATCACATATACCTTTTTAACAGCCTTCTGAACTTGTCCTGCCGCCTTCAAAGACTTGTGTACATACACTTCCAGGTCTCTCTGGTCTGGTACCCCCTTTAAAATTTATATTGCTTCTCCTCATTCTTCCAACCAAAATTAATCACATCATCGTCTCTGCATTAAATGTCATCTGCCATGTGTCTTCCCATTTCACTAGCCTGTCTATGTCCTCCTGGAGTCTGTTACTATCCTCACTGTTTTCTACATTTCCGAGTTTCGTGTTATGAGGGGCATAACTTGTGTAAGTTTTCAGGGCAGGGGAATGAGCTGGTCACCAGAATTGCTGAGCAATTAATTTATTCCAGACATCTCTTGCTGAAAGGCATTGAAATGGCCCTCTTTCTTCTTCTGACTTGTTTCCTTCCATCTGGTCTTTCTCATCTGATGAGAACTTTTACTGCTGCTGCTGCTGTGTCTCCTCCTAATGCAGTCCTCTCTGTCTGGCAGGGTTGTGCAGGATGCAACGTACTACTAAGATGTGGGAAATTATTTGTGGGCCATATTGTAGAGAGCCCCCGGACCTGCTTAGACATGGTGTGCTCAATTATGATCCTAGTGGTCCCATGGCTTTGATTATATCTGTGTTACTCAGGCGTGGTGGGATTGCAGATAGTGTCATGAGCCACTTATGGAAGGGAGATATCCCTTGTCCCCCAGCAGCCATCCTGTCATGTTCCTGGCAGGGTTGAATATTGGGGGGATGTTTGAGTATTGCAGGAACAAAGCATCATGACAGCTAGCTGGGTACCTTGCACATCCTGTTTTTATGATCAGAGACGAGCTGCACATTATTGAGATGGTAGCCCTTTCTGTTCAGACTGCAGACTGGTGTTATGGTGCCCTGATAGCAATATTTGTAGTCAGTGATACACAGGAATGTCCCGAGGGAAGTCAGCCACTCCTACAAGTCTCTGAGCTCTCTCCTGTTGACTGTTAACATCAATGGGCAAACTGATGTACTGGTTAGCCCTGGCAAACAGGGCAATGGTGACCTGCTTAATACAGCTGTGTACTGTGGACTGGGGTATGCAGGTGATCTCATTTGTAGCAGATTTAAAGAAGCCAGTGGCAAAGAAGTTAAGGGCTGTGATGACGACCACTGGCAAAGCATCACCCCTTGGTCCTTCAGGCAGCAGGTCTGCAGGAAGATGCAGAGGTCTGCAACAGCCTGCCTAGTGAGGCAGACCCACCTGATGCACTGTTTTTCAGATAAATCTAAAAAAGTGACTCTTGGCATGTACACCCTGTGTCCTGGGTATGGCCTCCTGCAAGCAGCTCCCTTCACCTGCTGCCTTCTAATAGGCCCAGCTGCTGCATGTGTTGGTTGCTGAGGCTGCTGCTCCTCTTGCTCCACCCAAATCAAATTAGCAATAATTGCACCCATGATAAGCAGATAGAATTTACTAAAAGTACGATTAAGGTTAAAAAAGAAGCAATCTCAAAACTGGAAACTCTCCTGGCAATTCAAACGGCACAATATCCACTTACCTGCAGCTGAGTGACCCTTTAAATAGTGCTTCCAATGGCTCTGACGGACCAACCCTACTAGGTTTTACTGGCGGATTGGATGCTGGCTTCTGTGGTTTTGAGTTAAAATGGCATTGAGGATGAATTTCAAAACTTTTCTTAATACAGGTAGACTATCCTTTATCCGAACTTCCGAAAACCGAAAACCTTTAAAAACCGAAAGGTTTTTCGTTCAGCGTAAGTCGTGCGCACGACATGACCAGAGTGGCGCACGACTTACACTGAGTAGGGCAGAGGGTCACAGAGTTCCCTCCTGGGTAGGAGATTGCAGGCCGAGCCGGGCAGTGTGAAGGAGGTACCGGGAGAGTGAACCCAACAATACAGCGGCCGGTCCGATATTCTTTTCTCCCCCCGACCCGACCCGAACCAAACCGCGGCCCGTCCGATATTCTTTTCTCCCGACCCGACCCCCCCCCACCGACCCCCCCCGACCCCCGAACCCCCCCGACCCCCGGACCCCCCCCGACCTGAACTGCAGCCCATCCGATATTCTTTTCTTCCCCCCCCCCACCCGACCCCCGACCTGATTTGCGGGCCAGCTTAGTAGGAGTCAGCCGATATCCAGCTTTCCAGAGAAGCAGGAAGGGGAATGAGACACGGAACAGTCGCAAGAGGTAGCCTGAACTTTTAAAATTTATATTAAATACAAATTTCCCAGTCTTATAATAATACCTTCTGAAATCCGAAAAATTCCGAAAACCGAAACTCAGCTGGTCCCAAGGCTTTCGGATAAGGGATAGTGGCCTAGAAATTCACTATGGCCCCGCCAGCTGGCTAGCGCCCAAAAGTTAGCGCTGGGCGCGGAGCCAGTTGCGACCGTCAGATATTCAGTTTTTGCACCCCAAGTCGGAACCGGGCGCTATTCCAGGGTGTGCCCGCCCCCGCTTGGGGCGCTGAAACTGAATTTCAGCGCTTTAGGTGCCGCTGCGCCACCCGATGCGGTGCGGCAGGCTGCGGTACTGCAGGCCTCCTCCTCTTAAGGTGGAGGTGCCTGCAACGGGGAGATCGGCGCTGGATTGTGCCGGCAAATGAGCCCGGCACCACGGAGAAGTGCCGGGCTCGTGGAAAGCAGCCGGCAATGCCGCGGGGGGGTGGTGGAGGAGGCCGGGGAAGGAGGTGCGGGCAGGCGGCCGCCGAAAAAGCGGCCGGCCGCACCTCCACCTTTATGCGCCCCACTAAGGCTGCAGTAAGGCCCTGGTCTCCGGATGTTAGTAGCGGCCGCCACGGAGGAGGCGGCGGCAACTGAATATGGGCGTCGGGCCGGCATTGGGGCGGAAACGGGGCACTGCGCACACCGATGACGTCATCGGTGCCGGCGCAGCGCTACCGGCTACCGCCGCCATTACCGCCGAGCTCAATATCAGCGCAACCTCCTCTACTGGCGCAGAAGCCCTCTTTAGGCGGTAACTGGCCGCAAAGCTTGCAGCGCCTCACTGAATTTCTAGGCCAGTGTACCTGTACATTAAAAACCAGTTGTTTTATTAGATTGATAATGTTGTTTTCTTTCCCATTTATGATTATGCTTTGTTCCCATTGTAGATAGTGATTTGTTCTGAAATTGTATTCATTTTACTGTAAAGAACAAATGGGTTAAAATCAAGTCCTATAATAATGGTTATGTTAGCCTAATAATTGTGGTACTGGACCAGCAACCCAGAGGTTGTGAGTTTAAACACCACTGGGGCAAATTGTGAAATTGAATTCAATAAATCTGATAATTTGTGGGCTAGCAGCAGAAAATACTATGAAATCACTGGTTCACTAACGTCATTCAGGGAAGAGAATCTGCCAGACGTACCTGGGATTGCCAGTCCCATGCTATGGCCTAGAAATTCGATGGCACGATAAACAGGAGCCTAACCCTGTATTTTCAGCAAGAAATTCTCCGTTGGTGTCAGGAGTGCATACCAGAACTATCTGAAGTAATGTATAAAGTATTCAAATTAGGGCCCTGCGATTGTTGCAGGATTTTCTGATTTTGGGATGCCCCAGCACCTGACTTGTCACATGCTAAACTGGCCCACCAACTTGTGGCGCGGACCAGCAGGAAGGACCCTTCACCAGCGTTATTTAAAGGGATTATGCGGTACTTGTTAGTCATTTCAAGCTGCTTGTTAACCTTCGGGTGTTTTTTTGTGTGTTTTCCAACTCTGGAAGAGTGAAGATTTTACAGGTGTTGCACTGTTGCTGGCTGCCTTATAAATAGTTTGACTGCAGTCATGGGTGTTCTGGTAGGCTGCCTTCATGGCTGCAGGAGGAGAGGGAGCAGCAAGGAAGACATCAGAGAGCAAGAGTAGCTGCCACAAAAGGAAGGAAGAGGAGGTCACTGCGCAGGAGGCCATATCCGCAGCGGATATTCAGGGAGCACTTCTCCTACCTCAGTTTCACTGAGGAACAATGTATATTGCTTGACAAAGGAGGCTGTTGCCGATCTCAGGGTGGGGAGCGGGGTGTGGTGTCTGATCACAGGGATGATTGCCAATCCCATGGGAGTCTGATGATCTGCAGGAAAGCAGGTAAGCTTGGTGGGCTGGGAAAAAGCACTCCTGCTCCTTCTGGCCCACAAGCAGTGCTGTAAAGGCACTTACCTCTTCCACGAAGCAGTCTTCACCTCCCTTTAGTTACCGGGTTTCTCAAGGCCCAGGAAACCTGGCTGGCCAGGGTTAAACCTGGAAGATAGATTAAATCTTAGGCACTCAGCCTTATTATAATATTTAAATGACCAATCCACCTCCTGGAAGCGGGTTAGTTGCCCGCTCCCCGTCCCGCCTCCGTTAAAACTGGAAGTGGGCAGGATGGAGGCAGGTTGGGGTCAGGTGTGAGATTTTAATAATTTTCACTTTTCACCCCACCCAAACCTACCCGTTTTTGGGGTTCAAATTCCCCCCATAAACACCAACACCAAATCCAGACAAAAAACAATTTATCAAACAACTCAATGCCGTCTTGGTCTAACAGTTAACAGAAATAATTATGAATCAAATTTGTCCAAGCCTTAGTGCCTGTACTGAGGGCTTGTCTTCCTATCCTCGTATTCCTACGAAATGTTTTCACAGTGGCTACAGCTTGGGAGGTGAAAGGCTGCTGAGCTACCATTCAGGACACTTCAGATGGCCATGGTGGGTGACCTTGAGCAGCTCTAGGCCTTGCGGTCCTGGCTGCAAACTGCAGTATCCCGGCATAGGCCAAAGCAGTCTAGACCAGCTGGCAGTGTGGCACTAACAAGGCCACTGGCTGGCGGGGGAGCATGTATGCTGTCATCCTGAGAGAGGATAACAGGTGCCTCTCCCATGGAGCCATGACCACTCTCCTGGGACGGCACCTCAGCACTGATACAAGGTGAGTGATGTGATGCTCTGGAAGCCCTTTTCAGCAGTGGGCCTCAAAGCCAAGATGGAAGACGTTTGAGCTTCCATGCCAGCTGTGTCAGCTGCCATAAGAACATAAGAAATAGGAGCAGGAATAGGCCACTTGGCCCCTCGAGCCCGCTCCGCCATTCAATAAGACCATGGCTGATCGAGGACTCAAAGCCACTTCCCAGCCCGCTCCCCATAACCCTTCACTCACTTATCTTGCAAAAATTTGTCTATCTCCACTTTAAATGTATTTAATGACCCAGCCTCCACAGCTCTCTGGGGCAGAGAATTCCACAAATTTACGACCCTCTGAGAGAAGAAGTTCCACCTCATCTCAGTTCTAAAAGGGCGACCCTTTATTCTGAGACTGTGCCCCCTAGTTCTAGATTTCCCCATGAGGGGAAACATCCTCTCTGCATCTACCCTGTCGAGCCCCTTCAGTATCTTATATGTTTCGATAAGATCACCTCTCATTCTTCTAAATTCCAATGAGTATAGGCCCAGCCTGCTCAACCTTTCCTCATAAGTCAAACCCCTCATCTCTGGAATTAACCTAGTGAATCGTCTCTGAACTGCCTCCAATGCAAGTATATCCTTCCTTAAATAAGGAGACCAACACTGTACACAGTACTCAAGGTGTGGTCTCACCAATACGTTGTACCGTTGTAGCAGGACTTCCCTGCTTTTATACTCCAACCCCCTTGAAATAAAGGCCAACATTCCATTTGCCTTTTTGATTACTTGCTGTACCTGCATGCTAACTTTTTGTGTTTCTTGCACAAGGACCCCCAGGTCCCTCTGAACTGTAGCATTTTGTAATCTCTCTCCATTTAAATAATAGTTTGCTTTTTTATTTTTCCTGCCAAAGTGGATAACCTCGCACTTTCCCATATTGTACTCCATCTGCCATATGTTTGCCCACTCACCTAGCCTGTCTACATCCCTTTGCAGATTCTTTGAGTCCTCTGCACAACTAGCTTTCCCACCCATCTTTGTATCATCCGCAAACTTGGCTACATTACACTCGATCCCTTCATCCAAGTCATTAATGTAGATTGTAAATAGTTGGGGCCCCAGCACGGATTCTTGTGGCACCCCACTTGTTACCGTTTGCCGACCAGAAAATGACCCATTTATCCCGGCTCTGCTTTCTGTTAGTTAGCCAATTCTCTATCCATGCTAATATATTACCCCCAACTCCATGAGCTCTTATGCAGTAACCTTTTATGTGGCACCTTATCGAATGCCTTCTGGAAATCCAAATACACCACATCCACTGGCTCACCCTTGTCCACCCTGCTTGTTACATCCTCAAAGAACTCCAGCAAATTTGTTAAACATGATTTCCCTTTCCTAAAACCATGCTGACTCTGTTTGACTACAGTATCTTTTTCTAAATGCCCTGCTACTGCTTCCTTAATGAAGGACTCCAGCATTTTCCCAACAACAGATGTTAGGCTAATTGGTTTATAGTTTCCTGCTTTCTGTCTCCCTCCTTTCTTAAATAGGGGTGTTACATTAGCGGTTTTCCAATCCACTGGGACCTCTCCAGAGTCCAGGGAATTTTGGTATATTGCAACCAATGCATCCACTATCTCTGCAGCCACTTCTTTTAAGACCCTGGGCTGCAGGCCATCTGGTCCAGGGGACTTGTCGTCTTTTAGTCCCATTATTTTACCGAGTAGTATTTCCTTAGTGATAGTGATTGTCTTTAGTTCCCCACTCCCTGTGGCCCCTTGATTATCCATAGTAGCTGTCTGAGCTTCCATGCCAGCAGAAGCATATTTGATAAAATGGTCTCCATGCTCTGTGCAGAGCCTTGAGACAAGTTGGAACTGGAATCTTCCATGCTCCACGACATGCTTATGTATAAGCTCTCTGGCAGTCCACCCAGTGCACTTAACATTTCCTGATAGATGTGCAGCAGCCTTCTTCGCTAGCCTGGGCCCTCGAACTCTGCATCTGAGTCCACTGCAATAGATTGCGACCTTGCCTTCTGGCGAGCTGGCCCCTGTGGCATCCTATTCCCCCTGCCCTAGCTCCTGCGCTCTTGTGCCCGGTGAGTCACCACATGTAGCTACCTCCTCCAACCTAGCCTTAAAAACTACACTTGATGCTCATATCTGAACTAGTGCTTGCGAGAGTCAGATCAAAATATCGAATCATCTTCTGGAAGGCTGAGCTCCTCTTCCTCGACTGGCTGAGGGGTGTCCAGATTCTCAGCAGCTGAAAGACAGGAACAAGGGTTATCTTGTGGTGTTCCCACCATTGGTGGGCATGCTTTCAGCTGCCGAGGCCCTAAGCTCTGGCATTCCCTCCCTAAACCTCTCCGCTTCTCTACCTCTGTTTCCTCCATAAAACACTTCTTAAAACCTACCTCTTTGACCCTACCTCTTTGACCAAACTTTTAGTTATCTGCTCTAATATCTCCTTTTGTGGCTTTGTGTCAAATTTTGTTTGATAACACTCCTGTGAAGCACCTTGGGATGTTTTACTACGTTAAAGGCGCTATATAAATTCAAGTTGTTGTTATTGTTGTGGTGTGAAGGGAGAGCAGAGAGAAAGAAGTGGGTGTTGAAGCATCTACAACTTGTCATGCAGAGTGTGGGGTCAGGAAGAAGTCAGAAGGGATGAAGAGAATTAGCTATGAAGAAATCCTGCACAACATCATCTCCAGCATCGGCAGTGGCCACGGCCTCATGCCCATAATGGCCAGCGCTTTTTCTTTGTGGAGGGAGAGGGTCTACAAGCAGGCTCTTCGTCCTCCGGGGCCAACCTTCGACCTGCTGTTATGTGCAATTTTCTCCTGCAAGGAAGAAGGGAGTGTGTTAGTAAGAGTCTTGTGCGGTGTTTGGAGAATGTGGCCATCATGGTTGCATAGCTGATAGCCTGTTGTTTGTGAGATGTGAGGGGTTAAATTGGATAGACTCCGAAAACAGATGTGGGGTTCGCGATTACTCCGCGCATGTTAAATGTAATGCAGGCAGCACCGCAACTTCGTGCTGCCTGCTCATTAGAATGATTTCTGCATACAGCCAGCGCTAACCACGCTGTACATTGGCTGCACGCATCAGCAGGGGGCTCAATATCATTACTTCCTAGCACTACTTAAAGCTAGCCTGCACCTCTTAAAGTGATGGTGCATTGTGGCTGCTGGAGGTGCTGACATCTTTGGGAATAATCAACATTGGATGACGTGGGAGAGAACGTGCACAAGGTTTTCAGATGCTGTACTGGAAGTCTTAGTGGAGGAGGTGGAAAGGAGAAGAGATGTTCTGCATCTGCAGGTGGGCAGGAGGCCCTCCAGACACATAATGATAAGGCAGTGGGGACAGACAGCTGCGAAGGCCAGTGCCAGGAGTTTAGGCCCAAGGACCTGGATGCAGTGCCACAAGAAGTTTAATGACCTCACACGAGTGGTAAAGGTCAGTGAATGCATCTTCAAATACCATATCCTGAGGTACCACTAGCCTCAGCCACTGCTTAATTCACCACACCCTCAGCACTCACCTACCAACAATATCAATCAGAACTCATACCTAACATTCATATGTTTCATCTCACCCTCACACACTTAACACTTAGCCTCACATCCACATCTCACAGCATGCACACGCTACAAGCTATTCAACCATGACAGCCACATCACCCAAACATATTGCATGACATTCACTGACACACTTGGCTCTCTCTTGCAGAAGAAGGTAGCACACAACCAGAGGCAGCGGGTGATGTGCCTCAATAATTCCGAGACTCGAAGGTAGCAGAACAAAACAAGGCTTTTATTAACTTAGAACGAAACACATAAGCAAGAGAGATGTCGTCCTTCTGGAGACTGGGGCTAGACTGAAAGCTAGCTTACAAATGGGGCCAGGTATGGGCAGAGCCCTACACACAGCACATTCCAGTATACAATACAGCACATTCCAGTACACAATACAATGAGGTCTGGGGGAAGGGAAATGACACTGAAACCGATCTCAGTCACAGGCAGTGATGAATGGAAATATTTCATCACATTCACCCCTTCTATAGATTTAGTCTGTTCGGGGGTTTGATAGTCCTCTGCGACCGACGTGGCTGTTGCGGTGCCGCGGGTGTCGGCTGGGTGTCCCCGGTAGCCTCCTGGGTCTCTGCCGGGGGTGCCGCCAGGGTTGTTGAAGGGGTAGTTGGTGGGGGTGCCGTTGGTCGGTGTTCTTCCGGGGGTGATGAAAGAGTAGTGGGTGGGTAAGAGTTGCTGTGATCGTCGTTGCCGCTATTGCCGTGGTTGTTGTCGATGCCGGCTGGGGCGACGTCTTTTATGGACACGGTGTCCTCCCTTCCGTCGGCGTGCCGGACATATGCGTATTGGGGGTTGGCGTGGAGTAGGTGTACTGGCTCCACGAGAGGGTCCGTCTTGTGGCCCCTCACATGCCTTCGCACGAGTACCGGACCTGGGGTGGAGAGCCATGACGGCATGGATACGCCTGAGGTGGATTTCCGGGGAAAGACAAACATTCGTTCATGAGGCGTGGTATTAGTGGCCGTACACAATAGCGACCGTATCGAATGGAGCACATCCGAGAGGACTTCCTGCCAGCGGGAGATAGGGAGGCCCTTGGTCCTTAGAGCTAGAGTGACTGCTTTCCATACTGTCCCGTTCTCTCGCTCCACTTGGCCGTTACCCCGGGGGTTGTAGCTGGTGGTACGGCTCGTGGCGATCCCCCTGGACAGCATGTACTGGCGTAGCTCTTCACTCATGAAGGACGCCCCCCTATCCGTATGGATGTAGCTCGGCATACCGAACAGGCAGAACAGGCTGTTGAGGCATTTAATGACCGTGGCGCTGGTCATGTCTGGGCAGGGGAAGGCGAATGGGAACCGGGAGTATTCATCCACAATGTTCAGGAAGTAAACATTGCGGTCGACGGACGGGAGGGGGCCCTTGAAATCTAAGCTGAGCCGCTCAAAGGGCCGTGTAGCTTTGATTAAGTGGGCTCTATCTGGGCGGTAGAACCGAGGCTTGCACTCAGCGCAAGTGCGGCAGTTCCTGGTCAGGGACCGAACTTCCTCAATCGAGTAGGGTAAGTTACGGGACTTTATGAAGTGGAACAGCCGCGTGACCCCTGGGTGGCAGAGGTCGTTGTGGAGGGTCTGTAGCCGATCCCCGGTGGCGCTGGTACACATCCCTCGTGAGAGGGCGTCAGGGGATTCGTTAAGGGCCCCTGGCCGGTAAATGATGTCGTACTCGAAGGTGGAGAGCTCGATCCGCCACCTAAGAATCTTATCATTTTTAATCTTCCCCCTCTGTTTATTATTGAACATAAACGCTACCGACCGCTGGTCGGTAAGTAGGGTGAAGCGTTTGCCGGCTAGGTAGTGGCGCCAGTGGCGCACTGCCTCCACGATGGCTTGGGCCTCCTTTTCCACGGAGGAGTGTCTGATCTCGGGCCCTTGGAGGGTCCTCGAGAAGAAAGCTACGGGCCGCCCCGCCTGGTTGAGGGTGGCCGCCAAGGCGAAGTCAGACGCATCACTTTCCACTTGAAATGGAGTGTTCTCGTCCACTGCCTGTAGCGTGGCCCGCTCAATATCCTGCTTAATGCTTTTGAAGGCGGCGTGGGCCTCAGCAGAGAGCGGGAAAGAGGATGCTTTCAAGAGGGGGCGGGCTTTGTTGGAGTAGTTGGGGACCCATTGGGAATAATAAGAAAATAACCCCAGGCACCTTTTCAGGGCTTTGGGAGTGTTGGGCAGGGGCAGCTCCCGTAGGGGGCGCAATCGGTCGGGGTCTGGTCCGATTTCCCCATTCTCCACCACGCTGCCTAGTATGCAGAGGCGCGTGGTGTTGTAAACGCACTTGTCCTCGTTGTAGGTGAGGTTGAGTTTTTGTGCGGTTTTCAGGAACCTCTCGAGGTTCGAGTCGTGATCCTGCTGGTTGTGACCGCAGATGGTGACGTTGTCGAGGTAGGGGAAGGTTGCCTGCAAGTGGTGGTCATCGACCATGCGGTCCATCTCCCTCTGGAAGACCGAGACCCCATTCATCACCCCAAAGGGGACTCTGAGGAATTGGTAGAGGCGTCCGTTCGCCTCGAAGGCGGTGTACGGGCGGTCCTCTGGTCTGATAGGGAGCTGGTGGTACGCTGACTTGAGGTCAATGGTGGAGAACACCCGGTATTGGGCGATTTGGTTCACCATTTCTGATATGCGGGGTAGCGGGTAGGCGTCTAGTAGGGTGTACCTGTTGATCGTTTGACTATAGTCGATCACCACCCGTTTCTTCTCGCTACCCCTTACCACTACCACTTGGGCGCGCCACGGGCTGTTGCTGCGTTCAATAATGCGCTCTTTCAGGAGCCTGTCTACCTCGGTCGCGATAAACCGCCTGTCCTCCCAGCTGTACCTCCTGCTTTTGGTCGCTATTGGCCGGCAGTTAGGGGTAAGGTTCGCGAATAGCGAAGGCGGCTTTACCTTCAGGGTAGCCAGACCGCACACTGTGAGGGGCGGCTGGGACCCACCGTACTTGAGCGTGATGCTTTGGTGGTTGCACTGGAAATCCAGGCCCAAGATCACGCTCGCACATAGGTTCTTTATGATTAATACTTTAAAATTATCATATACAGTTCCGTTAATGCACAATTGTACCGTGCAGTAACCCAGAATGGTCGATGTCTGTGTTTTGTCAGCCATAGAGATGGTACCCTGAGTAGGGACCACCTTTAGGGAGAGTTGTTGTGCCAGTTCTGGGTGGATAAAGCTCTCCGTGCTTCCACTGTCAATTAAGCATTTAACCCGGCACCCGTTTACCTCGATGTCCACCATTGATCTGGATAGCGGGTGCGGCCTGGTCTGGTCCACTGTGACCGATGCCACTGTAGGGCCCTGATCGATACAAGATGGCGTCCACGCTGTCTGCTCACAAGATGGCGGACCCCACGAGGTCGGGCAAAATGGCGTCCAAGATGGCCGCTCCCACGGCGCACACGCGGCGGTGGCGGGTTTTCCGGCGGTTGGTTTTCCGGCGGGGTTCCCTCTGCACACCTTCCCGAAGTGCCCCTTCTTACCGCACTTAAAGCAGGTGGTGCCTTTCGCCGGGCACAGGTTTCTGGTGTGCTTTGGCTGCCCGCAGAAGTAGCAGTTGGGTCCCTGACGCGTCGCGGCTGTCGTAGGGCTTCTGGGGGGAGAGCGGGGCCCAGCCGGTGTCGGGCTGTCGGGCGGGGAAGATGCCTTCCAAGATGGCGGCGCCCTCGGCGCACACGTGGCGGCGTGGACGGCGCGGGCTGAAGAGTAGGCGTCCGAGTTTCTCTGGGCCACATCCAGGGATCGCGCGGTGTCCGCAGCCTGTTTCAGGTCCAACACCGTTTTTTCCAGCAGTCTTTGCCGGATGTAAGTGGAGCTGAGGCCTGTGATGAAGGCATCGCGAACAAGCTCGTCAGTGTACACTGCAGCTTTTACATCTCGGCACTTGCAGTCTTTGCCAAGCATTTTCAGGGTGCTTAGGAACTCCTCCACCGATTCCCCAGGTCGCTGTGCGCGGGTGGCGAGCAGGTGCCTAGCATACACCTCATTCGTAGGCTGCTGGTAATGCGCCTTTAAGATGTCGCAGGCGGCCAGGTACGTCTCGGCGTCTTGGATGAGGGGGTAAACCCGGTGGCTTACCCAATTCCGCAGAATTCCGAGTCTCATCCTTGCAGCGTCCGTAGCGTCTTTGACGGCTGCGGAATTGTCCAGGAAGAATTCCATACACTCAAACCAGTGTCCGAAGCGTGCTGATGCGTCCGGAGCATGTTGATCCAAATCCAAACGTTCGGGTTTCAGGAGTTGATCCATAGTGTTGAAAATAAGTTAATAAAATTGATGTGCCTCAATAATTCCGAGACTCGAAGGTAGCAGAACAAAACAAGGCTTTTATTAACTTAGAACGAAACACGTAAGCGAGAGAGATGTCGTCCTTCTGGAGACTGGGGCTAGACTGAAAGCTAGCTTACAAACGGGGCCAGGTATGGGCGGAGCCCTACACACAGCACATTCCAGTATACAATACAGCACATTCCAGTGCACAATACAATGAGGTCTGGGGGAAGGGAAATGACACTGAAACCGATCTCAGTCACAGGCAGTGATGAATGGAAATATTTCATCACAGCGGGAACTTAGTGGAGGAGGAGAGGCATGCCTGCATGTTCTAAACCCCTTGAAGGAGACAGTGCTAGCCATTATGGGAAGGGCCATTGCTGAGGCTTTGGCCACTGGTGGGGCTGAACCCATTGAAGATGACGGTATGCTCATACCTAATCCTCGTTCTTGCATTCCACTTCCCCCTCATCCCATAATCTCTTCTGACTTACAAGCTGCAGATGGTGTAAGCCTCCACTTCTTATTTTCTCCTCTTCCCTCACCACAACCTTACCCTTGCCCCTTTTTCCTTTCAGATACCCAAGAACTGCAACCTGCCCAGGCAGTGGAGGAAGACCAAGAAGGCAGTGATGAAGATGACACACTGCGACTCGATTTCAGACTCTCAGCCAGAAACTCAGATACTGACACTGCGCTTATCTTAGAGGTTAGCATAGAGGCGGGCTCTGTACGTGGTGAGACACTGGACACAAGTGCGCTGCAGCCAACACAGGAGGCAAGGATAGCGCAGCTGACAGCTCGCCGGAGGTCACACAAGAGTTCTGCTGCAAAGGACTCAGATGAGGACTTCGATGGGCCAGGCTACAGAAAAAAGCTGATGGGTGCACACAACAAAATGCTTGGTGCCAGAAAGCCTGTGTCCAATGTCAAGGAGCATGGAGGGGTACAGCACCAACTTGACACAGGGTTTTGCGCAGAGCTTGGAGCCCACCATTTCCAATGTGGAACTGGATGCCAACACCATCAACACACTTTGGAACCAACCATGATGTAGCACAAGTACCAGCCACCCAAAATCTGAGTGCTGCAGTGGAAGCTCAGACTGCTGCCATCATGGCTGTGGATACCACTGTTCAAAGGGGCTTCCAGGGTGTCACAGTAGTCCAGCAACCTGTCCTCCAACAGATTACTAAGATGGCTGAGATACTTCCCCGGAGGAGTGGCAGTGGCTCCATGGAGCACAATCCTGCTGTCCTCTCTCAGGATGACAGCATTTGTGCCTGCACCCTTGCCACTCCACCAATGCCCTTGCTGTTGCCTGTCAGCCAGCCAGCCCAGACTACTGCCGCCCATGTCGAGATGGTGCAGTCTGAAACTAGGTCTTCTAGGCCCGAGGTCGTCCTCCAAGGCCGTCAGCAGTCTTCCACAAGCCATGCTGCAGCCATTGGGATAGCACTTCGTAGGAGGATTAGGACGGGCAAAGTCACATGGAAGACAGGCACTAAGGGGATGCACAAGGGTGATTAGTTTAAATAGAAACAGAAAATACTGAAAATACTCAGCAGGACAGGCAGCATCTGTGGAGAGAGAAACAGAGTTAACGTTTCAAGTCGATGACCTTTCGTCAAATGCTTTTGCTTTCGATTAGTTTAATTTTGTATGCAATATGGCATGATTTAATTTATAAATTTGGTTTGGATTGTGTATTTTGTGTTGGCTTTTATTTTTGCATTGTGGCCAAGAGGATGATGTGATGGTCAGTTACAGAGGGAAGGGAAGGTGTGAGGGGCTGTTGGTGAATGGGGAATTGGGATTGAGGTTGCTGGTATTATACATGAATTAGTTCTTCATGTACAGCCCAGGCAGAAAGGGGCTGTCTCGGTTGCAGCCTCCCTTCCTCTTCCTCTTCCTCTTCCTCCTCTTCTACCTCCTCCTCCTCGTAGGAGCATAGTAACATAGGAACAGGAGTAGACCACTGAGCCCCTCGAGCCTGTTCCACCATTCAATGAGATCATAGCTGATCTGTGACCTAACGCCATATACCTGCCTTTGGCCCATATCCCTTAATACCTTTAGTTAACAAAAAGCTATCAATCTCCGATTTAAAATTAACAATTGATCTAGCATCAATTGCCATTTGGGAAGAGAGTTCCAAACTTCTACCACCCTTTGTGTGTAGAAGTGTTTCCCAATTTCACTCCTGAAAGGTCTGGCTCTAATTTTTAGACTATGCCCCCCTAGTCCTAGAATCTCCAACCAGTGGAAATAGTTTCTCTCTATCTCCCCTATCTGTTTCCCTTAATATCTTGAAAATTTCGATCAGATCACACCTTAACCGTCTAAATTCTAGGAATACATCCCTAATTTGTGTAATCTCTTCTCGTAACTTAACCCTTGAAGTCCGGGTATCATTCTGGTAAACCTACGCTGCACTCCCTCCAAGGACCATGTATCCTTCCTATTATTGTTTAAAATAGTTATTTCATGTAATTTATAGTTTATTTAAAAAATGATGTTTTTTTAAAATTTATTTGAAGGTTTAGTGATGTTTTGGGGCCGTAGTATTTATAAGGTTTGACAGCTCCTCTTGTCAAACTTATGAATGGAGCATTCCCTGCTCCGATTGGCTCCCCATGGCCCACGTGATCCCAGGGGCCGCATCGAACTAACTGCGCCCCTGGGATACGCAAGCACTGCGCGCCGGCAGCTGGAGCAGGCCCCGGATCGGAATTCCACGCGGGCCCACAGCTCAATGGCTGGCGCGCAAGGTAAGTGCAGGTCGGGGGCTTGCACCCGCGGGAAGCCCCCGACCCGAATTTCTGGGCCAATATCTCCAGCTCCAGCCTGGAAGGAGCCAAATGCATAAAAGTGCAAAGTCACGGTCACCTTCACAGTCACTGACAATGCGGTCCTTGCCCTGCTCTGGGGTTGCAGTTGTAGCTGCAGCAGTTGGAAGATTTCAGTGACAACCTCCTTACTGAACCGTAGTATAGATGTCTCAAACATTGGTCGCTGAGGTTCAGGTAGGTAAATTGCTCCTTGAACACCCTGGGTGGATATTGCCTCCTGCTGAGAGCCCTTGTCCCCCTCCTCCACCGCCTTCTTCTAACAGCTTGTCCTGCTGTGCATGGCCTCTGCTCATTGTCCCAGTCATGCTCGATTCCAAGAGGAAGGCCTACTAGTTCACCCATGTCTGGGAGCAACTGGTTTGTGCAGAAGCCTTGAAGTCAGCAAAAAGTACTTCAGCACCTGCCACACCATTCCCTGTAGATTTTTGAAACTTGAACCAATAAGGAAAGCACAAAATATGTGTAAAATTGTAGCAACAGCCGGAAGAAATAAACCAGCAACTAATGTTTAAGTAGTTGATGATTCCTTTAAATAGCGCTGGTTAGGGGGGCAGGGGTCCTTCATACTGCTTAACATTGTGTTCAGCAATGCGAGTTTAAGAGAGGACGTCGACTGGAGCGTGGATCTCCAAAATGGCAGCGCTGGAGTCAAATCAGCATTGGACTCTGATTGGCATCATGCTCTGCATATTTCCACTGAACATAAGTGTGTGCGTGGTAACCCCTTTACCAATATGGCGTAAGGCGCCTGGCACGTTTTGCATCAGAAGTGTGCACAAGCACCATTTTGGAACCCTTGAGTACCTTTGAGGCGGTAAGTAGTGCAGCTGTGAGCAGAGAGCATGAGAGCAAGCAGTCTACTTACCTAACAATTTTAGTTAGATCATTACATTTCTTGCAGCATTGCAGCCACGTCCTGGGTGCAGTGTTCCTGGCATTGACATGCTTTGCAACTTCTTACCACTGTTAGGAAAGTAGATGCCTGGAGGGCATCCTGCTCCTGGATGGAAGAGGATGTCCCGCCCCTGGACGGAAGAGGATGTCCCTCCTCCTCTACTGCTTGCACAAGGGCCTCAAAGGCAGCATCGGACAACCTTGGTGCCCACTCACTTTCTCCTTCAGCCATTTTTTCAAGAGAAGTTCTTGCTTGGTGCCTGCAACCAGAATGTACCTCTCCTTTAAGAGGTGCTGGCTACTTTTATGTGGCGTTCTAGATGCCGGACATACGGCCACCCCACCCCCGCCAATAGGCATGCAGCAAATGAGTAGTGCTGGTTGCACTCCTGCATTACTATATAATCATAAGGCAGAACAAACATGTTCTGCTTGAGCCAATAATAGCTTGCCCTGCACTCGCTTCTGGGCACAATCGAATTTCTAGGCCTCAGTCTGCTAATTTTATCAATTGGTGTGTAGCTCAAAGGTTATGTTTTAATACTAATAATAAACCAGTTTAGAGATCATATCTATTTTTCCTCAGAATACTTGGAAAACCTCGAATTTCTGTTGAAAAAGAAGAAGGTTATCCTCTTTTAGGTGAGTTTACATTTATACCATAGATGTGCCATATATGTAGCCACATAATGCATTTACATAATGACTTTTAGGTTATTATTGAATGTTTAATGGATAAATAAAGTGTTGTAATATTTGTTGCACTTATATTCAAATAGCAAACTTTTTTCAAAGTTTTCTTGTTTTCTTTTTTGCCGAGCTGCTTGATCTATTGTTATTTCAGATATGCAACCAATTTATAGCAATATACATGAATAAAAAAATGCCTTGCAGCATTTTACATGAATATTTCTCCAGCTGAAGTATATACTGCCGCCTTGTGATGTAGGAAAAATATTAATGTACAATAACAAAGCAAATTTGCAAATGCTTAGGAAATAATTTGGAACAGATATTCTTCATCAAAAGGGAAATGTTGGCTGACTTTACATGTTGTTAATGGCAGTGTCTATAACAGTATCTTAAAGGGAAAGCTATTCTTGTTGTTTTAATAGTAATAGTAAATCCTACATATTTCAAGTATTCGCCAGCATTGAAGCAAAATTTTTAACCACCATTTATGGGAATTTTTAGAGTCTCTAAGAATCATTAGAACTCCATTAAATATTGTTGCAAATAAACAGGAGAAAAAGTGGGATAATCCTGGAGTATCAAATTGCAAAATGCATTGACATCAGCATCTAGCAATATCTTGTAAATGACCTGGGGATAAAATATTGACGGTTATATAATCTGAAATATAATAAAGGTCTGATTTTCCAAATGCACACTTTGCCTGATAGCTGGTGGCAAGAGCTGTCCCCTCATAATGGCGAGCTTGTGTAGCATACTACCACAAATTTTGATACCCAGTCAGCTGAGTACCGTAGGGCTTCTCCAGAGCGGTCTAGGCAGCGGAAGCGTTGCTTGAGGATCTGAATGGTGTGGTCTATAATGTTCCTTCTGGCAGCATGGCTCTGATTGTAGGCCTGCTGTGCACATGTCTGTGCGTTCTGGACTGGAATTATGAACCATGTCATGAGTGGAAAACCCTTGTCAACCAGTAGCCAGCGTTTGACTTGCCATGGTGAGTCAATTACTGGTGGTGCAATGGTAAGCCACAGAATGAAAGAATCATGACAGTTGCCAGGAGAACAGACATTCACCTGCATAATGCACTGCCTGTGGTCGTACACCAGATTCACACTGAGGGAGTGGAATCTCTTTCAGTTCGTGAAAATGGACGCGTTCACATGAGGTGCATACACAAGGCAATATGCGTGCAGTCAGTGGCACCCTGCACCATGGGGAAGCCTGCAATACGTGCACCCTCGTGCTCACTCCGCCTGCTTGTCTCTGGCAAGAGGGAATGATATTAAACTGCCTCAGTGACGTCGCTCATGCAGCAGTGCACTGCAGACTGCGAGATGTTGCCTGTATCTCCAACAGCAGCCTGAAAGGAGCCAGATGCATAAAAGTTAAGAGCCACGGTCACCTTGACAGCCACAGGCAATGTTGTCCTTGCCCTGCTTTGAGGTTGCAGCTGTGGCTGTAGCAGTTGACAGATTTCAGTCACAATCTCTTTTGTAAAGCAAAGATGTCTCGTGCATTGGTCCTCGCTGAAGTTAAGGTAAGTGAATTGCTCCCTAAAGACCCTTGGTGGATATGGCCTCTTGCTGAGTGCAATTCTCCTCCTCCTCCTCCTCCCTCTTCTAGCAGCTTGTCCTGCCCTGCATGGCCTTTCTTAATTCTCCCAGACATGTTCAATTCACTAGATCTGGCTAGATCACATAAAGCACCATCGGGTCCTGCTGTCCTATGGCCACAATTCCAAGATCATCCTGGAATGCAAAGTTAACCCCTGGCTTCTCTTCTCCACTACAAACCGTCTTCTTAAACTTCTCTCCCCTGTCCCTTCCACCCTCACCTCCAACAATAAGTGAGAGGAGTTCATGGACTTCTATATCACTAAGATTGAGGCCATCCATTCAGCTGCCCCGACTGCTTCCCTCCCATCCCCTTGCCCACTGGGCCAAACTTCCCCCAAGGTTCCCCCTGCCCTAGCCCTGAACTTGCACCTTTCTTTAGTTTCTCTCATATCTCCACTCATGCCCTCTCTGAGCTCATCTTGTCCATGAGAACCACCTCCTGCACCCTCAATCCTATTCACACTAAACGTCTGACCACGCAACTTACTGTCCTGCCCCCCATAATAGCTGATATTGTTAACGGTTCCCTCTCCTCAGGTACTGTCCCCCTCCCCTTCAAATCTGATGTTATCACCCTCCTCCTGAAAAAACCCACCCTTGATCCCTCTGTCCTTTCAACAACTTTCAGCCCCATCTACAATCTCCCTTTCCTCTCCAAAGTCCTTGCTCCCAATCAATGTCCATCATTCCTGCAACTCCATGTTTGAACCTCTTCAGTCAGGTTTCTTCCCCATGCCACAGCACTGAAATGGCCCTTATCAAAATCACAAATTACAGATATGACTGTGACCATGGTAAATTATCCTTCCTCATCATTATTGACCTGTCTGCAGCCTTTGACATGGCTGATCACACCATCTACCTCCAACGCCGCTCCTCCATTGTCCAGATGGGACTGCCCTCTCCTGGTTCTATTCCTATCTATCCAGTTGTAGCCAGAGAATCTCCTGCAATGGCTTCTCCTCCCACTCCTGCACTGTTACCTCTGGAGTCCCCCAAAGATCTATCTTTGGCCTGAATGTTCCCTGTAAGCTAAGCGGCCACACAGCACTCCAGGGATCCCACACAGCTGACTTGCCGTTTTTTTAATGCAAAAAACCGCGCATGCATAGCATTTTGAATGGCCCGTGCAACCAATTAAAGGGGGTCACGCCACGCCAAAAAAAAATTACAGGGAACATTGCTTGGCCCTCTCCTATTTCTTATCTATATGCTGCCCCTCAGTGACATCATCTGAAAACACAGCGCCAGGTTCCACATGTACCCAGCTCTACCTCACCACCACCTCTCTTGACCCCTCCACTGCCGCAAATGTTACATGCTACCTGTCCGACATCAAGTATTGGATGGTCGCCGCCACAAATTCCATTCCCTAGCCACCGACTCCATTCCCCTCCCTGGCCACTGTCTGAGGCTGAACTGGACTGTTCACAACCTGGGCATCCTATTTGACCCTGAGCTGAGCTTCTGACCACATATCCTCTCCATCACCAAGACTGCCTACTTCCACCTCCTTAATATCACCTGTCTCTGCCCCTGCCTCAGCTCAACTGCTGCTAAAACCCTCATCCATGCCTTTGTTATCTCTAGACTCGACCATTCCAATGCCTCCCACTTTGCACCCTCTGTAAATTTGAACTCAGCCAAAACTTTGCTGCCCATATCCTAACTCGCACCAATCTCCCATCACCCCTGTACTTGCTGACCTACACTGGTTGCCAGTCTGGAAGCCTCGATATTAAAATTCTCATTTTTGTTATCAAATCCCTCCATAACCTCACCCCTCCCTATTTCTGTAACCTCCTCCAGCCCTACAACCCTCTGAGATCTCTGCGCACCTCCAATTCTGGCATCTTGCACATCCCCGATTCGCATCGTTCCCCCATTGGAGGCTGTGCATTTAGCGGCCTGGGCTCTAAGCTCTGGAATTCTCTCCCTAAACCTCTCAACCTTGCTACCTCTCTCTGCTCCTTTAAGATTCCCTAAAACCTACTCATTGACCAAGCTTTTGGTCACCTGTCTTTATGTGGCTCGGTGTCAAATCTTATTTGATAACACTCTTGTGAAGGGCCTTAGGATGTTTTGCTACATTAAAGGCACTATATAAATGCAAGTTGTAATTTGGTTACCTTTCAAGGTTTAACCTTCTTTCAAGGTTGAAAAGCCCAAGCTTTACCAGTCTTTCCTCATAACTCAGTCCTCTGAAGCTGAGGATTTTTCTCTACACCATCTCTAGGGTTTGAATGGCACCCTTGTGATGGTTTAAATGCTGATTCAAAGAAGGAGATGGCACTTTACATAATTTAATTGGATTCACGCCAAAATGGTTGGCTCAATTTGTGTCTTTTTTTCATCTTTTCTGTATTAAATACATATTGAAAAATGTTAACACCAACAAAAGGGACGTTATTGCAAGTATATCATCTTCCCTATGACATTAGGTCAGTATTAAAAAGTTAGCTGCCAGGAATTTCCTTGGAGCTTCTTCCATTCTGCTGCCGTAACTTTCGCAGAAACCCCGTTTATGCACAAATATGGGGTATCTGGCGAACTTCCACAAAAGTTATGGCAGCAGAGTGGGAGAAGCCCTAAGGAAAATCTTGGTAATGGACACTTAGAAAATAGGAACAGTTCATTTCCAGTCTTTACCTCAGACTTAGAGAAGATTCTGGATTTATTTGATTTGACTGACTAAAATCTTTTACATTTATTAAGGTCGTGACAAAGAGATGAAGATTTTCCACAAGGCTCTGAAGAAATTTATTGCAGCAAAGTCCAATCAGTCTATTAACTGTTGCCAGGTGATTATGTATGAGGGGACAGTTGGGTATGGAAAAAGCAAACTTCTAGCTGAAATCATCCGCTCATCACAAAATGAAGACATGAGGTTTGTGTTTCAATTACAATTTTTCATTACAAATATTTGAAATAAGATTTAGTCCTATTTGTATTAAGTATTAAATGGAAAGTTTATTCATATCAGCTAAAGAACCTACCAGAAATGATTATTAGTGGCCAAATTGTTTTACAAGAAAGAAACTTTAGTCAGCTGTCTATTTCCGCCTGTTTCAGGCAGGCAGTTGGCCAATGGGACTTAACCGAGGCCCAGGAGTAAAAGTAGCCTGGGCCTCAAATTGATGACATCGGGGAGGTGAGATTTGATGTCGCACCGCCCCCTGCCCGCCCACAACTAGCTCCCAATTAAAATCTCCCTAGGATTCTGTAATGAAGGAATATATATCCTTTGTACAACATGAAAGTAATGAAATGTTAGTGTAAATTAAATAGTCAACGTTTCATTTTATCTCTGATACAGGGTGTTACCATTTGAATTAGGGAAAATGGATATCACAGAGCCCTATTATGCCATTCAAACCATGATGGCTCTGCTGCTTCAGGTGAACCACTGTAAAAGTTATGCAGAACGAGAAAGAGTCTTACTTAGCAAGATAACAAAGCCAGAGTTGGTTGAAGATTTATGTCTTCTGAATGACCTTCTTTTTATAAAGGTACTGAAATAGCCAATCTCTCATTTGAAAACATTAACCAAATGCACTTTTACATATGGTATCCTTGTAGTTGGTGTCTCAGAAGATCGATCATAATGTGCTAACTCCCTGAATTTGCAATACTAAAACTAGCTTTCTTGTCTCAGTAAAGAGTATAGACATACATTTTCATAGGGCTACCATTCTGTCATCAGGATCAGAGAACTGATTTTAGCAATGTAATCGTGAAGAGCCAGCAAAAGAAGTCACTCTCTGACAACCTGAAGTACAGAAGCACTAAGTATTAAGCTACTTCAAGTTAGTGATGAGAAATTCGCAAATATTAATCAATCTGTTGACTAGTTCCTGTTTGTGTAATCAATGTCATCGGACACCAAAAATAAACATGCTCATAGAGAAGTTTAACTCAACAGAACTTATTTACAGTACTGTGCAGATCAAGAACTAATTACCTAAACTAGAGAACAGGGGGGAAAAATTGGGTGGCGCCCCCTTTGGGGCACTAACTTCGCCGGGGTGCTACTTTTAGCGCCCCAAAAAAGTTAGCGCCCCCACGCCCGCACTTCACCGGTAGCACCCCAAGAGGGAGGCGGGGCGCTACTGGAAGCGCCCCACCTCTTGGGGTGCTGCGAGTGAATAACGCGACACTGCGGCAGGCCGTTCCCCCCCCTTATTAAAAAGGGGGGGCTTAGCACAGTGCGACCCGGGGCCCAGCTGGTCCACCAGGGATCGGAGAGCCGGCAAAAAAGCCCGGCACTCAAGAGAAGTGCTGGGCTCACGGAGCACAGCTGGCACTCCGCGGTGGGGCTGCACAGAAGGCCGGGGACAGCAAAGCAGGCAGGTGCTGGCAGGCGGCCAGCAACAAAAATGGCCGGCCGGCACCTTCCCTTTAATTTGCACCGCCCCCGGCTGCAGGTAGGCCCCCCTGACCCTGTTAGACATAGAGTCCGGCGGTAAGTCGGGGCTCTACTGAAGATCGCAGCTGGGGTGCGAGCGGGGTGCTGCACACACCGATGATGTCACCACAGCGCCGCAGGCACTAACCTCTGCCGCCGCCGCTAACCTTCCCGCTGAATTTCGCGGGAGGCGTTAGCAGCAGCACGCCCAGGCGCTAGTTGCTTTGCGCCCCGTTAGCGACCTCTTAGGGCACTAACGGGATGCGCAAATCAACCACATTTTTCCCCCCAGATGTATTAATTTAATTAATGGTTATCTCTCCTCAAGAATACTGTAGAGCCACTCCTGTATTTCTTTGTTTTCTCAAGTCAATTAGTCTTCAGCTGCCATTCTCTTCAATACATGCACTTCCTTGTTATCTCGACTAAGCTATAATTTTCCCACAAATAACACCTGTTTGCAACACATCTCTGCATTATCAGCAAATAATTGACACAGGCAAAAGTCAATTAAGAATGCTGGTGCCTACATGATCAACGCAGCTAAATTAGCTGATTAGCTCACACAAGCACGATCTAATTAAAAATGCTGCTGTTGCAGTCCTAGATAGGGTCACTTTTAGTTCAAAAGTTAAATGGTGTTTAGCGTAGAAAGGAGTGTATAACAGTACAACAGTGCATTTACCCAGTTACCAAAATCCCACTTGCTTACAAAGTGCCTAAACAATATAAATGTAACTTTGGGATTAATTTGATATTTGGTTGCAAAGATTAATTAACATTAGTCATAATTTGATTTTTTTAATTTTTAAAGAACTTATTGTATTACTTATGTATGAATAAGGTATTCCATCACATCAGAAGGGAATTCTGATTTGATTCACTCCATGTGATATCAAGAAACGGTTGAGCGCACTGGAGACAGCAAAGGCTATGGTCCAGACAACATCCTGGCTGTAGTGCTGAAGACTTGTGCTCCAGAACTAGCTGCGCCTCTAGCCAAGCTGCTCCAGTACAGCTACAACACTGGCATCTACCCAACAAAGTAGAAAATTGCACAGGTATGTCCTGTCTACAATAAAAAGGACAAATACGATATGGCCAATTACCGCCCCATGGCCTAGAAATTCAGTATAGCCACTTTTGGGGCGGTAAAGTCGGGCGGGCGCTAAAGTTAGCGCCCGCCGGAAAGTGGAGGCCACTTCGCCGAAATTCAGTAGCTTTGGCCAAGGAGTTTGGGCGAGCGCTGAAACTGGCGTTGCACTCCTATCTTTAGGCGCTAAGCCGGCGGTGCGGACTGATAACGCCGAGGCCGGGCGCAGCGCAGGTGCGGTCATGTTTTGTTTGACAGCAGACACCCTGACGCCGGCCAGCTCTTAAAGGGGGAAGGGTCGACTTTGTCTGCAGCCACGCCCTGGATAGTGGAGCCCTGCAGCTAGGCCTGAACACTGCTGGTGGACCCAAATAGCGCCTGAAGCCATGCAGAAGGCCCGTGAACGAGCGCAGCGCTTCTCAGAGCATGCTTTGAGGGTGCTGCTTAGGGGTTTGGAAAAGAAAAGAGAGATCTTCTGCCCGGACAGTGGCAAGAAGGCTCCCAGGAGGCAGTACAGGAGAGCCTGGAGGGAAATCGCCCTGAGGGTGTCAGCCAACAGCGATGTCCCCAGGACTGGTGACCAATGCCGCAAGAAGTACAACGACCTCACTCGGTTGGTCAGGGTGAGTACCCTTTCCAGTGTCCTCCTCATCCTTGCATGTGCACCTCACATTATGGGCAAAGGGACCTCAAAGGCCTAATGGCCAGCCCTCCTCCCGCAGCTATGGCACTGGCATGATCATCAATAGCACACTCTGCACTTAACACACTGGCCAAGCTATTCGACCATGGGAGGCAGTGCACACAACAACAGGGTACCACACTGTACTTAGAGGCCGTCCTTTCTCTTGCAGGCCAAGCTGGCGCGGAATTTGAAGAGCCAGACTGTCACCGGGGGAGGCCGTCCCCAGTTCCAGCAGCTCAGTCAGCTGGAGGAGAGCGTGGCTCGACTCGTGCGTGGCCGGGTGACTGGCCCCGTTGCTATTGGAGATGCCAACCCTGTGCTGGGACCCAATGGTAAGGACATGACCGTTTGGACCTCTCTGGTTCCCCTTGCGCTTCAGATCTACATCCTTTGCCACTGTCCCACCAATGCGCATAATGGCACTACTCATGCCTCCCTCGCTGACGCCCTGTCCTCACTCTAAAGCTACTCTTGTGCCTTCCTGCTTTCAGCTGGTGAGGAGGAGGTCCCTGAAGCTGAGAGTGCCAGTCCCTCGGAAGAGGAGGACGACGAGGACCAAGAGGAAGGCGGCACATCGGGGGAACCCTCATCCGCGCCAGGGGATGGCAATGGAGGGGACACGTCTTGCCTGGAGGAGAGCCAGGGGGAAGTGTTGCAGGGGGGTGTAGCTCCTGGGCCCAGTGGCGTCCAGGCACGCGGGAAGGGTCGGGCAGCACGGCTGCCTTCTCCCCAGAGGGGGGAAGTGTTGCAGGGGAGGGCAGTTGCTGGGCCCAGTGCCGTCCAGGCACGCGGGAAGGGTCGGGCAGCACGGCTGCCTTCTCCCCAGAGGGGGGAAGTGTTGCAGGGGAGGGCAGTTGCTGGGCCCAGTGGCGTCCAGGCACGCGGGAAGGGTCGGGCAGCTCGGCGGCCTTCTCCCCAGAGGGAGAGTCCACCCTCCAGTCCGGAGACGGTCCTCGCCCAGGAGGTGCGCCTCCTTGATGAAATGTCCGCGGCCTCGGAGCGGCGCCACAACGAGTTCATGGGGGTTGTGGGACAGTTGCCTCAGGCCATTGAGTCCCTGGCTCATAGTGTGGCCAATTTCGGGGACTCACAGGCCAGGGGTGTCGAGCAACTCGCGGCAGCACAGGCCAGGGGTGTCGAGCAACTCGCGGCAGCACAGGTCAGGGGTGTCAACCAACTCGCGGCAGCACAGGACGCGAGTCGCGAGTTCATGAGTGGTGCCGTCCAGACACTGGCTGATCTGATGCGGGCACAGACCAGGGCAGTTCGCGCACTCACTTCTGCCACACTCGCTGTGTCACGGAAGCATCGCCAGGGCACCTGCCGCCCTGCTGCAGCACAGCGGTCTGGCCTTCACCAGATTGCTGCGCTTGCTGCAGTGCCAGGCCGGCCGAGTGCCAGTTTCTCTGGCGACCAGCGAGCGCCTGGCATCAGCCAGCTTGCCCCCATTGCTGCAGCTGCCACTGCCACTCCCCCAGCCAAGGTGCGACGAGCTGCTGGAGAGACTGATGCTGGTCAGCCACAGCTGCAGCAGTCAGCAGCCGGCCCCTCCAGGGCCGGACCTCGTCTAGGCCGACCACCAAGGGCATCTGCCGTCACGCATTGTGCCCCTCAGGAGCCTTCCCCCAGCCTTGCAACACCCACAGGGCCCAGGTTGAGGCGGAGCAACAGGTCGGGCAGGGGCCGGAGAAGCCTGCACAAGGACTCGCCCTCTCGGCACACCAAGTAGAGTGTGTTGCCAACTGTTTTTTTTATATGGGGGTGTTTGTGTTCCGGAGGGGGGGGGCTTATTTTGGTAAGGCCGAAGATGAAGGCAAATGTTTTTTTATATGGGGGTGTTTGTGTTCTGGAGGGGGGGGGGCTTATTTTGGTAAGGCCGAGGATGAAGGCCAATTGGAAGGACAATTTTTATTATTCCTCCCCAGGTTGTGGGAGTGAGATATGTTTTTGACTGTTTTTTGGGGGTCTTGTCTGTTTTTCTGTTTCATGTGGGAAGGGCCCTGAGTTTGTTAAATAAAGCTTTTTATTTATTCAGCTTGTCCAGGTGTCATGTTTCAAGTGGTTGTTGCGTTAACCGGCTGAGGGCTTGCGGAGCGGCTGCATTCAGGTGCGTTCATTGCCACAAGCCATTCCCTGACAGGGGGCCTAGAAGTGTCGTTCAATAAGCCGCCGGCGGACGGCCCTTGGACCTTGTGGCACCCTCCTGGGCTGGTACTCCTCCTCCTCCTCCTCCTCCTCATGGTCCTCCTGCTCATCCTCCTGAGGTGGTGGTCCAACGCGAGGTGGCAGTGCCTGAGTCCTGCGGATAGCCAGGTTGTGCAGCATGCAGCAAACGACGACGAACTGGGAGACTCTATCCGGCGAATACTGTAGAGATCCGCCGGAACGATCCAGGCAGCGGAACCGTTGCTTGAGGACGCCAATCATTTGCTCTATGATGTTCCTTGTGGCTTGATGGCTTTCATTGTATGCCTCCTCCGCAGGGGTCCTGGGCGCGCAGAGCGGGGTCATGAGCCATGCACACAAAGGGTAGCCCTTGTCCCCAATAAGCCATCCCCTTGGTGGAGGCTGTGCCTCGAACATGTCAGCCACAGTAGTCTGGCGCAGGATAAATGCATCGTGGCTGCTTCCTGGAAAGCGGGTATTGACAGCTAGGATGCGCTGCCTGTGGTCACACACCAGCTGTACATTGAGGGAATGGTAGCCCTTCCGGTTGCGGTAATCCTCGGCATTGTCGATAGGTGCCCGCATAGCCACATGCGTGCAGTCAATGGCGCCCTGCACCATGGGGAAGTCGGCGATCCTGGCAAATCCGACTGCACGCTGCTCCTGCCTCTCTAGGGTCATGGGGAAGGAGATGAATTGGTGTCTCCTTGCGAAAAGGGCATTGGTGACCTGCCGGATGCAGCGATGCACGGCGAACTGGGAGATGTTCGCTATGTCCCCAGCAGCGGCTTGGAAGGAGCCGCTTGCATAAAAGTTCAGAGCCACCGTGACCTTCACTTCCACCGACAGAGACGTCCTGCACATCAGCTGTGGACGCAGATCTCTGTGAAGCAGCTGGCAGATCTCTGCAACCACCTCCCTTCTGAAGCGCAGCCTCTTAACACAATGCGCGGCAGTCATGGTGAGATAGGACACCTGCTGCCGGTATTCCCTGAGTGGGTAAGGCCTACGTTGCCGACGCCTGATGGCCCCTCTGCGTCTAGGCATGGCTGGCCCTCTCACACAGCGTCTGCGAGCCTTTCGCACATAATGCTGGAACTGAGGGTTGGAACCCCATGCAGCCCCCATAATAAACTTGCAAACAGTGAAATCACAATGAGTCTAATTTCCAAGCTCTGGCCAGAAGCCAAAAATACCTCTCCTATGTTGTCCCAAATCAGTAAGGTCTGTTCCTTGGTCTCTGTCCAGAAATCCAAAGCACTAAAGTCATTGCAGCAAAATGGCTGGCCTTTATAGTTCAGTCTAAGTGCCCTTTAATTAGCGCTCCCCAAGGCCCGCAGGGCCTCTGCTGCGTTCCAGTTCACAGTTCTTAACAGCGCCACACCCACATTGGGCGGGCGCCACTGAATTTCCGGTTTGGGGCGCACAAACAGCGTTGCACGACGAAATGACGTCATAAGCTGCGCGCGCAGCTGAGCGGGCGCAAACACTTTGCGCCGGCGCTAAATGTCAACTGAAGTTGGGCGTAGGCGCAGTTCGGACTGCGCCCGGGCGCTAAGTGCCTAGCGCTGGAAATCTACCCCTCTTAAGGCGTTAACGGCTGGCGAACGCTACTGAATTTCTAGGCCCATCAGTCTTCTCTCAATCATCAGCAAAGTGATGGAAGGTGTTGTCAAAAATGCTATCAAGCAGCACTTACTCACCAATAACCTGCTCACCAATGATCAGTTTTGGTTCCGCCAGAGCCACTCAGCTCCAGACCTCATTACAGCCTTGGTCCAAACATGGACAAAAGAGCTAGGGCTGAAAATTCAGTAGGCTTAGTGCCCCATTTGGGGCGCTGGAGGGCCTAGCGCCGCAGTTATGGCCAGTTTGAAAATTCAGTGGGGCCCTTCCGTCGGCGTTACACCGGTTGCGCTGCGCCGGCACCGATGACGTCATCGGTGTGCGCAGCGTCCCGGTTGCCGTGGCGACGGGCCCCAGCGCCGAAATTGAGTTGCGGCCGCCTCGCCCGTGGCAGCCGCAAGTAAGATTTTTTCAACCGAGTCTTCCCCGAGTTAGCGCCGGCGCATTAAGGTCGCGCGGCGGCCGGCCGCTTTCCCGCCGGCCGCCTGCCCGCACCTCCCTCCCCGGACTCCTCCACCCCCCCCCCCCCCGGCGGAACAGATGCGTCTGGCCTGCAAGCCCGGCACTTGTCCGAGGTGCCGGGCTCATTTTTATCAATATTTGAACGGACAGCGGGCGGGTGCAGGCAGCTCCTCCTTAACTGAAGGAGGAGGCCTGCACTTCCCCAGCCTGCCGCACCGCATCGGGTCCCGCAGCGCCGGATTAGCGCCGCAATGCGGCAGTCAGCGCCCATTGGGAGGCGCTCACGCCCGCCAGTAGCGCCGGCAGCCGTCTGGGCGCGGCGCTACTGAATTTTTGGCGCGCGCAGGGGGACTTAGCGCCGGCGCTAAATTTCCGGCGCTAAAGCCCTGGCGCGGCGCCAACTCAATTTCTAGGCCCTAAATTCTAGAGGTGAGATGAGAGTGACTGCCCTTGACATCAAGGCAGTATTTGACCGAGTGTGGCATCAAGAAGCCCTAGTAAATCTGAAGTCAATGGGAATTGAGGAAAACACTCCACTGCCTGGAGTCATACCTAGCACAAAGTAAGATGATTGTGGCTTTTGGAGGTCAATCATCTCAGCCTCAGGATATCGCTACAGGAGTTCCTCAGGACAGTGTCCTAGGCCCAACCATCTTCATCTGCTTCATCGATGACCTTCCCTCCATCATAGGATCAGAAGTGGGGATGTTCGCTGGTGATTGCAGAATGTTCAGTTCCTTCACAACTTCTCAGATGATGAAGCAGTCCATGCCCACATGCAACAAGACCTGGACAACATTCAGGCTTGGGCTGATAAGTGGCAAGTAACATTCGCGCCGCACAAGTGCCAGGCAATGACCATCTCCAACAAGAGGAAGTCTAACTGCCTCCCCTTGATATTCAATGGTATTACCATAGTCGAATCCCCCACCATCAATATCCTGGGGGTCACCATTGACTAGAAACTTAACAGGACCAGCCACATAAATACTGTGGCTACAAGAGCAGTCAGAGACTGGGTATTCTACAGCGACTGACTCACCTCCTGACTCCCCGAAGCCTTTCCACCATCTACAAAGCACAAATCAGGAGTGTGATGAAATACTCTCCACTTGCCTGGCTGAGTGCAACTCCAACAACACTCAAGAAGCTCAACACTGTCCAGAACAGAGCAGCCCACTTGATTGGCAACCCATCCACCATCTTAAACATTCATTCCTTCCACCACTGGCGCACCGTGGCTGCAGTGTGTACCATCTACAAGATGTACTGCAGCAACTCACCAAGGCTTCTTCGACAGCACCTCCCAAACTCACGGCTTCTACCACCTAGAAGGACAAGGGCAGCAGGCGCATGGGAACACCACCACCTCCAAGTTCCCCTCCAAGTCACACATCATCCTGACTTGGAAATATATCGCTGTTCCTTCATCATCGCTGGGTCAAAATCCTGGAACTCTCTCCTTAACAGCACTGTGGGAGTACCTTTACCACACGGACTGCAGCGGTTCAAGAAGGTGGCTCACCACCACCTTATCAAGGGCAATTATGGATGGGGAACAAATGCTGGCCTTGCCAGTGACACCCACATCACATGACTGAATTTCAAAAAAAGGTGGAGGAAATTTCTGCTCATCAATGACTGGTTGTTGGACAGGCAGTGTGACTAATCAGAGAGAGTGGAGAGGTTGAGGGAGGTGGTGGTGATGCAGAGCTGTATTTACTTTTTTCTGAACCTGGTGTATTTATATTATTTTTATTATCTTTGTTCTCATCCCTTTTTCTTATTTTAAGGTTATTATTTTTACTATTATTTCTACCCTAACCCTTCTCCCTCTTTATTGGTTTAAAGTCCTTTCTGCAGCCCTCATTAACCTTTCCGCTAGGATCTTGGACCCAGCCTAGTTCAGGTGCAGTACATCCCAGCGCTACAGTTCCTTCCTGTCCCAGTACTGGTGTCAGTGTCCCATGAAATGGAACCCCTCCTTCCCACACCAGTCTTTTAGCCATGCATTTACTTTCCTGATCTGTTTATCCCTATGTCAATTAGCACGTGGCTTAGGTAGTAATCCGGAGATTACCACCCTCAGGATTCATCATCTGAGGGAGGGTGCTAGGTGGTAATTAGCATGAAGGTTCCTTGTCCATGTTTGACCTGAAGCCATGAAAATTTACTGAGCCCAGAGTCAAAGTTGAAGACACCTATGCTACTTCCCACGCAAACCCCGCCGCCCCCCCCCCCCAACACCCTACACACACCCCATCCTGCCAGTAGGACAGGACACACCCAGTGATGGTGATGGAGGTTTCTTGGATGTTGGCTGATAGGTATGATTCTGTGAGTATGACTATGTTGGGCTTTTACTTGGATCTTTACAGGGTCAACTCGGCTAGGTGTGACTTCGTCGTGTCCTAATTCGATGCCTAGGTCACAGCTGACTGTCAATCTGGTTTTATTCTTGTTATTCTGTGTCATGGTTTATACAACTGAGTAGCTTGCTAGACACATTCAGAGGGCAGTTAACAGTCAACCACTTTGATGTGGGACTGGAGTCCCTTTTAGACCAGACTGGGTAAGGACGGCAGGTCTCTTTCCATAAAAGACATCAGTGAACCAGTTGGGTTTTTATTACAATCTGACAGCTTCACGGTCATTTTTACTGATACAAGCTTTTTATTTCCAAATTTTTTTAAACTGAATTCAAATTCTCAAACTTGTGAGATGTGTACTGACTTATTCTGAATTATTAGTCCAGGCCTCTGAATTACTAAGGCAGCAGACGCATGGGAACATCACCACCTACAAGTTCCCCTCCAAGCCACACACCATCCTGACTTGGACCTGTATCGCCGTTCCTTCACTGTCGCTGGGCCAAAATCCTGGAACTCCCTTCCTAACAGCATTGTGGGTATACCTACACCATATGGACTGCAGCGGTTCAAGAAGGCGGCTCACCACCATCTTCTCAAGGGCAATTAGGGATGGGCACTAAATGCAGTCCTAGCCAGCGACACCCACATCCCATCAATGATTAAAAAAAACTTACATAGCCACTACGTTACCACATCTGCGTAGACAAGATCAAGATCAATGTAAGTGTGTTGCCTTCCACAGTTAAGTAGCCGAACTGCATTCAGTTTCTAGGTTCACACATAAAGAATGGTACCTTGGGCAAGGTACCAGTGGGCAACTAACGTCTTTGGAATTGTACCCCGGCAAGAAACAAGTGCCTGCTGGAGAGGATGGAAGAAAATTGGGAATTTTTAACAACATGCTCAATATATTAATTTTGTTTCAGTTTGCAATTTCAGAAAAAGTCTCTCTCATGGACAGTAGGACCAAGCACAGGGCATTTAGAAATTATGTGATCGCAATAATCAAGCAGGTAACAGTAGTTTGGTTAGATTTCTGGGGCACAATTCTAATCAGAGTGTAAATCAAAATAGCCAATGCATCTCAAGCCAGGTACCAAATAAATGTGTACAGTAATTACCTCAGTTCACTGTGCATTTCAATCCTTACCTGTGTAACTGTGGGGGGAATAGATTTTCTTTTTGGTGTAAATATTGCTGCTATCACGCCATGGTTAGAATCAGGTCCCATTCTGTTTCTTTACATATTGAATATTTTAGATAGTTAATCAACGGATTTAGAAAGGAATAGAAACATAGCAGCATAGAAGATAGGAGCAGGAGTAAGCTATTCGGCCCCTCGAGCCTGCTCCACCATTCAATGAGATCATGGCTGATCATCCAAACTCAGTACCCTGTCACTGCCTTCTCCCCATATCCCTTGATCCCTTTAGCCTTAAGAAATACATCTAACTCCTTCTTGAACATATTTAATGAATTGGCCTCAACTGCCTTCTGTGGTAGAGAATTCCACAGGTTCACCACTCTCTGGGTGAAGAAATTCATCCTCATCTCAGTCCTAAATGGCTTACCCCTTATCTTTAGACTGTGGCCCCTGGTTCTGGACTCCCCCGCCATCAGGAACATCCTTCCTGCATCTAGTCTGTCTAGTCCTGTTAGAATTTTATAAGTTTCAATGACATCCCCTCTCATTCTTCTAAACTCCGGCGAGTATAAGCCCAATCGACCCACTCTCTCCTTATACGTCATTCCTGCCATCCCAGGTATCAGTCTGGTGAATCTTCGCTGCACTCCCTCCATGGCAAGAATATCCTTCCTCAGATAAGGCGACCAAAACTGCACACAATACTCAAGGTGTGGTCTCACCAAGGCCCTGTACAACTGCAGCAAGACATCCTTGCTCCTGTACTCAAATCCTCTCGCTACATACCATTTGCCTTCTTAACCGTCTGCTGCACCTGCATGGCTACCTTCAGTGACTGGTGCACAAGGACACCCAGGTCTCGTTGCACTTCCCCTTCTCCCAATCTATTGCCGTTCAGATAATAATCTGCCTTCCTGATTTTGCCACCGAAGTGGATAAGCTCGCATTTATCCACACTATACTGCATTTGCCATGCATCTGCCCAATCACCCAACCTGTCCAAATCATACTGGAGTTTCTCGGCATCCTCCTCACACACGCCCACCCAGCTTTGTGTCGTCTGCAAACTTGGAGATATTACATCTAGTTCCTTCATCTACATCATTAATATATATTGTGAATAGCTGGGGTCCTAGGACCGATCCCTGCGGTACCCCACTAGTCACTGCCTGCCACTCGGAAAAAGACCCGTTTATTCCAACTCTTTGCTTCCTGTCTGCCAACCAGTTCTCTATCCAAGTCAGTACCTTGCCCCCAATCCCATGTACCTTAACTTTATACGCTAATCTCTTATGCGGGACCTTATCGAAAGCCTTCTGAAAGTCCAAATACACCACATCCACTGGTTCTCCCTTATCTATTCTACCAGTTACATCTTCAAAAAATTCCAGTAGATTAGTCAAGCACGATTTACCTTTTGTAAATCCATGTTGACTTTGTCCGATCCTGTCACTGTTTTCCAAGTGCTCTGCTGTTACATCTTTTATAATGGACTCTAGCATTTTCGCCACTACCGATGTCAGGCTTACCGGTCTATAATACCCCGTTTTCTCTCTACCACCTTTTTTGAACAGTGGGGTAACATTAGCTACCCTCCAATCAATGGGAACTGTTCCAGAGTCTATAGAATTTTGGAAGATGACCAGCAATGCATCTACTATTTCTAGGGCCACTTCCTTAAGTACCCTAGGATGTAGATTATCAGGCCCTGGGGATTTATCAGCCTTCAATCCCATCAATTTCCCTAACACCATTTCCCTACAAATACTGATTTCATTCAGTTCCTCCCTCTCATTAAACCCTATGTTCCCCGACATCTCTGGGAGGTTATTTCTGTCCTCCTTTGTGAAGACAGAACCAAAGTATGTATTTAATTGGTCTGCCATTTCTTTGTTCCCCATTATAAATTCCCCTGATTCTGACTGCAAGGGACCTATGCTTGACTTCACCAATCTTTTTCTCTTCACATATCTATAAAAGCTTTTACAGTCAGTTTTTATGTTCCCTGAAAGCTTACTCTCATACTCTATTTTCCCCCTCTTAATTAACCCCTTTGTCCTCCTTTGCTGACCCCTAAACTGCTCCCAGTCCTCAGGTTTACTGCTTTTTCTGGCCAATTTATATGTCCTCTCCTTGGATCTTATGCTATCCCTAAATTCCCTTGTTAGCCACGGTTGAGTCGCCTTTTTTGTTTTATTTTTATGCCAAAAAGGGATGAACAAATTCTGTAGTTCATCCATGCAATCTCTGAATGTTTGCCATTGCCTATCCACCATCAACCCTTTGAGTAACATTCCCCAATCAATCCTACCCAACTCGCGCCTCAGACCATCGTAGTTTCCTTTATTTAAATTCAGGACCCTAGTCTCTGAGTCAACTACTTCACTCTCCATCTTAATGAAGAATTCTATCATATTATGATCACAACAAGATTGCTAATTTATCCTCATTACATAATACCCAGTCTAAGATGGCCTGATCTCTAGTTGGTTCCTCGACATATTGGTCCAGGAAACCATTCTGTATACTCTCCAGGAATTCCTCCTCCACAGTATTGTTACTAATTTGGTTAGCCCAATCTATATGTAGATTAAAGTCACCCATGATGACTGCTGTGCCCTTATTGCACGCGTCTCTAATTTCCCGTTTAATGCCATCCCCAACCTCCGCATTACTCCCACTAACGTTTTCTGCCCCTTGGTATTTCTCAGTTCTACCCATACAGATTCCACATCATCAGAGCTAATATCCTTCCTTACAATTGTGTTAATCTCCTCTTTAACCAGCAATGCTACCCCACCTCCTTTTCCTTTTTGCCTGTCTTTCCTGAATATTGAATACCCCTGGATGTTGAGTTCCCAGCCTTTGTTACCCTGGAGCCATGTTTCCGTAATCCCAATCATATCATATCCGTTTACCTCTATTTGCGCAGCTAATTCATCCACCTTATTACGAATGCTCCTCGCATTAAGACACAGAACCTTCAGTCTTGTTTTTTTAACACTCTTAGACCTTTTAGTATTATTATTTACTGTGGCCATGTTTGATTTAAACCCTTGATTTCTCTGACTGCCACTTTTGCTTTTCTCCTTCCTGTCTTTTGCTTCTATCCTTGTTTCCCTTTCCTCTGTCTCTCTGCACAGGTTCCCAACCCCCTGCCATTTTAGTTTAAACCCTCCCCCAGAGCAGTAGCAAATACTCCCCCTAGGACATCGGTCCTGGTCCTGCCCAGGTGCAAACCGTCCAGTTTGTACTGATCCCACCTCCCCCAGAACTGGTTCCATTGTCCCAGGAATTTCAACCCCTCCCCCTTGCACCATTCCTCTAGCCATGTATTCATCTGAAATATCCTTCTATTTCTACTCTGACTAGCACGTGGCACTGGTAGCAATCCTGAGATTACTACCTTTGAGGTCCTATTTTTAAATTTACCTCCTAACTCCCTATATTCAGCTTTTAGGACCTCATCCCATTTTTTACCTATATCGTTGGTACCTATATGCACCACGACAACTGCCTGTTCACCCTCCCCTTCCAAAATGCTCTGCAGCCGCTCTGAGACCTCCTTGACCCTTGCACCAGGGAGGCAACACACCATCCTGGAGTCTCGTTTGTGGCCGCAGAAATGCCTATCTATTCCCCATACAATAGAATCCCCTATTACTATAGCTCTACCCCTCTTTTTCATCCCGTCCTGTGCAGCAGAACCACCCATGGTGCCAGGAAGTTGGCTGCTGCTGCCTTCCCCCGATAAGCCATCTTCCCCAACAATATCCAAAGCGGTATATCTGTTTGAGAGGGGTGTGGCCACAGGGGACCCCTGCACTACCTGCCTGCGCTACTACTCTGCCTGGCGGTCACCCATTCCCTTCCTGCCTGTGCAGCCTTTACCTGTGGTGTGACCAACTAATTAAACGTGCTATCCACGGTGTCCTCAGCATTGTGAATGCTCCAGTATGTATCCATTCGCAGCTCCAGCGCCGCAATGCGGTCTGCCAGTAGCTGCAGCTGGATACACTTCCCACACACATGGTCATCAGGGACACAGGAAGTGTCCCTGATTTCCCACATAGTGCAGGAGGAGCATACCACGGCGCCGAGCTGTACTGCCATGACTTACCCTTTAATTAATTGAAATTAAATTAAATCAAATCAATTCCACCAATTACACTATAATTAAATGATATACTCAAGGGCCCTTTTTTACCAGCAGTCCCCGCTACACAACAGAGACCATAGAAATTATAAACCACAAAATTTAAGTTTGGAAGAAAGAGAGAAATACTCACCAACAATGCTTAAAATAAGATTCATCTGAAAATTTGTAATGGTTAAAGTGATGTCGGTGTAATACAACGTAAGCATAAAACAAATCTGCATCATACTGTTGTTAACAAATTACACTGCAATAAATATAAATCTCCATAGGTAGTAATAAATTAATTGGCAACTTGCTTTCCTGCAATAATTTGCTGCTACAGTTGATCTCTATTAAATTAATAACTTTTATGTGCTCAAAATAAATTTCATGAATATTCATTAAAAATAAATCCACACTGAATTATTGGCTTGCATGTTATGTAACATAATAACTGGTGCAGTGTGATTAATAATTAAAGATTTACTAAGTAGCTTAACTGGATGGGATTGTCTGAAATCTTTACTGTAATGTACTCTTGACATGATAAAGTGTACCTTAAACATTCACTCCCTCCACCACCGGCGTACCGTGGCTGCAGTGTGTACCATCGACAAGATGCACTGCAGCAACTCCCCAAGGCTTCTTTGGCAGCACCTCCCAAACCCGCGACCTCTTCCACCTAGAAAGGCAAGGGCAGCAAGCGCATGGGAACACCACCACCTCCAAGTTCCCCTCCAAATCACACACCATCCTGACTTGGAAGTATATCGCCAATCCTTCATCGTCGCTGGGTCAAAATCCTGGAACTCCCTATCTAACAGCACTGTGGGAGTACCTCCACCACACGGACTGCAGCAGTTCAAGAATGCGGCTCACCACCACCTTCTCAAGGGCAATTAGGGATGGGCAATAAATGCTGGCCTTGCCAGCGACGCCTACATCCCATAAACGAATAAAAAGAAAGATTGTTTCTTGATATATTCATTCTCAGGATGTGGGCATCGCTGGCAGGGCCAGCATTTATTGGCAATCCTTGGTTACCTTTGAGAAGGTGGTGGCCTTCTTCTTGAACCGCTGCACTCCGTGTAGTGAAGGTGCTGTCACAATGCTGCTGGGTAGGGACTTCCAGGATTTTGACCCAGTGACAATGAAGGAATGGCGATATATGTGTAAGTCAGGATGGTGTGTGACTTGCAGAGGAACTTGGCAGTGATGGTGTTCCCAAGATATTTATGTAAAGGATTCAACTAAGTTTCAAAAATGGTTCACTGGTGACACATTTCCCGATAATTCTATAGGAATAGTATACATGCAATACAATTTTAAACACAATTTATAATAGGTGCATTAATGCTCAGTGGGTAAACACTTTTGTGGTATTGAATCATACAGACTGGCAAAGCCCTAGAAGATACTTGAGGATGTACAACTTTGAAGTCAGATTATGCTATTCTGATAGAACATCAATAAAGTCTCAAATAAATTTCTTCTTTCTTTTAAATAAAGTTAATGTCTGTACAACTTGTTTTTTTTATTGTATATAGATTAGCTAAAGATAATATCCAGTTTTATCACTAATTGTCTGATCTGTTTTCTGTGATTGGTCCCTACAGAATGTTGCGAATGATACAGTTCTGCTAGTCATTGACCAAGTTCAATATATCGATACACCATCATGGGAACTTATTTTGCAAATGCGTGCTAGCCTTCCTTTGTTCATGGTTATGGCGCTGAGGCCATTCACTGCAGAAAAACCACCATGTCAAGCCGCTGTAATGGTCATGAGGAGCCAAAGGACTTTATATGTAAAGCTTTCCGGCTTAGATCCAAGTATAATCCGTCCACTTGCCTGTCAAATCTTGGGAGTCATTAGTATCCCACGAGAGCTGGAGATGTAAGTACAAAGTCCACAGTGATGTACAAACTTGTTAATGTAAATATTCACATGAAGCCATTCTCAAAAACAAAGTGTGAAAATCTAGATTTAATGAAAATGTAAAAATTTCTTTGTGTTTTTTGCTGTCAATAATTTAATATTTGCAAGCTCACAGTTAGGCTCTGAAAAATAGATTATTTTCAGTTGATGTATTTTACTGACTCTCTCTAACTGCCTCAAAAACTGAAACGCTAAGAATTCAAAATTACATTCAGGTATCAGTCACGAGACACAGTAGCATACTGGTTATGTTACTGGACTAATCATCCGGAGTGAGTTCAAATCCACCATGGCAGCTGTTAATTAAATAAATCTGGAATTAAAAAGCTAGTATCAGTAATGGTGACCTTGAAACTACCAGATTGTTGTAAAAACCCAACTGGTTCACTAATACCCTTTAGGGAAGGAAATCTGCTGTCCTTACCCACTCTGGCCAATGTGGTTGACTCTTAACTGCCCTCTGAAATGGCCTCGCACGCCACTCAGTTGTACCAAACTACTACGACAAAGTCAGCACTGTGGGATTACCTGCAGCAGTTTAAGGCAGCGGCTCACCACCACCTTCTCAAGGGCAATAAATGCCGGCCTTGCCAACAAATACATTTTTAAAAAGCAGTATTTCTGGAGACTGCTGACATGAAAGGTGCCCAAAATGCTGCTGCCAGTATCCTAAACCACATCAAGTCGCGTTCATCCATCATCCCTGTGCTTGCGGACCTACACAGCCTCAAATTAAAAATTCTCATCCTTATGTTCCAATCTCGCAATGGCCTTATCCCTTGTAACTTTCTCTAGACCTATGTAACCGGTTTTTGCAGTGGCCAATTTCCTATGGCCCCTGCCGCAATCGCCAATTATTCTAAGTGATTTTGCTCCGCCCGTAGCGAGCACGCAAACCCCCTTACTACAAGTTCTGGACGATAGGGATTACTGAGGACAGATTTGAACATGGACAGCGTTTTTGGGCTCACCCGTACAATGTTTATTAAGGTTGACAAAAACCACTCCACATACAGTACGAGCGGTGTGAACACAACAGTACAGTTTAAAACAGTACAACCCTGACTTGTCCAACAAGCCCCTGCCATGCTGACTTACCATGGCCTAAAAACACCCTCCCGTGAACTAAACTATCACAGGACCCTTCCAACGCTTAACCCCCTCTGGTTTGGTAGGAACATACAGGCACCCCCTCACACAGCTAAGTGATCTTGTGGGTGTGTAGGCTTGGCAATGCTCACCTAGATTGCCCCTTTTGATCTTGCTTGCAGCTTCCTCCTGTACGTCTCGGCTACCTGGTTCCGTACCGGCCTTGCGACATGCGAGTCCCAGCCTTAGTCGAAGTCCGTCTCGGTTGGAAGAGCAAGGCTCTGCTCCTCTTGACGTTCCATTGTGTGGAGGGCAGGAGGGGGAGAGAGAGCTATCCAAACTGCTCTCTAATATATCCCTCCAATACACAGACCGTTGTCTGTGGTTTTAATGGACTCATAGCCTCAGGGAATGGTTTTCAAGTTTCCTTCCAGGTTTGAATGGTTTTTGATCTCATTTTGATCTTCCAGCCGATTAACTTAACGAGTTCATCTTGACTAGAACAATGAGTCGTCAGCTTTGTTAATCAAGACTTGGGAGTGGGCCTCTCGGGCCATTGTTCCCAAGGACAGTTCGTTTCCATACGAATGAGTCATCTCCAGCTTGAGTGATTTTTCACTGCTTCCCCCCCCCAAGGAGCCTGTCCAGTTTTTAATAGGGGTTAAAAATCCATGGAGTCTGTGCCGACTGCTACACCTACAACCATCAGAGAACTCTGCATTCCTTTGCACTCTCTTCTCTCCACCATTAGCGGCCGTGCTTCCAGGCGTTTTAGGCTTCTGGAATTCCTTCCCTAAACCTATTTGCCTCTTCATGTCTCTCCACCAACAAGATCCTCATTAAAGCCAATCTCTGACCAAGCTTTTAGTTACCCCTTCTAATATCTTGTTATTTGGCTCAGTGTCGATTTTTGTCTGATTACCGTTCTATGAAGTGCCGTGGGAGACTTTTTCTATGTTAAAGGCACTGGGGGTTATTTTGGCTAAAGGGTGAAAACAGACGCTAAATGGATGCCATGCTAATAACATACGCCTGTTTGAAAGTCTGGATTTAGCACACCGTTTTGGTCCGAATTGCTGATTACCATAATTTGAATTTGCCTGGAGATGCCAAACCAAACACCTGCAGGTTTAGCATTCCAGTGCTGATTAGATACAATTTTTGCTTGCCCACTTCCACTGAAGTTGTGCAGTTCTCTGGCTGGCACACAACGCAACATTGCAGGATGGCTCAGGGACTGAGTGGGAGGGCACACAGGTTCTCGGACATGACACTGGAGGTCCAGAGGAGGAGGGATGTCCTGTACTGCAGGTGGGAAGGATGCCACCTCGCCCTCCTGTCCCTCTCACCTGCAGCAGTTGATGCTGCTCTGCCCGGCCTCATGTCCTCCTCCCATTCCTCGTCCAGCCCAAGGGGGAACCCTAGCAAGATGCCCATGACTGAGCACTCCCTTTCTCCTGGTGACTCCTATAAGGTATCTATTAAGGTGGAGTAGCACAGCACACTCTTTTTAGGTGAAGCCCTCAGAGAATTTCTGGAATCAATGTTAAGCTTTTTGGTGAAATATTGAGAAAGTGTCCCAGAAAATCTCCCAATGTGTTTCAGAGGCCCTCTTCACAGCTCCAGCAGCAAGTGAACATGAAAAGGTGAGTATCCCTTTAAGTAGTGCTTCCAATCAACATCAACGCTGTGTTTACTCCCAAAGAGGGCGTTAGCACAATCGCTAGCCACCAAAATGGCATGTAGCCGTTTTAATGTGTGCTAGCAGGCATTTTAAATGGCACTCAGCCATTCCTAGCACAGTCTTCAACTCCTTTACCTAGATGGTGTCTTGCACTAAACGCAGGCTAAACCGACGTTTCAGCTCAACACCCCATCTTGGCCTCCTCAGAGGATCGTTAGTGCCTGAATGTGCTGCCGAAAATCACCCCTTTATATAGATGCAAGTTGTTGATGATGATGTTGTATGTTTAGCAGATAGAATTAGACATTTAGCACCTTGGCTATAGTTGCAAAATTTGAAATGAGATTATTTCTTTTTGGTACATTCTAATTTTCTATTATAATGTAAATGAAAGCTATCAGGGGTGAAATTGCCTTGGTAGCGCCCATTGTTTTGGTGCTATGTGTCCCCCGTATGTTTCCAAAATGGCGTCCGCAGCACGCTCGCATACTTCTGATGCAAAGTGCACCAGACACATATTGGTAAAGCGGTTAGCGTGTGCGCACTTAACGTCCGTCGGAAGTACGTAGAGCAGGCAGATCATGACTTCATGCAGATTTGATGCTAGCGCTGCCATTTTGGTGTTCCACGCTCCAGCTTATCTCTTAACCTTGCGCAGCTGAACACGATGTGAAGCAGCATGAAGGCACCGCACCAGTGCTATTTAAAGGGATCATCAGCTACTTACTGGTTAGTTGCTGGTTTATTTTTTCTGGCTGTTACAATTCTACATGTTTTTGGTGTTTTCCATAGTTGTTTAAGTTTCAAAAATGACAGGGAGTGGCGTGCAAGTGCTGAAGTACATTTTGCTGACTTCAAGGCTTCTGCATAAATCAGTTGCTCCCAGATGTGGATGCATTAGTAGGCCTTTTCTTGGAATCGAGCTTGACTGGCAGAATGAGCAGAGGCCATGCAGAGCAGGACAAGCTGCTAGAAGAGTGAGGAGGGGGAGAAGGGCTCTCAGCAGGAGGCCATATCTGCCAAGGGTTTTTAGGGAGCAATTCTCCTACCTGAATGTTTGAGATGTCTACAGTTCACTAAGGAGGTCATCACTGAAATCTGCCAAATCCTGCAGCCACACCTGCAGCCTCAGCAGGGCAAGGATTGCATTGCCAGCGGTGGTGAAAGATACTGTGGCTATGAACTTTTATGCATCTGGCTCCTTCCAGGTTGGTGCTAGAGATATTAGCCACAACTCACAGTTTGCAGTAAGGGAAGTCTCTATGCAAAGAGAGATGACTTCATTCCCTGTTGCCAGAGAGAAGCAGGCGGAGCAAGCACGCGGCTTCGCTAGGATTGCAGGCTTCCCTGAGGTGCAGGTCGCCATTGACTGAACGCACATTGCTTTCTGAGCGCCTCATGTGAACGCTGCCATGTACCTGAACCGAAAGGTGCAGCTGGTGTGTGACTATAGGCAGTGCACTATGGAGGTCAATGCCCAGTCCTGGCAGCAGTCATGATACAGTCATTCTGCGGCAGTCCACTTTTTTTTTTATTCGTTCATTGGATGTGGGCATCGCTGGCAAGGCCAGCATTTATTGTCCATCCCTAATTGCTAATTGCCCTTGAGAAGTTGGTGGTGAGCCGCTTTCTTGAACTGCTGCAGTCCATGTGATGAATGTACTCCCACAGTACTGTTAGGGAGGGAGTGCCAGGATTTTGACCCAGCGCCGATGAAGGAACTGCGATATAGTTCCAGTCAGTGTGTGACTTGGAGGGGAACGTGGAGGTGGTGGTGCTCCCATGCACCTGCTGCCCTTGTCCTTCTAGGTGGTAGAGGTCACGGGTTTGGGAGGTGCTGCAGAAGAAGCCTTGGCGAGTTGCTGCTGTGCATCTTGTAGATGGTACACACTGCAGCCACGGTACGCTGGTAGTGAAGGGAGTGAATGTTTAAGATGGTGGATGGGGTGCCAATCAAGACTATAGACTCTGGAATAGTTCCCATGGATTGGAGGGTAGCTAATGTAACCCCACTATTTAAAAAAGGTGGTAGAGAGAAAACGGGGAAGTATAGACCGGTAAGCCTGATATCGGTAGTGGGGAAAATGCTAGAGTCCATTGTAAAGATGTAATAGAAGAGCACTTGGAAAACAGTGACAAAGTCAACATGGATTTACAAAAGGTAAATCATGCTTGACTAATCTACTGGAATTTTTTGAGGATGTAACTGGTAGAATAGATAAAGGAGAACCAGTGGATGTGTATTTGGACTTTCAGAAGGCTTTTGATAAGGTCCCGCATAAGAGATTGGCGTGCAAAGTTAAAGCACATGGGATTGGGGGTAAGGCACTGACTTGGATAGAGAACTGGTTGGCAGACAGGAAGCAAAGAGTTGGAATAAACGGGTCTTTTTCCGTGTGGCAGGCAGTGACTAGTGGGGTACCGCAGGGATCGGTGCTAGGACCCGAGTTATTCACAATATATATTAATGATCTAGACGAGGAAACTAGATGTAATATCTCCAAGTTTGCAGATGACACAAAGCTGGGTGGGCGTGTGTGCTGTGAGGAGGCTGCAGATAAACTCCAGTATGATTTGGACAGGTTGGGTGATTGGGCAGATGCAGTATAATGTGGATAAATGCGAGGTTATCCACTTTGGTGGCAAAAACAGGAAGACAGATTATTATCTGAACGGCAATAGATTGGGAGAAGGGGAAGTGCAATGAGACCTGGCTGTCCTTGTGCACCAGTCGTTGAAGGTAAGCATGCAGGTGCAGCAGGCGGTTAAGAAGGCAAATGGTATGTTGGCCTTCATAGCGAGAGGATTCGAGTACAGGAGCAAGGATGTCTTGCTGCAGTTGTACAGGGCCTTGGTGAGACCACACCTTGAGTATTGTGTGCAGTTTTGGTCGCCTTATCTGAGGAAGGATGTTCTTGCCATGGAGGGAGTGCAGCGAAGATTCACCAGACTGATACCTGAGATGGCAGGAATGACGTATGAAGAGAGATTGAGCCGATTAGGCTTATATTCGCTAGAGTTTAGAAGAATGAGAGGGGATCTCATTGAAACTTATAAAATTCTAACAGGACTAGACAGACTAGATGCAGGAAGGATGTTCCTGATGGCAGGGGGAGTCCAGAACCAGGGGTCGCAGTCTAAGGATAAGGGGTAAGCCATTTAGGACTGAGATGAGGAGGAATTTCTTCACCCAGAGAGTGGTGAACCTGTGGAATTCTCTACCACAGAAGGCAGTTGAGGCCAACTTCAGGAAACTTTGTTATATCCAGCACCGACAGGACCGAGCTGTTGCCGATCTATCAAAACTCCCGGGCATACAAAGTTAATGTTGAGCAACAGCTTCAAACAGTCGGCCCGTACCTTGGCAGCGTCTCTGTAGCTTAGCAACAGCTTCAGAGAGACTTTCCAAAGCCTGACTGTTGGAAAAAAAAGCCACGAGAAGAAAAACAACCTACAGAACGGCTCCTGATTTCTGCCGGTAGATCGAGGTTTCCGGACATACAACCTCATTGTCGGATAGATGCCAGTGTTGTAGCTGTACTGGAACAGCTTGGCTAGAGGCGAGGCTAGTTCTGGAGCACAAGTCTTCAGCACGATAGCTGGGGGCCCATAGCATTTGCTATATCCAGTGCGCTCAGCCATATCTTGATATCACGTGGAGTGAATCGAATTGGCTTAAGACTGGCTTCTGTGATGTTGGGGATTTCAGGAGGAGGCCGATATGGATCATCCACTTCACACGTCTCGCTGAAGATGGTTGCAAACACTTCAGCCTTGTCTTTTGCACTCACGTGCTGGGCTCCACCAACCGAAGGGTGGCTAGTGTGCAACAAGGGCTACTCACAGACGACATGGCTCATAACTCCAGTTCACATACAATGAGAGCCATGCTGCCATAAGAAATCTGATCATTGGCATCCTGAAGCAACAATTCCGCTGCCTGGACTGCTCTGGAGGAGCTCTGCAGTACAAGGCCAAGCAGGTCTCAGGATTTGTGGTGGTATGCTGCATGCACAACCTTGCCATCATGAGGGAGCAGCCTTGCCGCCAGCTATCAGGCGAGAAGTTGAGAAGCAGGAGGACGAGGTCAAGGAGGAGGCAGAAGAGGAGGAAGAGGAAGGAAGGCTGCAACTTAGACAACACATTTCTGCCCGGGCTGTACATGAAGAACTAAATCAAGTGCGATGCCAGTAACCTCAACCCCAATATAAAACATAAAATACACATTCCAATCCAAATTTCTGAATGAAACCATGCCATATTGCATACAAAATGAAACTAATCATCCTTGTAAACTCTCTTAGTGCCTTTGCCTGTCCTAGTGCTCCTATGATGTGCTATCTCAGTGGCTGCAGCATGGCTGTTGGAAGACTGCTGACTTTCAGTGGAGGAGGCTATAGTTGGCATTGGAGGATGCCCTCGAGCAGCCCTGGGCCTTGAAGGTCCGGCTTCAGACTGCACCATCTCAGCATGGGCGACAACAGTCTGGGCTGACTGGCTGACAGGCAACAGCAAGGGCACTGGCCGAGTGGCAGTTGTGGGAACACCAATGCTGTCTTCCTAAGCGATGACAGCAGGTTTGTGCTCCATGCAGCCAATGCCACTCCCCCAGGGCGGCGCCTCAGCAATCCTAGTAATCTGTTGGAGGACAGATTGCTGAACTGCTGTGTCACTCTGGAAGCACCTTTGAACACTGGTATCCACAGCCATGATAAAAAAGCAGTCTGAGCTTCCATTGCTGCTTGTGTTGCAATGGAAGCTGAGACATTAGTCATCAGATGCTGCATCATGGTTGGTTTCAAAGTGTGTTGATGGAGTGGGAATCATAGAATCATAGAATGGTTACAGCACGGAAGAAGGCCATTCGGCCCGTCAAGCCCATGCTGGCTCTCTGCAAGAGCACTTCAGCTAGTCCCATTCCCCCGCCCTTTCCATAAGAACATAAGAAGTAGGAGCAGGAATAGGCCATACGGCCCCTCGGGCCTGCTCCGCCATTCAATAGGATCATGGCTGATCCGAATCTAGACTCACGTCCACGTCCCTGCCCTCTCCCTGTAACCCCTGATTCCCTTATCTGCTAGGAAACTGTCTATCTCCGTTTTAAATTTATTTAATGTTGCAGCTTCCACAGCTCTCTGGGGTAGCAAATTCCATAGATTTACTACCCTCTGAGTGAAGAAGTTTCTCCTCATCTCAGTTTTGAAAGGGCAGCCCCTTATTCTAAGATTATGCCCCCTAGTTCTAGTCTCACCCATCAGTGGAAACATCCTCACCGCATCCACCCGATCAAGCCCCCTCACAATCTTATATGTTTCGATAAGATCGCCTCTCATTCTTCTGAACTCCAATGAGTAGAGGCCCAACCTACTCAACCTTTCCTCATACGTCAACCCCCTCATCTCCGGAATCAACCGAGTGAACCTTCTCTGAACCGCCTCGAGAGCAAGTATATCTTTTCTTAAATATGGAAACCAAAACTGCACGCAGTATTCCAGGTGTGGCCTCACCAATACCCTGTATAACTGCAGCAAGACTTCCCTGTTTTTACACTCCATCCCCCTTGCAATAAAAGCCAAGATTCCATTGGCCTTCCTGATCACCTGCTGTACCTGCATACTAACCTTCTGTGTTTCATGTACCAGGACCCCCAGATCCCTTTGTACTGTAGCACTTTGCAGTTTCTCTCCATTTAGATAATAACTTGCTCTTTGATTTTTTCTGCCAAAGTGCATAACCTCACACTTTCCAATATTTTATTCCATCTGCCAAATCTCTGCCCACTCACTTAGCCTGTCTATGTCCTTTTGCAGGTTTTTTATGTCCTCCTCGCTCAATGCTTTCCCTCCCATCTTTGTATCGTCGGCAAACTTGGATATGTTGCACTTGGTCCCTTCCTCCAAATTGTTAATATAGATTGTAAAGAGTTGGGGTCCCAGCACTGACCCCTGCGGAACACCACTAGTTACTGATTGCCAGCCCGAGAACGAACCATTTATCCCAACTCTTTGTTTTCTGTTAGATAGCCAATCTTCCACCCATGCCAATATATTACCCCCAATCCTGTGATTTTTTATCTTGATCAGTAATCTTTTGTGTGGCACCTTGTCAAATGCATTTTGGAAGTCCAAATACACTACATCTACTGGTTCCCCTTTATGCACCCTGTATGTTACGTCCTCAAAGAATTCGAGCAAATTTGTCAAACATGACTTCCCCTTCATAAAACCATGCTGACTCTGTCCTATTAAATTATGTTTATCCAAATGCTCTGTTACTGTTTCCTTAATAATGGATTCCAACATTTTGCCAACCACAGATGTTAGGCTAACTGGTCGATAGTTTCCAGCCTTTTGCCTACTTCCCTTCTTAAATGAGGGTGTTACATTAGCAGTTTTCCAATCTGCCGGGACCTTTCCTGAGTCCAGGGAGTTTTGGAAAATAATCACCAATGCATCCACAATCCCTACCGCCACTTCTCTCAAGACCCTAGGATGTGGGCCATCAGGTCCGGGGGATTTATCCGCCTTAAGTCCCATTATTTTACCAAGTACCATCTCCTTAGTGATTTTAATCCTGTTTAGCTCCTCCCCCCCCCCATTGCCCCCTGTTTGTCCAGTGTTGGGATATTTTTAGTGTCCTCTACTGTAAAGACTGATACAAAATATTTGTTCAGCGTCTTTGCCAGCTCCATGTTCCCCACCACTAGTTTCCTGGTCTCATCCTCTAAGGGACCAACGTTCACTTTAGCCATCCTTTTTCTTTTTACATAGCTGTAGAAACTCTTGCTATCTGTTTTAATATTTTTTGATAGTTTACTTTCATAATCTATCTTCCCTTTCTTAATTAATCTTTTAGTTATTGTTTGCTGGCTTTTAAATGCTTTCCAATCTTCTATCCTCCCACTAGATTTGGCTACTTTATATGCCCTTGTTTTCAGTCGGATACTATCCTTTATTACTTTACTAAGCCACGGATGGCTGTCTTTTCTTTTATGCCCCTTTTTCCTCAGTGGAATATATTTATCTTGAAAGATGTGAAATATCTCCTTGAATGTAGACCACTGCTCTTGTACCGTCTTACACTTTAATCTGTTTTCCCAGTCCACTTTAGTCAACTCTGCTCTCATACCTTCATAGTCTCCTTTATTTAAGCTTAGTACGCTGGTTTGAGATCCAACTCTCTCACCCTCAAACTGAATTTGGAATTCAACCATATTATGGTCACTCATTCCAAGGGGATTCTTTACTAGGACATTTTTTATTAATCCTGTCTCATTACACAGGACCAGATCTAAGATTGCCTGCCCCCTGGTTGGTTCAGTTACATACTGCTCAAGGAACCCGTCCCTAATACACTATGAACTCTTCAAGGCTGCCATGCCCAATTTGATTAGTCCAGTCAATATGAAAGTTAAAATCCCCCATGGTTATAGTTGTTCCCTTATTACAAGCCCCAACTATTTCCTGATTTATACTCCGACCAACAGAGTTGCAACTGTTAGGAGGCCTATAGACTACGCCCACTAGTGACTTTTTCCCCTTATTATTCCTTATCTCCACCCAAACTGTTCCACTATCCTGATCCTTTGACCCAATATCATTTCTGACTATTGCAGTGATTCCATCCTTGATTATCATAGCAACCCCACCTCCCTTTCCTTCCTGTCTGTCCTTCCTAATTGTCAAATACCCTTGTATGTTTAGTTCCCAGTCATGATCATCTTGCAGTCATGTTTCCATAATGGCCACCAGATCATACCCATGTGTAGTTATTTGTACCGTCAACTCGTCTATTTTGTTATGAATGCTGCGTGCATTCAAATAAAGAACTTTCAAATATGTTTTCTGACAATTTATTCCTGCTTTTACCCCTTTTACTACTTTACCTTTATCATTATACATTCTGTCCCTTCCTGACACGCTCTGGTTTTTACTTCCCCCACTGCTACCTTGCTCTATTGCCTTCTCCGCCGTCATTTTTATTTTTTGCTCTCTTAAAACCTCCCCCCCCGACTAATTAGTTTAAAGCCCTCTCTACAGCCCTAGTTATTCGATTCGCCAGGATTCTAGTCCCAGCACTGGCCAAGTGAAGTCCGTCCCAACGGAACAGCTCTCTCCTGTTCCAGTACTGATGCCAGTGTCCCAAGAAGCAAAACCCATTTCTCCCACACCAGTCTTTGAGCCACGTATTTAACTCTCTAATTTTATTTACCCTAGCCAAATTTGCACATGGCTCAGGTAGTAATCCAGAGATTATTACCCTTGTGGTTCTGCTTTTTAATTTGGCCCCTAGCTGCTCACACTCCCTCAGCAGAACCTCTTTCCTTGTCCTATCTATGTCGTTGGTGCCAACATGGAGCACGACAACTGGATCCTCCCCCTCCCACTCCAAGTTTCTCTCCAGCCCAGAGGAGATGTCCTTAACCCTGGCACCGGGCAGGCAACACAGCCTTCGGGACTCTCGCTCTCGGCTGCAAAAAACCCTATCCCCCTAACGATACTATCCCCTACCACTACAACATTTCTTTTAACTCCCCCCACTTGAATGGCCCCCCGCTCCACGGTGCTGTGGCCAGGTTGCTCATCCTCCCCGCAGTACCCGTTGCCATCCTCACAGGGAGTAAGAGCCTCGAACCTGTTGGACAAGAGCAAGGGCTGCGGCTCCTCCAACACTACCTCCTGGATCCCGTACCTGCCTCACTTCTAGTCACACCATCCTGTCCCTGGCCACGGACTACATCTGAATTAATTAATCTAATTGGTGTGACTACCTCCTGAAACACAGAGTCCAGGTAACTCTCCCCCTCCCTGATGTGTCTCAGTGTTTGAAGCTCGGACTCCAGCTCTTCAACACGGAGCCGGAATTCCTCGAGCAGCCAGCACTTACTGCAAATGTGATCACCGTGAGCATCAGTGATGTCCACCAGCTCCCACATATTGCAGCAGCAACACATCACCTGCTCTCCCATTCTATGTAATTAATTAAATTTATTAATATTATTTTTAAATACCCTCTGCCCCGATTCTAGATGATGAATATCACACTTTAGAAACTATAAACCACAGAGTTTAAGTTTAAAAAGAGAGAAATACTCACCAACCAATCACTTACCTGCTTTCTGGTGACGTCACACTTGGATTATTTTTTACCCTTCTCCTTCCCTCTGAGTTCCGAGTTTGGTGATTAGTAAGCCTTACCTGGTCTCTGGAGCCTTTTATAGCCCCGCTGCCGCCGCTGAATTCCCACCGACACTCTGAAGCCTTACCTGGTCTCTGGAGCCTTTTATAGCCCCGCTGCCGCCGCTGAATTCCCGCCGACGCTCTGTTCCCTGTAGCCCTGCAAATTTCTTTCCTTCAGATGCTTATCCATTTCCCTTTTGAATGCCGTGATAGAATCTACCTCCACCACCCTTTCAGGCAGTGCATTCCAGATCTTAACCACTTGCTGCGTAAAAAAGTTTTTCCTTACGTCGCCTTTGGATCTTTTGCCAATCACCTTAAATCTGTGCCCTCTGGTTCTCGACCCTTCTGCCAATGGGAACAATTTCCCTCTACTCTGATTTTGAACACGTCTATCAAATCTCCTCTCAATCTTCTCTGCTCCAAGGAGAACAACGCCAGCTTCTCCAGTCTATCAACGTAACTGAAGACCCTCATTCCTGGAATCACTCTTGTAAATCTTTTCTGCACCCTCTTTAAGGCCTTCACATCCTTCCTAAAGTGTGGTGCCCAGAATTGGACACAGTACTCCAGTTGGTGCTTAACCAGTGTTTTATACAGGTTCATCATAATCTCCACACTTTTGTACTCTATACCTCTATTTATGAAGCCCAGGATCCCGTACGCCTTTTTAACTGCTTTCTCAACCTACCCTGCCACCTTCAACGATTTGTGCACACATACTCCCAGGACTCTCTGTTCGTGCACCCCCTTCAGGATTGTACCATTTAGTTTATATGTCCTCTCCTCATTCTTTCTACCAAAATGTATTACTGCACACTTTTCTGCATTAAATTTCATCTGCCACCTGTCCACCCATTTCACCAGCCTGTCTATGTCTTCATGAAGTCTATCACTCTCCTCCTCACTGTTCGCTATACTTCCCAGTTTTGTGTCATATGCAAATTTTGAAATTGTGCCCTGCACACCCACGTCCAAATCATTAATATATATCAAGAAAAACAGTGGTCCTAGAACTGACCCCTGGGGAACACCACTGTATACCTCCCTCCAGTCCGATAAACAGCCATTCACATCTACTCTCTGTTTCCTATCACTTAACCAATTCCAGATCCATGCTGCCATTGTTCCTTTTATTCCATGGGCTTCAACTTGCTGGCAAGCCTATTATGTGGCACTTTGTCGAATGCCTTTTGGAAATCCATATGCACTACGTCAACTGCATTACCCTCATCAACCCTCTCTGTTACCTCATCAAAGAACTCAATCAAGTTAGTTGAACATGATTTGCCTTTAATAAATCCATGCTGGCTTTCCTTAATTAACCCACACTTGTCTAAGTGACTGCTAATTTTGTCCCTGATTACTGTTTCTATAAGCTTCCCCACTACCGAGGTCAAACTAACTGGCCTGTAGTTGCTGGGTTTATCTTTACACCCTTTTTTGAACAATGGTGTAACATTTGCAATTCTCCATTCCTCTGGCACCACCCCCGTATCTAAGGATACATAGATACATAGATACATAGAGATAGGAACAGGAGTAGGCCATTCGGCCCTTCGAGCCTGCTCCGCCATTCAATGAGATCATGGCTGATCTTCGTCTGAGATCATAGCTGATCTTACCAGTTCAGTACCCCGTCCCCGCCTTTTCTCCGTAACCCTTAATCCCCTTAGCCTTCAGAAATATATCCAATTCTCTCTTGAAAATATTTATTGAATTAGCCTTCACAGCCCTCTGTGGCAGGGAATTCCACAGGCTCACCACTCTTTGAGTGAAGAAATTCTTCCTCATCTCTGTTTTAAATGATTTGCCCGCTATTTTTAGACTATGGCCCCTGGTTCTGTGCTCCCCGGCCATTGGAAACATTCTCTCTGAATTCAGCCTGTCCAGGCCTGCCATAATTTTATATGTTTCGATGAGATCCCCTCTCAATCTTCTAAACTCCAGTGAGTACAAGCCCAAACTATTTAATCTCTCTTCGTAGGTCATTCCCGCCATTCCAGGTATCAGCCTGGTGAATCGCCGTTGCACTCTTTCCATGGCAAGAACATCCTTCCGCAGATGGGGCGACCAAAACTGTACACAATACTCCAGATGCGGTCTCACCAGCACCTTGTACAGCTGTAGTAAGGTATCCCTATTCCTATACTCGAACCCCCTTGATATGAAGGCCAACATACCATTTGCCTTCTTAATCGCCTGTTGCACCTGCATGCTCTCCTTCAGTGACTGGTGCACAAGAACACCCAGGTCCCTCTGCACTTCCCCAGCTCCCAATCTATTGCCATTTAGATAATAATCTACCCTCCTGTTTTTACCCCCAAAGTGGATAACCTCGCATTTATCCACATTATAGTGCATCTGCCACGTATCCGCCCATTCCCCCAACCTGTCCAAATCACACTGTAGCCTCCTGACATCCTCATCAGAGCCCACCCCTCCTCCTAGTTTAGTGTCGTCAGCGAATTTGGAAATATTGCATCCAATTCCCTGATCCAGATCATTTATATATATTGTGAACAGCTGGGGTCCCAGGACAGATCCTTGCGGCACCCCGCTGGTCACTGCCTGCCACTCCGAAAACGAGCCGTTTATTCCAACTCTCTGTTTTCTATCCGCCAGCCAGTTCTCTATCCACGTTAATACTTTGCCCCCAATCCCATGAGCCTTAATTTTGCATGATAATCTTTTGTGTGGAACCTTATCGAAGGCTTTCTGGAAGTCAAGGTACACCACATCCACTGGCTCTCCCCCATCTATTCTACCAGTTACCTCCTCAAAAAATTCCAGCAGATTAGTCAAACACGATTTACCCTTTGTAAATCCATGTTGACTCTGTCCGATCCTTTCCCCATTTGTCAAGTGCTCCGCTATTTTATCCTTAATAATGGACTCTAGCATTTTGCCCACAACCGATGTAAGGCTTACTGGTCTATAATTCCCTGCTTTCTCTCTACCCCCCTTTTTAAATATTGGGGTAACATTAGCTAGCCTCCAATCCACGGGTACTGTTCCCGAGTCAATGGAGTTCCGGAAGATGATCCTTAGAGCATCTGCTATCTCCAGGGCCACCTCCTTAAGTACCCTAGGATGTAGTTTATCAGGCCCTGGGGATTTGTCGGCCTTCAGTCCCCTCAACTTACCCAACACCATATCCCTAGAGATACTAATTTCTGTCAGCTCCTCCCTCTCATTAGTCCCTATGTTTGCCGATATTCCTGGGAGGTTATTTGTGTCCTCCTTTGTGAATACAGAACCAAAGTATGAGTTTAATTGGTCTGCCATTTCCTTATTCTCCATTATATATTCTCCCGAATCGGACTGCAAGGGACCGACTTGGGATTTTACCAGTCTTTTCCTCCTGATATACCGATAAAAGCTTTTGCAGTCTGTCTTTATGTTTGCTGCAAGTTTACTTTCGTATTCTATTTTCCCCTTCCTGATTAATCCCTTTGTCCTCTTTTGCTGTATCCTGTACTGCCCCCAATCTTCCGGTCTGGTGCTTTTTTTGCCAGTTGATATGCCCTTTTTTTTGATTTTATGCTGTCCCTAATTTCCCTCGTTATCCACGGTTGAGTCACCTTTTTAGGTTTATTTTTATGCCAAACCGGTATAAACATGTTCTGGAATTCTTCCATTCTATCTTTGAATGCTTGCCATTGTCTATCCACTGTCAATCCCCCCAGAAACACCACCCAATCAATCTTACCCAATTCCCGTCTCATACCCTCGTAATTCCCTTTATTTAAGTTCTGGACCTTAGTCTCTGATTCAATTTCCTCACTCTCCATCTCGACTGAGAGCTCGATCATATTATGATCGCTCTGACCCAAGGGGCCTCGTACAAGAAGATTGCTGATAAGTCCCTTCTCATTGCACAATACCCAGTCTAAAATGGCCTGATCTCGAGTCGGCTCCTCGACATATTGGTCCAGATAACCGTCCCGAAAACATTCCAGGAATTCCTCCTCCTCAGAATTTTTACTAATTTGGGTAGTCCAATCAATATGTAAATTAAAGTCACCCACGATGACAGCTGTGCTCTTATCGCACGCTTCTCTAATTTCCCTTTTTATGCCTTCCCTCACCTCCATATTACTATTTGGAGGCCTATATATCACACCCACTAACGTTTTCCTCCCCTTGCTATTTCTCATTTCTACCCATACAGATTCCGTTTCATCCGAGTTAATATCCTTCCTTTCCATTGCATTAATCCCCTCCTTTACCAGCAATGCTACCCCACCTCCCCTACCTTTTTGCCGAGGATTGGAATATTATGGCCAGTACCTCCGCGATTTCCTCCCTCAATTCCCTCAGCATCCTAGGATGCATCCCATCCGCTCCTGGTGATTTATCTACTTTAGGTACAGCCAACCTTTCTAATAGCTGCTCTTTATCAATTTTTATCCTATCAAGTATCTCCACTACCTCCTCCTTCACTATGTCTATGGTAGCATCCTCTTCCTTGAAGACAGATGCAAAGTACTCGTTTAGTACCGCAGCCATACCCTCTGCCTCCATGCATAGGTCTCCTTTTTGGTCCCTAATCGGCCCAACCCCTCCTCTTACTTCCCTTTTACTATTTATGCTTATAGAAGACTTTTGGACTACCTTTTATGTTGGCTGCCATTCTATTCTCATACCCTCTCTTTCCCCCTCTTTTCTTTTTCACTTCTCCTCTGAGCTTTCTATATATAGCCTGATTCTCAGATGTATTTGCAACCTGATACCTGTCATATGCGCTCTTTTTCTGCTTCATCATATTCTCTATCTCTTTCGTCATCCAGGGAACACTGACTTTAGCTGCCCTGCCTTTCCCCCTAGTGGGAATGTACCTCAATTTTACCTGAACTATTTCCTCTTTAAAGGCAGCCCATTGTTCCATTACAGTTTTGCCTGCCAATCTTTGATTCTAGTTTACCCGAGACAGATCCGTTCTCATCCCACTGGCCTTCCCCCAATTAAACATTTTTACTCTAGATTGCTCCCTGTCCTTTTCCATAGCTAATCTAAACCACATCTTCGCAAATCACATTGGTGACCCATTGTTCCTCATATGGCCTCCTTGCCTTCTTTCACTCCCCCAATCACTGTGTAATATGCTTTTTCCAACTGTCTTTGTTCTGCCAGACTTCTCCTTTATTACATCAGCCAGCTAGTCAGTTAAGCTGCTAATCTAACTTTTAACCCCTTCAGTCCCCCCTTTTGGCCCTTGGTGATAGCCCAAGATGGCCAACTAACTTCACCTGCCCGTGCTCCTCGCCCCATCACTGCTGTCCAGGCAGGTGGTTGGATTCACATGGGTGTGGTTACTTAAACTACCTCTAACATTCCCTGCTTCTCTCCCAATCTATACTGTGTTTTAACAACAGTTTTAGCAATGGTTCAGTTACGGCATTATTTACATCGAGTACAATACTCAAACATGAGTATGATGACAATTAGCAACTGCACCACCACCAATACATGAGATGCAATTCTGATCCAGGGGTGTATGTCCACCCTAATACCCTAGTCCCAAAGTGTCTGCCACCATGAGGTATCTTCCAGCTTGGCCTCCACATCCTTCCCCAGTTGTTTGACCTCTTGCTCAATTCGGTGATACTGCTTAATTATTGCCCCGGCCTCTTTCCTCTGTTCCTGTAGGTGTTCTGGTAGTTTTGGATGTCCTTCCCCTCAGGGAGTACATATTCAAGCATGCTGTCCTTTAGGTCCTCAGTTGGACTCACCCACTCCTCGCAGGGTGACCGTAGGTAGGTTATGGTTGCATGTCCGATTGTTGTTGGGGCCTGGGGGCGGAAGCAGAAACTTGAGCTGGGCACTGGATGTTACCATACTGGTATTGAGATTCATTGGTTGTCACACAGTATTCTCCTTTTCCCCGGTGTGCTGTTCGCGTTGGCTCATGGCGGGCACATTGACTCACTAGAGGCCTGATTGATTATATTATGCAGGGTGGCGGTGACGTGGTTAACTGTATGGGCATGGTTTTCCAAAACTTGCATGGATTCTAATAGGGTTTTAGCCAAATCTTCTCCGGTCTGTCCCTGTTGTCCCTAACATAAGGTCCCTTAGTTTGGATGTTAGCTGATTCACCTTGCTATCGATTTCTGCTATATCCAGGGAATTAACTGTGGATGTTCCTGCACTGTAAGCAGTGGCTATGTCATTTACCAGATTCCTCTTGCGGCGAGATAGGCTCAACCGCACGCGTTCCCCCAGAGGCCCGGAGGGCATCAGTAACTGTGATGTCGAAGAGCCGATGGTAAAACAACCTTGTACGCCACTCGCACCATTTGGGTAACCCCATCTGGCTAATACTGAGGACAACCGAAACTATCTCATGGTGTACTTTCTCAAATAAGTGCCTATCAGAATCCCAGATCACTAGCCCCCACTTTGGGTCCTGAGCTAGGCTGCGGACACCTCAAGGGTTCCTCCATAGTCAAAGTGGTGGGCTTTGGGGCTGCTGTTACTGGGGTGGTCGGTGTGGTTGTGGTGGTGGGAGTATCCCGGGGGGTTCAGCTTCCAACACCAATCATCAGAGTTGGTGCACTTCTCCTTTATTACATCAGCCAGCTAGTCAGTTAAGCCACTAATCTAACTTTTAACCCCTGCAGGCTCCAAGCTCTGCGCAAAGCCCTGTGCCAAGTTGGTGCCAGACTCCTCCATGCTCCTTTACATTGAATGCAGGCTTCCCAATATGCCAAGCATTTTGTTGTGTACATCCATCAGCTTTTTTCTGTAGCCTGGCCCATCAAAGTCCTCATCGGAGTGCTCTGCAGCAGAACTAGTGTGTGACGTTGCCCTTCGGCGAGCTGTCACCTGAGCTATCCTTGCCCTTTGCCCTGGCTGCAGCGCACTTGTGCCCAGTGTCTCACCATGTGCAGGTCCCGCCTCTGTGTAATCCTCTAAGATATGTGCAGTGTCAGTATCTGAGCTGGTGGCTGCGCATGTGAAATCGAGTGACCTTGTGTCTTCATCATTACTGTCTTCCTGCTCTTCCACCACTGCCTGGGCAGGTTCCAGTGCTTCAGTATCTGAAATGAAAAATGGACAAGTGTTGGGCTGTGATGAAGGGAGAGGAGAGGAGAAAGTAAGAAGTGCATGCTTACACCATCTGTAGCTTGTAAGTCAGACGAGAGTTAGGGATGAGCAGGAAGGAGGATTAAATATGAGGATACTGTCATCTTCAATGGATTTAGTCTTGCCGGTGGCCACAGCCTCAACGATGGCCCTTCCATAATGGCCTTCACCGCCTCCTCCATGGGGGTTAGAACATGTAGGCATGCTTCTCTCCCTCTGGTTACTTCCTGCTGCCTCTGGTTGTGTGCCACCTTCTGCAAGAGAGAGGGAAGTGTGTCAGTGAGTGGTGCAATATGTTTGGGTGATGTCATGGTTGAATTGCTGGCAGTGTGTGCATGGTGTGAGATGTGGGTGTGAGGCTTGCAACTGTGCTAAGTGTGTGAGGGTGAGGTGAAGCATATGAATGTTAGGTATGAATCCTGATTGATAGAGATTGTTGGTAGGTGAGTAATTTAAAAAAAAATTAATTTCTATGGGATGTGGGCGTCGCTGGCAAGGCTAGCATTTATTGCCTATCCCTAATTGTCCTTGAGAAGGTGGTGGTGAGCCGCCTTCTTGAACCGCTGCAGTCCGTGTGCTGAAGGTACTCCCACAGTGCTGTTAGGGAGGGAGTTCCAGGATTTTGACCCAGCAACGATGAAGGATCGGCGATATACTTCTAAGTCAGGGTAATGTGTGATTTGGAGGGAAACTTGGAGGTGGTGGTGTTCCCATGCATCTGCTACCCTTGTCCTTCTAGGTGGAAGAGGTTGCGGGTTTGGGAGGTGCTGCCGAAGAAGCCTTCGCGAGTTGCTGCAGTGCATCTTGTAGATGGTACACACTGCAGCCACGGTACACCGGTAGTGGAGGGAGTGAATGTTTAAGGTGGTGGATGGGGTGCCAATCAAACGGGCTGTTTTGTCCTGGATGGTGTCGAGCTTCTTGAGTGCTGTTGGAGCTGCACTCTTCCAGGCAAGTGGAGAGTGTTCCATCACACTCCTTACTTGTGCCTTGTAGATGGTAGATGGTGAATTGAAGTGTGACTGAGGCTAGTGGAGCAGTTGGTAGGATTTGGCATTTGAAAATGCATTCACTGACCTTGCCCACTCATGTGAAGTCATTAAACTTCTTGTGGTACTGCATCCAGGTCCTCAGGGCTAAACACCCTGCAATGACCTCTGTAACTATCTGTTCCCACTGCCTTCTCATTGTGTGTCTGGAGAAACTCCTTCCCCCTGAAGATACAGGATATCTCTCCTCCTTTCCACATCCGCCATGCACAATTAACCCACACCCGTTCAGTGTAATGCAGGCAGCATGGCAACTTTGTGCTGCCTGCTCATTATAATGATTTCTGCGTGCAGCTAGCACTAACCATGCTGTTCATTGGCTGCACACATCAGCAAGGCGCCCAATATCGTTAGTAACTTGCATTACTTAAAGAAAGCCTGCACTACTTAAAGCTAGCTCAAGACCTCTAGAACAGCGTCCAAAACCCTGGGTTCCCACTCTCTTTCATGATCAGCCATTCTTCACTCTTTCTCAGCTCAGATTCAGTTGCAGAATGACTCCCAGCACTTGCTCCAGCCACAGTGCACCTCCCCTTTAAGAGGTGCAGGCTAGCTTTAAGTAGTGCAGGCTATCTTTAAGTAATGCAAGTTACTAATGATATTGTGCCCCTTGCTGATGTGTGCAGCCAGTGAACAGCATGGTTAGTGCTAGCTGCACGCAGAAGTCATTATAATGAGCAGGCAGCACTGAAGGGATAATTACTATTCCTAGCCCTTTTCGGGCTACCCCAGATCAGGCGTATTCCCCAGACGTTCACCTTCAACTAAAATTAGAGATAGCCAAATCCTACAAGACTTTAATTGGGTCTAAAGGTCCAGGCTATCTCTCTCTAAAGGAAAGAAACGACTTGAAGATATTACCGTCTTCCAGATAGCACTTTTAATAAGTTAACTAGACTGTAACCTTCCGGATATTATGAGGGTCCGGAAACCCCCCCGCCCCAGAATTCTGCAACTCCTCACTAAAAGAGCGTACAGAAATTGAGTTCGCGAGTTTGATACAGAAATACTATTTGAGACAATTCTAAAAATATATAGATTTATTTAAGAGCCGACATACAGTTAACAGCTGATGAGTCAATCGCGACTTTAACAGTTCAAAATACTATTAGCTTACATTTCTTATTCTCAGAGATCCTTATTCTCAAATCTTAACTTCGTACATTTTTACATTTCTTATTATTTCTAATCCAGAATATCCACCAAAATCAAATAAGTGTACCCTTTTTGATCCCTGAGCCTCAAAGAATTAAAAACTTACAGAGCCTGCCTCTGAAGTTGAGAATCGCTTGCCCTTTCCAACAACTTCTGACGTTCCATCTGAAAAGCTCTATATTTATACCTTTTTTTAGTGGTTTATCCTTTGACGTTTTCTGCTGATGTAAGCTAATTATCTCTAGTCGTTCTCTATTGAATTCTTTCCATTCTTACTGTCAATTCAGCTGCCAACTCTCAGAATCCTGTCTGTTGTTTAGGTGTTCAAAACGTATCATAAAAAACGGTTATAACTTATGTATCGATTTGATGCCATTCAATTCTAAAATCACCCAGCTGTTTGGAAGCAGACGTTGTGACTCCTATGTGTTCCAAGTTCAATACAAACACAATGTGATTGCTTGGTGTCATCTATTGAAGTCATATTTTCAAAGTCTTCTGCAGGTACTTATGTAAGTATGTAAATTGAAAACACTTCAACCAGGGTGTTTCTTTTCCTAGCCATCTTAGTTGGTTATATTACTGACTTATGTTTCCTGTCTTTCATTTACATAAGAACATAAGAAGTAGGAGCAGGAGTAGGCCATACGGCCCCTCGGGCCTGCTCCGCCATTCAATAGAATCATGGCTGATCCGAACCTAGACTCACGTCCACTTCCCTGCCCGCTCCCCGTAACCCCTAATTCCCTTATCAGCTAGGAAACTGTCTATCTCCGTTTTAAATTTATTTAATGTTGCAGCTTCCACAGCTCTCTGAGGTAGCAAATTCCATAGATTTACCACCCTCTGAGTGAAGAAGTTTCTCCTCATCTCAGTTTTGAAAGGGCAGCCCCTTATTCTAAGATTATGCCCCCTAGTTCTAGTCTCACCCATCAGTGGAAACATCCTCCCCGCATCCACCCGATCAAGCCCCCTCACAATCTTATGTTTCGATAAGATCGCCTCTCATTCTTCTGAATTCCAATGAGTAGAGGCCCAACCTACTCAACCTTTCCTTATAAGTCAACCCCCTCACCTCCGGAATCAACCAAGTGAACCTTCTCTGAACTGCCTCGAGAGCAAGTATATCTTTCCTTAAATATGGAAACCAAAACTGTATGCAATATTCCAGGTGTGGCCTCACCAGTACCCTATATAACTGAAGCAAGACTTCCCTGCTTTTATACTCCATCCCCCTTGCAATAAAAGCCAAGATTCCATTGGCCTTCCTGATCACCTGCTGTACCTGCATACTAACCTTCTGTGTTTCATGTACCAGGACCCCCAGATCCCTTTGTACTGTAGCACTTTGCAGTTTATCTCCATTTAGATAATAACTTGCTCTTTGATTTTTTTCTGCCAAAGTGCATAACCTCACACTTTCCAACATTATATTCCATCTGCCAAATTTCTGCCCACTCACTTAGCCTGTCTATGTCCTTTTGCAGGGTTTTTACGTTCTCCTCACTCACTGCTTTCCCTCCTATCTTTGTATCATCGGCAAACTTGGATATGTTGCACTTGGTCCCCTCCTCCAAATCGTTAATATAGATTGTAAAGAGTTGGGGTCCCAGCACTGACCCCTGCGGAACACCACTAGTTACTGATTGCCAACCCGAGAATGAACCATTTATCCCAACTCTCTGTTTTCTGTTAGATAGCCAATCTTCCACCCATGCCAGTATATTACCCCCAATCCCGTGATTTTTTAACTTGTGCAGTAATCTTTTGTGTGGCACCTTGTCAAATGCCTTTTGGAAGTCCAAATACACCACGTCCACTGGTTCCCCTTTATCCACCCTGTTTGTTACATCCTCAAAGAATTCAAGCAAATTTGTCAAACAGGACCTCCCCTCCATAAAACCATGTTGACTCTGCCCGATCAAATTACGCTTATCCAAATGTCCTGTTACTGCTTCCTTAATAATGGACTCCAACATTTTACCAACCACAGATGTTAGGCTAACTGGTCTATAGTTTCCAGCCTTTTGTCTACTTCCCTTTTTAAATAAGGGCATTACATTAGCAGTTTTCCAATCTGCTGGGACCTTTCCTGAATCCAGGGAATTTTGGAAAATTACCACCAATGCATCCGCAATCCCCACCGCTACTTCTCTCAAGACCCTAGGATGTAAGCCATCAGGCCCAGGGGATTTATCTGCTTTAAGTCCCATTATCTTACCGAGTACCATCTCCTTAGTGCTTTTAATCGTGTTTAGCTCCTCCCCCCTATAGCCCCCTGTTTGAACAGTGTTGGGATATTTTTAGTGTCCTCTACTGTAAAGACTGATACAAAATATTTGTTCAGCGTTTTTGCCATCTCCATGTTCCCCACTACTAATTTCCTGGTCTCGTCCTCTAAGGGACCAACATTCACTTTAGCCACTCTTTTTCTTTTTATATAACTGTAGAAACTCTTGCTATCTGTTTTTATATTTTTTGCTAGTTTACTTTCATAATCTATCTTCCCTTTCTTAATTAATCTTTTAGTTATTCTTTGCTGGCTTTTAAATGCTTCCCAATCTTCTATCCTCCCACTAGATTTGGCTACTTTATATGCCCTTGTTTTCAGTCGGATACTATCCTTTATTACTTTACTTAGCCACGGATGGCTGTCTTTTCTTTTACGCCCCTTTTTCCTCAGTGGAATATATTTTTCTTGAAAGTTGTGAAATATCTCCTTGAATGTACACCACTGCTCATGTACCGTCTTACACCTTAAACTATTTTCCCAGTCCACTTTAGTCAACTCTGCTCTCATACCTTCATAGTCTCCTTTATTTAAGCATAGTACGCTGGTTTGAGATCCAACTCTCTCACCTTCCAACTGAATTTGGAATTCAACCATGTTATGGTCACTCATTCCAAGGGGATCCTTTACTATGACATTTTTTTATTAATCCTGTCTCATTACACAGGACCAGATCTAAGATTGCCTGCCCCCTGGTTGGTTTAGTAACATACTGCTCAAGGAACCCGTCCCTAATGCACTCTATGAACACTTCCTCAAGGCTGCCCTGCCCAATTTGATTTGTCCAGTCAATATGAAAGTTAAAATCTCCCATGATTATAGCTGTTCCCTTATTACAAGCCCCAACTATTTTCTGATTTATACTCCGACCAATAGAGTTGCAACTGTTAGGAGGCCTATAGACTACGCCCACTAGTGACTTTTTCCCCTTATTATTCCTTATCTCCACCCAAACCGTTTCACTATCCTGATCCTTTGACCCAATATCATTTCTCAATGTTGCAGTGATTCCATCCTTTATTAACACAGCCACCCCACCTCCCTTTCCTTCCTGTCTGTCCTTCCTAATAGTCAAATACCCCTGGATGTTTAATTCCCAGTCATGGTCACCCTGCAGCCATGTCTCCGTAATGGCCACCAGATCATACCCATGTGTAGTTATTTGTACCGTCAACTCGTCTATTTTGTTATGAATGCTGCGTGCATTCAGATAAAGAACTTTTAAATATGTTTTGTGACAATTTATTCTTGCTTTTACCCCCTTTACTACTTTACCCCTTTATCATTATATTCTGTCCCTTCCTGACACGCTCTGGTTTTTAATTCCCCCACTGCTACCTTGCTCTATTGCCTTCTCCGCTGACATTTTTATTTTTCGCTCTCTTGAAACCTCCCCCCCACTAATTAGTTTAAGCCCTCTCTACAGCCCTAGTTATTCGATTCGCCAGGATTCTAGTCCCAGCACTGGCCAAGTGAAGTCCGTCCCAACGGAACAGCTCTCTCCTGTCCCAGTACTGGTGCCAAGAAGCAAAACCCATTTCTCCCACACCAGTCTTTGAGCCATGCATTTAACTCTCTGACTTTATTTACCCCAGCCAAATTTGCTCATGGCTGAGGTAGTAATCCAGAGATTATTACCCTTGTGGTTCTGCTTTTTAATTTGGCCCCTAGCTGCTCATACTCCCTCAGCAGAACCTCTTTCATTGGCACCAACATGGATCACGACAACTGGATCCTCCCCCTCCCACTCCAAGTTTCTCTCCAGCCCAGAGGAGATGTCCTTAACCCTGGCACCGGGCAGGCAACACAACCTTCGGTACTCTCGCTTTCGGCTGCAAAGAACCCTATCTATCCCCCTAATGATACTATCCCCTACCACTGCAACATTTCTTTTAACTCTCCCCACTTGAATGGCCCCTTGTTCCACGGTGCTGTGGCCAGGTTGCTCATCCTCCCTGCAGTCGCCGTTCCCGTCCTCACAGGGAGTAAGAGCCTCGAACCTGTTGGACAAGAGCAAGGGCTGCGGCTCCTCCAACACTACCTCCTGGATCCCCGTACCTGCCTCACTCATAGTCACACCCTCCTGTCCCTGACCACGGACAACATCTGAATTAGTTAATCTAATTGGTGTGACTACTTCCTGGAACACAGAGTCCAGGTAACTCACCCCCTCCCTGATGTGTCGCAGTGTTTGAAGCTCGGACTACAGCTCATCGACACGGAGCCGGAGTTCCTCGAGCAGCCAGCACTTACTGTAACATGTGGTCACTGTGAACATCAATGGTGTCCACCAGCTCCCACATATTGCAGCAGTAACACATCACCTGCTCTCCCATTCTATGTAATTAATTAAATTTATTAATATTATTTTTAAATACCCTCTGCCCCGATTCTAGATGATGAATATCACACCTCTATTTAATTGAACTTACCAACTTATAAAGGTTTAAAAGGGAAGGAAAAGTACTCACCAACCAGCCAATCACCTACCAGCTTGGCTGTGATGTCACTTTTGAATCCTGACCTCCCTTTGGAATGTTGCCTGTGGGGCCTGTTTAGGCTGCCTCACCTCGCTGCTCTAACTCGACTCAACACCCGCTGCTGCTCCCGACTGTCTCGACTGGGCGTCGCCTCACTGCTCCGCCTCCTCGATGTCTGCGAATCCTGAGGCTGCTGCGAAACTGTGTTTCCGGCCTGTGTCCACTTCCAGCTCTCGCCCAACTCTGATCGAAGTTACTTTTATCAAAGGCACATGGTTTTTTAATATTCTGTGTTTCTGTTCGAAGTGTCAGTTTTTAACACTTTACTTGGGCATTGCTATTGTGTTGTTTCCAATGTTCAGACATAGAGGAACCTCCAACCCTTTGCTTCAATAGGGCCATTGTCTTAGTATTAACAATCAATTCCCATTTCAAAAGCTTGTGTGGTGTTTACAGCTTGTGTTAACAACTGATCTTATCTCAAAAGCCTGTGTTCTGTTTGCAGCTTGTGTCGTTGAGGCTTTTAGATTTTTAAACCCAGTTTTCATGTTTTAATAAAGTCAAAATTCCATTCATAGGATGGTGTATCTCTTGGAATATGGTTATTTCCTTTACACACCCCTCTTGACCAAAAAATGAGCTGGAACATCTAGACAGAGTTTGGTCAATATTCCTCATGAGGTTACAATAGCATATTAATTTCACGAGATGCACAATCATGTGCTACATGAAAATTCCTTTGAAGTCATCCTAGGACAATGTTTTGCCTTATTTTAAATTGAACACAATTTAAAAGGATGATAAGTACATAGTCATGCAATGAGCGAAACAACATGTACTTAGAATGTCCAATCGGCAGATGTACATTCCATAGAGGTGAGTTATTCATACGAGTCAAGGAGACGTCAGTTGAAACTAGTTGAAGCTTGACACGCTGTTCCTTCGATCCGGCATGTGTGCAGATGTGTGTTGTCATAAAGGCCTTGCCAGGCACTCAGTTGATTCCTTCTTTATCCGCGGTGTCTTCCTCCTTCGCTGAAGTAACTCGTTGATCTTTCCTTGTTTCGGTTGTTGCTTTTCTCAAATCCAATTCCTGATGCATTGCGAAGCAACGTGTGGAAGGGCCGGCGACACCGTCTGACTGACCGTCATCAGTAATTCAATCGCATCCATTTCCTGTGTCGTGCTCTAAGCTGGGTCTTGAAAGACAGTGTACGACTGCAACTTGTAATATTCCTCCTTTTCGGTATCCTGCAGGACATCTTTTGAGATTGTCTATGGAGACAGTTTTAAGAATATGCTTGCCATTCGGCTGGTTAATATGTATTTGAACTGTTCTTTCGTTAATAACAGAATGTATTTGAACAGGTTTTTTCTACTTCGGTCTTAAACCAGGTTTTTGCTCGAACTTCTTTTCCTGTACCCATTCTCCTACTATGGGTTGCCATGCTTTATTTGTCAATTTTTTTATGCCTATTTGCTTCCCTTATCCTCTGATCAATTCGCTGAATCTCCTCTGTTACTTTTTTAAAATCTAACTCTCACTGTCAGGTCAAGGACTCAGAGTGTGTAGAGGCAAAAAAAGAACTATGGGTAAGCTGTGTATGCATCTCAAACCCATACATCAAATAATATGGAGTTTTAGGGGACACTGTCCCTGATGCAGATGTGGGCACATTATTGAGTGATAGCTGCACCTCCGGAATGATGGTGGTCCACTTATTCCCCCTGATTCTCAACAGTTTGACCAATAGCTTTTTTACTTCCTGGTTTTTACGTTCCACCAGCCCCGCTGATTGTGGATGACGTGGCGTGCTGTGCTCTAAGCCAATGCCCCTTTGTTCACAGTAGTCTTTGAAGACCTTAGATACAAAGGCTTCGCCTTTATCGGAGTGTAAGATTTTGGGTGCACCAGCTACAGTAATTATATCAGAAATAGCCCTGGCGAGTGCGTTTTCCAAAATAGTTTTTCTGGGGACCAGCCAGTAGAAGGAAGTGCATCCATCTACACAAACGAGAACATATCTATATCCCAAAGATGGGGAAAGTGGTCCAATAAAGTCAATAAAGAATTTTTCCATTGGCTCATCAGCTTTCACAGGAGCCAATGGTGGTGGCTTAATTAATGATGACTTAGTGGTTAAATAGCATGGCTCACAATTTGCCACGTATGTTTTACAGGCCTTAAGCATGCCTGGCCACCAATATAAGGGGGTCAATTTGCAGAATGTTGTTCTGGCACCACAATGTGCTTGACTTATGCCCTCGTGAGCTTCTTTTACAAGCTGTTCTCGTTTGTGTCTTGGGGGTACCTCTCAGTTTCCTTTGGGCAGCTTAACTAGTACAATACCCGTAGGGGTTTCCGAGTAAAAGTACTTTGGTGGAAATCCTGGTGGATTCTCTTTTGTCGGCTCTAATAGCTGAATCAGTTCCTCATCCTGATTAGCTGCCCGCTCAGCCCTAGTGATTACACTAACATTGGCAGACCCCTCTCGAGGGGGTGTCATGCAGACTGAATGTTTCGCTTGTTCGTCTGCAAGGCTGTTTCCTTTTGAATGTACTGTCCCAGTGGTATGCCCGTTTACATGAATCACCTGACAATTCTTTTTCTCCATTCTCGAACGGAGAATATCTTCCCACAGTGTGGATTTAATAAGGTCTGCTTTCTCTAAAGCATGCCGTAATGCTGCGGCTTCAGCATGCTGTCTTATGGCCAAGGGGTATAGACAGTAATTCTTCTGGCTAAAAAGAATAGGAATCTCAAAGTCCCATTATTGATACAAGTTTTATATTCCAGATTTGTTTAATTGAATTGAAATTCCCCAGCTGCCATCGTGGGATTTGAACTCATGTCTCCAGATCATTAGTCCAGGCCTCTGGGTTACTACTCTAGTAACATGACCACTATGCTACCATACCTGTAAACTGAATGACCAATCAGTATGCTTTGGTGGTGTTAGTTGAGGGATAAATGTTGGCCACTGCACCGACAGGGCTTCCCTAGTGCCATAGGATCTGACGAGTAAGAAGGGGCCTCAGTTTAAGACAAAGTTAGAGGACAGCAGTGGAGAGATTGGACCCCATTACACCCATTTTTCAGACACAGAGCGAGGGCAAAAAGCGCCAATTTCACGTGGCTATGTCACACACCTGAAATACACTTGAAGTACGTCTGACACCATGTTGGCTGGTGCAATGTATAGGCATTAGGCCCTTGCATAAGTAAATTAAAATAGGAGCAGACATTTTTCTCCTAGCTCCACGGCAATACTGCAGGCCATTGCCAACCCATGCTCGCCCCCTCACGTTCTCCTCCCCATTTCCATAGGACTTAACCGAGCCGCTATCAGCGACGCAATTGGCCCAAATAGACGTCCACAGCTCACCAGCGTTATGTCGATGAAGCTCGAGACCCAATTTCAGGTATCTGGCCATTTGGCCCTTCGAGCCTGCTCCGCCATTCAATAAGTTCATGGCTGATCTTCTACCTCAACTCCACCTTCCCGCACTATACCCATATCCCTTGATTCCCTTAATATTCAAAAATCTATTGATCTCTGTCTTGAATATACCAGTGGTGTGGTGGAGGGAGCAATGGAAAGCAAGGAGTAGCCCAATGTTAGAGAAGTAAAGGATACATGCAGGTACATAAAACTGTGGCAGATCACTAACACAAGATGCTCAATTGGTCTCTGACTCATTTAAGTTAGCCATCCCCCCGGGATAATGTAGTTGGAGCATCTGAACAGCACTTCAGTCTCAATGCAGAACTGGAATGGTGCTGAAGATGATGCCATCTTTAAAATAAAAAAAAGCAGGCACTTCTGCCACTTGCCCTCCAGCACTCGACATTGGTGCCTCCAATGCAGAATGGGGCAAGGCAATAGATATTTTGAAAGTAAAGGATTTTGAAGTCAACTGACAGAGGGATAGGAATCCAGTGGAGCTTGGAGAGGAGGGGAGTAGTTCAAGTGGAACATTTGTGTGAACAAGGATGCATACTAAGGCATTTTGAATGAGTTGTGACTTGCGGAAGGTTGACATGGGAAGGCCAGCTAAGAGTTTATTGGGGAAGTCAAACCTTGAGATGATTAAGACATGAACTAGAGTTTTGGCAGAATTGGAAATGGCTAAGAATATGGCAAAGTAAGTTTAGCCCACAGCCCTCACACTGGTGTGTCCAATGCCTGCTATCCCTGTGCTCCATGCCACCCTACACTGCACCATGCCTACTGTCTCGCATATCAGAAAAGTGCCCACCACAAAACTGACAACCAGGAACCTACACTGGCTGCTGACACCTAATAATATGGCTCTGGTGCTCCCATTGAGAGATGTGCCCAAAGTGCTAGTAATTATGCAAATGTTCATCACATCTTAATTGATGAGGTCAACCCACTTGTGAAGAGACATTCAAAGCACCTCACAGTATCAGCACTTGGGCCATATTATCTGCTCCCTGATCTGAATATGGTTAATATTTTTTGCTATTTTGAAGGAAAGAATGTGCATTACTAAAGCAGTTACTGTTCCTCAAGATTGCTGATTGTAGAGCAGCAGAATTGTATTCCACCACAATCTGTAACCTCATGGCCCGGCATATCCCTCACTCTACCGTTACCACCAAGCCAGTGGACCAAACCTGGTTCAATAAGGAGTGTAGAAGAGCATGCCAAGATCAGCACTAGGCATACCTAAACATGAGGTGCCAACCTGGGGAAGCTGCAATACAGGACTACATGCATGCTAAAAAGCGGAAGCAGCATGGATAGACAGGGCTAAGCGATCCCACAATCAACGGATCAGAACAAAGCTCTGCAGTCCTGCCACATCCAGTCGTGAATGGTGGTGGACCATTAAACAACTAACGGGAGAAGGAGGCTCCATGAATATCCTCATCCTCAATGATGGTGAAGCCCTGCATGTGAGTGTAAAAGACAAGGCTGAAGCATTTGCAAACATCTTCAGCCAGAAGTGCCAAGTGGATGCTCCATATCGGCCTGCTCCTGAGGTCCCCACCATCACAGAAGCCAGTCTTCAGCCAATTCAATTCACTCCACGTGATATCAAGAAACAGCTGAGCGCACTGGATACAGCAAAGGCTATGGGCCCCGACAACATCCTGTTTTGTGCTGAAGACTTGTGCTCCAGAACTAGCCGCGCCGCTAGCCAAGTTGTTTCAGTACAGCTACAACACTGGCATCTATCCAACAATGTGGAAAACTGCCCAGGTATGTCCTGTCCACAAAAAGCAGGACAAATCCAATCCGGCTAATTACCGCCTCATCAATCTACTCTCAATCATCAGTAAAGTGATGGAACGTGTCATCGACAGTACTATCAAGCAGCACTTACTCACCAATAACCTGCTCACTGATGCCCAGTTTGGGTTCCGCCAAGATCACTCGGCTCCTGACCTCATTACAGCTTCGATCCAAACATGGACAAAGGAGCTAAATTCCATGGGTGAGGTGAGAGTTACTGCCCTTGACATCAAGGCAGCATTTGACCGAGTGTGGCATCAAGGAGCCCTAGTAAAACAGAAATCAATGGGAATCAGGGGGGGGGGAACGCTCCACTGGCTGGAGTCATACCTAACACAAAGGAAGATGGTTGTGGTGGTTGAAGGTCAATCATAACAGCCCCAGGACATCACTGCAGGAGTTCCTCAGGGCAGTGTCGTTGGCCCAACCATCTTCAGCTGCTTCATCAATGACCTTCCCTCCAACATAAGGTCAGAAATGGGGATGTTTGCTGATGACTGCACAGTGTCCAGCGCCATTGACAACTCATCAGATAATGAAGCAGTCCATGCCCGCATGCAACAAAACCTGGACGACGTTCAGGCTTGGGCTGATAAGTGGCAGGTAACATTCACGCCACAGAAGTGCCAGGCAATGACTATCTCCAACAAGCGAGAGTCTAACCACCTCTCCTTGACATTCAACGGCATTACCATTGCCAATTCCCCCACCATCAACATCCTGGAGGTCACCATTGACCAGAAACTTAAGTGGACCAGCCACAAAAATACTGTGGCAACAAGAGCAGGTCAGAGGCTAGGTATTCTGTGGCGAGTGTCTCACCTCCTTACTCCCCAAAACCTTTCCACCATCTACAAGGCACAAGTAACGAGTGTGATGGAATATTCTCCACTTGCCTGGATAAGTGCAGCTCCAACAACACTCAAGAAGCTAGACACCATCCAGTGCAAAGCAGCGCGCTTGACTGGCACCCCATCCACAATCTTAAACATTCACTCCCTCCACCACCGGCATACCGTGGCTGCAGTGTGTACCATCTACAAGATGCACTGCAGCAACTCGCCAAGGCTTCTTCGGCAGCACCTCCCAAACCCGTGACCTGTACCACCTAGAAGGACAAGGGCAGCAGGCGCATGGGAACACCACCACCTCCAAGTTCCCCTCCAAGTCACACACCATCCTAACTTAGAAGTATATCGCCAATCCTTCATCGCCGTTGGGTCAAAATCCTGGAACTTCCTACCTAACAGCACTGTGGGAGTACCTTCACCACACGGACGGCAGTGGTTCAAGAAGGTGGCTCACCACCACCTTCTCAAGGGCAATTAGGGATGGGCAATAAATGCTGGCCTTGCCAGCGACGTCCACATCCCATAAAAAATGAATTTAAAAAAAACACGGACTGCAGTGGTTCAGGAAAGTGGCTCACCACCACTTTCTCAAGGGCAACTAGGGATGGGCAATAAATGCTGGTCTTGCCAGTGATGCCCACATCCCATAAACAAATAAAAAAAATATAGTGCAATTCTAACCACTGGGTTCAGACTCAGATGGTATGAATGTGAATCTGAAGCACAGAAGAAAATTGAGCCAGTGTGCAACTGAACATGAAAGCTGAAATCTACTACACTGCTTCACTCATATGTTCTAGATTTAAAGTGGGATACCTTATAAAATACCACACAAACTGAACAACTGGACTACATCGTAACTTGCTTTGATTTCACTGTCATTTATTTCTACAAAGCACAAAGTACCTATTTTTACATAGATTGTATCCACAATCCCTTCCCATCCAGTCCAATATTTGTGGACAAAAAGCTTACTGGTAGGGAGAATCCATGTGACATATTCTGTTGCATAGTTTCACAAAACCTTGTTTTTAGAGCAATGAGTCCACCAATGGGTAATTAATGTCAAATTAGCCCCCTGTTATGATCCTTGTAACAAAAAGAATGTAGGAAAATTTAAGGACATGTAACGTGTTTCATATTTATCCCATCACATTTGTCTTATTTCTAGTAACACACATAGGATAACACCTTGGGATGTTTTACTACATTAAAGGTGCTATATAAATGCAAGTTAGTGTTGTTGTAAATATGTATTATTATTTTTCTTTTCAACATATTTGATACATCAATCAAACAGTCACCATTTGTTGCCATACACTTTCTTTTCTTTGGCAGGTTACTGACAGAACGCAGCTATGGCGTGCCATATTACTGTGAAGAAATACTTAGAAGTCTCTATTTTAGCGATCTCATACTCCTGGAAGCATTAGAGGAAGAAGACGAAGATGAAAGTGATGCTGTACTTTCTTTCAACAGAAATAAGATCTTTCTGCACAGTGAATCAAATCTGCAAAGAAGGGGAACAAGAAAAAAAAGCAAGTCTGTAGGGTACATAGAATAGAATCATAGAATCTTAAAAAGGCTCTTTGGTCTGTCGTGCCTGTGCCAGCTCTGTGAAAGAGTTGTCCTATTTAGCCACACACCCCAGCTTTCTTTCCCATAACCCTGCAAGTTAGTCCTCTTCAATTGCATGGCAATTGCCTTTTGAAAATTTTTATGGAATCTGCTTCCACCACCCTTTCAGGTAGTGTGTTCCAGATCTTAACAACCCTCTGTGTGATAAAGTTTCTTCTTATTTCCCCTCTAGTTCTGTTGCCAATTATTTAAAATCTATGACCTTTGGTTACCGAACCACTTGTCACAGTTTCTCCCTACTTGCTCCATCAAGCCCCCTCATCATTTTGAATATCACTATTAAGTTTCCCCTTAACCTCTGTTCTAAGGAAAACAACCCCAGCTTCTCCAATCTATCCACATAACTGAACTCCCTCATTCCTGGTATCATCCTGGTAAACCTCCTCTGTACTCTCACCCCAAGGCCTTTACATCCTTCCTAAAGTGTGGTGCCCAGAATTGTACACGATTCTCCAGCTGATGCCTAACCAGTGATTTGTAAAGGTTTTGCGTGACTTCCTTGCTTTTTGTATTCAATGCCCCTATTTACAAAGCCAAGTATCCCATACACTTTTATAACTGCCTTATCAACTTGCCATGTCACCTTCAAAGACTAGTGAATATGCACTCCCAGGTTCCTCTGCTCTTGCACCCCCACCCCCACCCCCGTCAAAATAGTACCATTTAGATTATACTGCCTCTCCATGTTGTTTCTCCCAAAATGCAATATTTCATACTTATCCACATTAAATTGCATCTGCCATGTGCCTGCCCTTTTCACCAATCTGTATATGTCCTGCTGAAGTCTGCTACTATCCTCCTCACTATTTACTCCATTAGCAAATTTTTTATCATCCTTAAACTTCAAAATTGTACTCAAGTCCAGGTCATTGATATAAAACAAAAAATGCAATGGTCCTAATAGCGACCCCTGGGGGACCCTAATGTATACTTCTCTCCAGTCAGAAAAACATCCGTTCACCACTACTTTCTGCCTTTTATTCCTTAGCCAATTACGTACCCAAGTTACCACCTTCCCTTTAATTCCATGAGCTATTTTATGAATAAGTCTGTTATTCTGGTACTTGATCAAATGTCTTTTGAAAGTTCATATATACAATATCTACTGCACAACCTTCATCAACCCTCTCTGTTACTTCATCAAGGAACTCAATCAGTTTATTCAGACATGATTTGCCCTTAACAAATCTGTGCTGGCTGTCCCTTATTAACCCATACGTCTCCAAGTGAGAATTAATTTTGTCCTTGACAATGGTCTCTGGTAGTTTTCTCGTCACTGATGTTAGACTGACTGGCCTGTAGTTACCAGGTTTATCCCTCTCCCCTTTTTTGAATAGGGGTGTAACATTTGCAATCCTCCAGTCCTCTGGCATCACTCCCATATCGAAGTCAGATTGAAAGATTGTGGTCAGAGCTTCTGTTATCTCCTCTCGTGCTTCCCTCAGTAACCTGGACCAGATGACTTGTTAACTTTGATTACTGCCAACCTATTTAGCACCTCCCTTCTATCTATTTTTAACATATCCACTATCTCTACTTCCTCCTCCTCTACTGCAATATTAACTTCATCCTCTTCTTTTGTGAAGACAGATACAAAGTGCTAATTCAGTACCTCAGTCATGCCTTCTGCCTCCACAAAAAGATTTCCTTAATCGTTCTTTTCATTCCTTTAACTATCTTTTACTTTTTAAATGTTTATAGAAGATTTTTTATATGCTTATAAAATAATTTGGGGTTCACTTTTATGTTTATTTTGATATGTTCAACTGAACAAAATACAAGATTACCTCTTTGCAAAGTATGCACAGAGAAAATATTGCATAGGAAGTTGTTGAATATGATTATTTGTTCGCAGTGGTTAAAATGGAACTTGGTCTTTAATGCAGTGGAAATTCTTTTGACCTGAGATTTTCCAGCTGCTTCACCCAGTCTTTATTGTGAGAATCCCAAATATCTTCCAGGACCTGGATCCTTCCCTCTACCTGTTTACCACAAGAATATTAAATAAAAGTTCTAATAATTTTTAAAAATCCTTTAGTAATGAATAGGAAACTGGATAATCCCCTATCTGCCATTAGATGAATTTTAACAGGAAAAATGCTTATTTCCCCCAGTTATACAGATAATTAAATTTATGCTGAGAGATATATGGGCCCCAGAGGAGACCACGGATTCTCCTGGAGAAGATTACAATGTAATGAAGGGCATTGCACCAATGTATGCAGCATATGTTCTGTTTCCCTTTTACTTTGTTCTTTTTTGGGGAGCGGGGGTGGTTTCACTTTAAATTGCTTTTTTCTTATTTTTCTTCCATTATTTCTTTATTTTACAACTTTTTTTCTTAAATATTCTCTCTTCTGCTACAACAGGATCAAAGTGTGAAGTAATACATTTTGGTAGAAAGAATGAGGAGAGGACATATAAACTAAAGGGTACAATCCTGAAGTGGGTGCACGAACAGAGACCTGGGGGTATATGTGCACAAATCGTTGAAGGTGGCAGGGCAGGTTGAGAAAGCAGTTAAAAAGGCTTACGGGATCCTGGGCTTCATGAATAGAGGTATAGAGTACAAAAGTGTGGAAATTATAATGCACCTGTATAAAACACTGGTTCGGCCCCAACTGGAGTACTGTGTTCAATTCTGGGCACCACACTTTAGGAAGGATGTGAAGGCCTTAGAGAGAAAAGATTTATGAGAGTGATTCCAGGAATGAGGGACTTCAGTTACATTGATAGACTGGAGAAGCTAGGGTTGTTCTCCTTAGAGCAGAGAAGATTGAGAGGAGATTTGATAGAGGTGTTCAAAATTGTGAGGGGTCTGGACAGAGTAGATAGAGAGAAACTGTTCCCATTGGCAGAAGGGCCGAGAACCAGAGGGCACAGATTTAAGGTGATTGACAAAAGAACCAAAGGCAACATAAGAAAAATCTTTTTTTACACAGCGAGTGGTTAAGATCTGGAATGCACTGCCTGATAGGGTGGTGGAGGTAGACTCAATCACGGTTTTCAAAAGGGAGTTGGATAAGTATCTGAAGGAAAGAAATTTGCAGGGCTACAGGGAACGGGCAGGGGAATGGGACTAGCTGAAGTGCTCTTGAAGAGAGCCAGCACGGGCTCGACGGGCCGAATGGCCTTCTTCCGTGCTGTAACCATTCTATGATTCTAAGGAGTGAAAAAGTGTCAGTTTGGCTCGGTTGATCACATTCTGGCCTCTGAGTCAGAAGTATTGAGGGTTCAGAAATAACAACAGAAAATGCTGGAAAAACTCAGCAGGCCAGGCAACATCCGTGGAGAAAAAAGAGTCAACGTTTCGGGTCAAATCCTTTGTCAAGACTGGAAAAGCACAGGAAATAAAATAGATTAAAAGGCCGGGCTGGGAGAGAACAAAAGAGAAGTGAAGAGACATTAAGAGGTATTCAAAACGAGACGAGATGGTGCTAGGACTAGTAAAGACAAAAGACGGCTCTAGTCCCTTCTTCAGAACTGGTAAAAGTTTGAGATGTAACAGATTTTAAGCAGGTGCAGAGGCAGGGAAAGGTGGGGGGGAAGGGAGGAAGGAACTGAAGGGACAGTCTTTGCTACAATGCAAGGCAGCTGCCGCCTGATAAAATGAGGGAGAGGGGTTATAGTCTGAAATTGTTGAACTCAATGTTGAGTCCAGAAGGCTGTAAAGTGCCTAACTGAAAGATAAGATGCTGTTCCTCACGCTAGAAATTGGTCCTCCGTTCTTATCTACATATTCAGGACCCGCTATCGGTGACTGTTGAGCCTCTAGAGGCAGCTCGGCCGAGGGAAGAATTCAATTTCGGGCGGCCTCCCTCACCAGCTGCAGCCCTCAGTTAAGTCCCAAGAGGCAGGGGAAGATAACGAGGGGAGGAGGGCTGATCATGACCAGCAGTGGCCTGCAGTATTATTGTGCAGCCGAGAGGAGCACAAGTGGTCCTCCTGGCTCCAGATTAAATGTAAAGAAAAATGATTTATCTACCTTTTCAGTGGCGGCTGCTGGTTAGGCCACATCTAGAGATCGCAGGCAGAGCAGAGCAAGTGCCTGCTCGGCTCAGCGCAGCCTTATTTATGGAAAGGGTCTTTTAAACAGATGTTAGACCCCAGAAAGGAGTCTACCACAAGTTTTAAGTGACCGTCCCAATGCTTAAAAAATGACGTGACCCAATCTTGGGTCAGATGTTTTTCAAGTGTTGACGTGACCCAATCTTGGGTCAGATGTTTTTCAAGTGTTGACGTGACCCAATCTTGGGTCAGATGTTTTTCAAGTGTTGACGTGACCCAATCTTGGGTCAGATGTTTTTCAAGTGTTGACGTGACCCAATCTTGGGTCAGATGTTTTTCAAGTGTTGACGTGACCTAATCTTGGGTCAGATGTTTTTCAAGTGTCCATGGGGTGCCATTTTTGCATCCGTTTTACTACTGTAAGGACCAATTTCCACCCCACAGTACTTGTAACTACATCTAATGGTTTGGGACTCGAACACTCTACGGTTCTGAGCTCAGTATTCAGGTTGATCGAACCGTCTAAATCTTTATTACAGTCTGCCACTTTTTATACCTTTCTGAGCTACAAGTTCCTTATCTAAATGTCTATATATGGCAAGCTACTCAGACCTGATCACGTCTTGTTCATGTGTATAGATTTACATCTTTAAACTGCACAGTAGTGACTAATGGGTAATTTTACAATACTTCTATTGATTGACATGGATGAAGATGTAAACATCTACGCATCTTGGGGGTTATTTTGGTGAAAGGGTGAAAACAGGTGCTAAATGACTGCTGTGCTAATAAGGCATGCCTGTTTAAAAGTCTGATTTTAGCACTCAATTTTAGTCCTAATTGCTGATTACCATAATTTGAACTTGCAAGCGATGCAAAAGCAGACACTTGCAGTTTTAGCACTCAGCACTGATCAGACACAATTTTCGTGGGGCTGTATATATGGGCTCCACGAACCCACTCCCACTGAAGGTGTGGAGTGTGCTGGCTGACACGCAGCGGCACATTTCAGGATGGCTCAGGGACCGAGGGAGAGGGCACACAGGTTCTCAGACGAGGCACTGGAGGTCCTAGTGGAGGAGGTCCAGAGGAGGAGGGATGTCCTCTACCCACAGGGTGGGAAGGACGCCACCTTGCCCTCCTGTCCCTCTCTCCTGCAGCAGCTGGTGCTGCTCTGCCTGTCCTCATGTCCCCCTCCCATTCCTCGTCAAAGACAAGGGGGACTCCTAGCAAGATGCCCATGACCAAATACTCCCTTTCGCCTAGTGACGCCTATAAGGTGTCCAATAAGGTAGAGTAGCACAACACATACTCTACGTAGGTGATGTCCTCCTAGAAAATCTCCCAATATGTTCCATAATCCTTTTTCCAGTTCCAGCAGCAAGTGAACGGTAAAAGGTGATATACCTTTAAGTTGCTCAAAATCCTCTGCAATGATTTGTTTACTCACAATCAGCTGGTCACTGTTAGAAGATTGTGTTAGCCATCAAAATGCCGTGCAGCCTCCTTAACGAGTGCTAGCAGGCAATTTAAGTGGCAATCAGCCTCATAACAATCCTGTAAGTGGCCATTTCTAGCGCAAGCTTCTACTCCTTTACCAAGATGGCGTCTTGCGCTAAACACAGGCTAAACTGCCGTTTCAGTTTAAGACCCCATCTAGGCCATCTTGGAAGCTCTTTAGCGCCTAATGTATCTGGAAAAAATCATCCCCAAATGGGGAAACTTTACATGGTTGATTTTCCTCTGCTCTGCTCCCAATCATCCACTTATCTCTTACATCTATATTGTGAAAATTTGCGCATATCTACATTACATGATTATACCAAAAATTAAAATACAACTCCGTGTAAGAAGAATCTAATTGGAGCAATACTTTATCAATAACTTTAGTCAATAAGCTGATTTCCTTTTTTCGTTGGGCTAACCAGATCAGTATAACTCCCTTATTTTGTTATCTCATCAAATATTTCTCTCTTGTTACATAGAATTGCTATTCCACCAAATGAAACTTTTAATTATAAGTCTGTCTTTGATTCTGTACCATTCAGCACTGGTGGATTCCCCCATTCTATAGAAACTTTAATTAAAAAGATAATATTTACCCAGATGTTTTCCTTTTGCAGGACTAACTGTTGTCCTTACATCCATGTAATTGATTACAGATCCCTGAAACTTGGGAGCTAGTATGCAATGGCGCATCTCCAATTAGTTTCTCTCATTAAGCAGTTAGTTACTTCATATTGAAATCTGCCGGTGCTGTAAGGGTCAGTTTTAGTTCAAAAGTTCAGTGGTCACCACCTCAGAATTCCTGTACACTTGTAACTATTTTAAGATATTACAATTTAAGAATCATGTACTTCCCTACCTACCAAACAAAGGCTAAAATCTAAAATTAGTACAATATAATGATCATTCAGTAGTGGTATTGTAGGAACGGAGGTTCCTATCAAAAAGACTGAGTTTGACTCAGGCAATTAAAATAATGAACTTTAATGAAACAAAACGAGTTTAAACTGGAAACTGCTAGAACACATCAATAACAGGTTATTAAATCCGTGTGTTAATGGAGACAACGGAATGCAGGAGTTGGTTTAACAAGTCTTTACTGAATGGAGACAACCTGGAAACTGAAACTACAGAAGGCTGCTAGCGTCTTTTATACAGGGGTGGTCACTGTCGGTACTGCAGTCTGAGACCAGTTATTCCCTTAAAGGGACATACACAACAATTCCTCCCCTTTTAGATAAACAGTACATAACATTCATTTAACAACTAAATGATAACTAATTACAATTACAATTACGGTTGCTAGACACATTGGTTGAGGTTAAGCAATTATAAGTTCAGTCTTTGAGGAGGCTTCCTGATTCTGTCTGGATAACGCCTCTTTGGGAGATCAGGTTCTTCTGGTAAAGTTGAGTCAGGATCAATGTCGTTAGAGTCATAGAGTCATAGAGTTATACAGCACGGATAGAGGCCCTTCGGCCCATCGTGTCCGCGCCGGCCATCAAGCCCTGTCTGATCTAATCCCATATTCCAGCATTTGGTCCGTAGCCTTGTATGCTATGGCATTTCAAGTGCTCATCCAAATGCTTCTTAAATGTTGTGAGGGTTCTTGCCTCCACAACCCTTTCAGGCAGTGAGTTCCAGACTCCAACCACCCTCTGGGTGAAAAAGTTCTTCCTCAAATCCCCTCTAAACCTCCCGCCCTTTACCTTGAATCTATGCCCCCTAGTTATTGACCCCTCTACTAAGGGAAAAAGCTCCTCAGCATCCATCCTATCTATGCCCCTCATAATTTTGTACACCTCAATCATGTCCCCCCTCAGCCTCCTCTGCTCCAAGGAAAACAAACCCAATCTGCCCAGTCTCTCTTCATAGCTGAAGCGCTCCAGCCCCGGTAACATCCTGGTGAACCTCCTCTGCACCCTCTCCAACGCGATCACATCCTTCCTGTAGTGTGGCGACCAGAACTGCACACAGTATTCCAGCTGTGGCCTAACCAGTGTTTTATACAGTTCCATCATAACCTCCTTGCTCTTATATTCAATGCCTCGGCTAGTGAAGGCAAGTATCCCATATGCCTTTTTTACCACCTTATCCACCTGTTCCGCCGCCTTCAGGGATCTGTGTACTTGCACACCCAGATCCCTCTGACCCTCCGTCTTGCCTAGGGTCTTACCATTCATTGTGTATTCCCTTGCCTTGTTAGTCCCCCCAAAGTGCATCACCTCGCACTTTTCCGGGTTAAATTCCATTTGCCACTGTTCCGCCCATCTGACCAACCCATCTATATCGTCCTGCAGACTGAGGCTACCCTCCTCGCTATTTACCACCCTACCAATCTTTGTATCATCCGCGAACTTACTGATCATACCTTTTACATTCATATCCAAGTCATTAATGTAGACCACAAACAGCAAGGGACCCAGCACCGATCCCTGCGGTACCCCACTGGCCACAGGCTTCCAGTCACAAAAACAACCTTCGACCATCACCCTCTGCCTTCTGTCACTAAGCCAGTTTTGTATCCAATGTGCCAAGGCACCCTGGATTCCATGGGCTCTTACCTTCTTGACCAGTCTCCTGTGCGGGACTTTATCGAAGGCCTTACTGAAATCCATATATACCACATCCACTGCGTTACCCTCATCCACACACCTAGTCACCCCCTCAAAAAATTCAATCAAATTAGTCAGACATGATCTTCCCTTGACAAAGCCATGTTGACTATCCCTGATTAATCCTTGCCTCTCCAAGTGGAGACAAATTTTGTCCCTCAGAATTTTTTCCAATAATTTTCCTACCACTGATGTTAGGCTCACTGGCCTGTAGTTCCCCGGTTTTTCCCTACTTCCCTTCTTGAATAATGGTACTACATTAGCGGTTCTCCAGTCCTCTGGCACATCCCCTGTGGCCAGAGAGGCCCTGAATATATGTGTTAGAGCCCCCGCAATCTCTTCCTTTGCCTCACACAGCAGCCTGGGATACATTTCATCCGGGCCTGGGGATTTATCCATTTTTAGGCCAGCTAAAACCGCCAATACCTCCTCCCTCTCGATGTGAATATGTTCGAGCATATCACAGTCCCCCCGCCCTATTTCTATGTCTACATCGTCCTTCTCCATAGTGAAAACAGATGCAAAAAATTCATTTAGAACCCCTCCTACATCTTCCGGCTCCACACACAGATTGCCACTTTTGTCCCTAATGGGCCCTATTTTTTCCCTAGTTATCCCCTTACCCTTAATATACTTATAAAACATCTTAGGATTTTCCTTTATTTTGCTCGCCAGTGTTATTTCACGGCCCCTCCTTGATCTCCTTATTTCTTTTTTAAGTATCCCCCTGCACTTTTTGTACTCCTCTAGGGCTTCCTCCGTCTTTAGCCTTTTGTATCTGCCAAAAGCCCTCCTTTTTTTCCTAATCCATTCTCGTATATCCCCTGACATCCAAGGTTCCCTGTGGTTTTTGGAACCACCCTTGACCTTTACGGGAACATGTTGCCATTGTATGATCCCAATCTCCCTTCTGAAAGCCTCCCATTGCTCTGATGCGGATTTTCCTACAAGTAGCTGATCCCAGTCCATTTTGGCCAGATCCTGCCTTATCCTATTAAAATCGGCCTTCCCCCAATTTAGAACCTTTATTTCCGGCCCATCCCTGTCCTTTTCCATGACCACCTTAAATCTTACCATATTATGGTCACTGTCACCAAAGTGCTCACCTACTAGCACTTTTTCCACTTGGCCGGCCACATTCCCTAGAATTAGGTCCAGTATCGCCCCCTCTCTTGTAGGACTTTCTACATGCTGGCTCCAAAAGCTCTCCTGGATGCACTTTAAGAATTCTACACCCTCTGAGCCTTTCACACTCTGACTATCCCAGTTAATATTGGGGAAGTTGAAATCCCCCATTATTATTACCCTATTATTTGCACATTCCTCTGAGATTTGCCTACATATCTGTTCCTCTATCTCCCCCTGACTGTTTGGAGGCCTATAGTACACTCCCAGCAAAGTGCTTGCCCCCTTTTTGTTTTTAAGCTCCACCCATATGGCCTCATTAGAGGAACCTGCTAATATATCATCCCTCCTTACTGCAGTAATTGACTCCTTAATTAATATTGCGACACCTCTTATACCTCCCCCTCTGTCTCGCCTGAAGATTCTGTACCCCGGAATATTGAGCTGCCAGTCTTGCCCCTCCCTCAACCATGTCTCCGTGATAGCAACAATATCATACTCCCATGTGTTTATCAACACCTTCAGTTCATCCACCTTACTTGCAAGACTCCTTGCATTAAAATAGATGCCATCCAGCCTTGCCCTTATATATTTGCCCTGTCTACCAAGCTGACTTGTTTTTTTCTCTATAATTGGCAGCACATCACCCCCTATTTCAGCTCCCCTCTGTATCCCATCCCCCTGCCAAGTTAGTTTAAACCCCCCCCAACAGTGCTAGCAAACCTCCCCGCAAGGATATTTGTCCCGCTCTGGTTCAGGTGCAACCCATCCGACTTGTACAAGTCCCACCTTTCCCAGAAGCAGGCCCAGTGATCCAGGAAAGTAAAACCCTCCCCCCTACACCAACTCTTTAGCCACGCATTCATCTGCTCTATCCTCCCATTCCTATACTCACTAGCACGTGGCACTGGGAGTAATCCAGAGATTACAACCTTTGAGGTCCTGCTCTTTAATCTGTTACCTAGCTCCCTAAATTCTTGATGCAGGACCTCATCCCCCTTCCTACCTATGTCGTTGGTCCCAATGTGGACCACGACCTCTGCCTGCGCACCCTCCCCCTTAAGACTGCCCTGTAGCCGCTCAGTGACATCCCTGACCCTGGCCCCAGGGAGGCAACAAACCATCCTGGAGTCACGTTTGCGGCCACAGAAACGCCTATCTGTTCCCCTTACGATAGAATCCCCTACCACTATTGCTCTCCCACTCTTTTTCTTCCCTTCCTGAGCAGCAGAAGCGTCCCTGGTGCCAGGAAGCTGGCTGCTGCTGCCTTCCCCTGGTGAGTCATCCCCCTCAACAGTATCGAACTTGGTATACCTGTTTGAAAGGGGGATGTCCGCAGGGGTTCCCTGCACTACCTGCCTGCCTTTGTTGCTCCGCCTGATGGTCACCCCCTGTGCTGCCCTACCCTGAGGCGTGAACAACTCGCTAAACGTGCTATCCACGACCCTCTCAGCATCGCGCATGCTCCAAAATTCATCCACCCGCAGCTCGAGCGCCGCAATGCGGTCTACAAGTAGCTGCAGCTGGATGCATTTCCCGCACATTGTTGTTTGGTTCATCTGCTTCCAATATCACCGATTCTGCGGTAGATGCAATTGGTACGTCGGTTTCATCGCCAGGTGTATCAGATCGTGGTGTGGAGTTGACGTTTTCCAGTGACTCTAGAATCTGGTCAGCATGGCGTCTTACAATGCTCTCTCCAACGTACATGGTATACATGAGAGGTCCTTGCCGTGTACAGATCATTCCTGGCTGCCATTTCTCTGTGCGGTAGTCCCGGGCCAAAACTGGTTAACCTATCTTAAAACTCCTGGTCGGCCTTTCATTCATATTCTGAAACTGCCTGTTCTCCACATCTCTTCTGATGTTTGGCTTAACCAAATCCAAGCGGCATCGTAGTCTTCGATTGAAGAACATCATGGCAGGAGTTTGGTTGGTAACCGCAAGAAGTTGTCCACCTTGTGTTGTAGGGGTATATCTTCATTACACATTGCCCTGATAGCCTTCTTGAATGTTTGAACAAACCTCTCAGCCAATCCATTAGTGGCTGGATGATATGGGGCGGATGTGTAATGTTTAACACCATTGTTCTTTAAGAACCTCCGGAACTCTTCAGACACAAACTGTGGTCCATTGTCAGAGCAAATCTGTTCAGGCAGCCCATTCCTGGCGAATATGGTTCGTAAGACTGTGATAGTTTTTTCTGTGGTGGTTGAGGACATTTTTATTACCTCTGGCCACTTTGAATGTGCATCCACCACAATTAAAAACATCGAGTCCATGAAGGGACCAGCAAAATCAATGTGCACCCTTTGCCATGGAGATGAGGGCCACTCCCATGGATGTAGAGGGGCTTGTGGTGGGGTGTTTTGGACCTTCTGGCATCCTGTACAGCTCTTGGTCATCTCTTCGATTTCTCTATCAATTCCCGGCCACCACACAAACGCTCTAGCTAAGTTCTTCATTTTTACCCCTCCCAGATGACCCTCATGAAGCTCATTGAGCACTCTATCCTTCAATTTGGGTGGAATCACTACTCTGGATCCACACATCAAGGTTCCTCTTCACACTGACAGCTGTTCTCTTCTCGGCGAGAATGCTGGCAGCAGTGGTTCGCCATGTGCTGGCCATCCCTTCACCGTTAAATCATAGACCCGGGATAGTGTCGGGTCATTTCGTGTTTCCTTTTCTATGTTTGCATTCGTCACAAGGAGACATTCGACTATGGTCGAGTGGAATATCTCCATTGGATCCAATGCAAGTTCTTCTTCCACCATCGGCAACGGTAGGCGTGACAATCCATCAGCATTCCCATGCTGTTTAGTTCCTTTGTACTTGATGTCATATTGGTGTGCCCCTAGGAAAAGGGACCACCTCTGTAGCCGTTGTGCTGTCATTATCGGTACGCCCTTCTGAGGGTTGAAAATGGAGACAAGAGGTTGATGATCAGTTATTAGAGTAAATTTTTGACCGTGCAAGTAGTGATTAAACTTCTTCACCCCCCACACTAGGCTGAGGGCCTCTCTGTCAATCTGGGCGTAGTTACGCTCGGCTGAAGTTAACGAGCGTGACGCAAAAGCTATCGGCCTCTCTAAACCATCAAGGAATTTAAGTGACAGTACTGCCCCAATGCCGTAGGGAGACGCATCACACGCCAGTCTTATTGGTAGTGATGGGTTGTAGTGAGCCAATACTTCTCTTGAAGTGATTAAGTCCTTACTCTTCTGAAAGGCCCGCTTACAGTCATTGCTCCATTTCCTTGCTACTCCCATTCGTAGTAGGGCGTTCAGTGGGTGCAGAATTGTGGACAAATTCGGTAAAAACTTATGGTAGTAATTCACCAATCCGAGGAATGACCTCAGTTGCGACACATTTTCAGGTGCTGGGGCCTTAACAACCGCTTCAATTTTGTCAGGGGACTTATGTAACCCCTCTTCATCAATCACGTGGCCACAATACGATATCTGTTTCTTAAAAAACTCGCACTTGGGGCGGTTGGCTCGTAGCCCATGTTCACGTAGTTTAGTGAGCACCTGTTCTAGGTTTTTAAGGTGTTCACTGTCATCTTCACCTGTCACTAGGATGTCGTCCAAGTAACACTGAGTCCCCGGAATCCCTTGCAGGACTTGTTCCATCGCTCTTTGCCATATCGCCGGAGCCGATGCTACTCCGAATACCAATCGATGATACTGGTAAAGACCTTTGTGAGTGTTTATCGTGAGATACTTCCTAGAGGATTCTTCAACCTCCATCTGTAAATATGCTTGTGCTAGGTCAATTTTTGTAAAACGCTTCCCTCCAGATAGTGAGGTGAAGATGTCTTCTATCCTTGGAAGAGGATATTGTACTGTGTGAAGGACTGGGTTCACCGTCACCTTGAAGTCCCCACAGATGCGAACCTTCCTTGGCTCCTCAGACTTATTGTTTAACGTTTTCTTCATGACAGGAACGATGGGTGTCGCCCACTCGCTCCAGTCTACCTTAGACAATATGCCTGCATTCTCCAGATTCTCCAGCTCTGCCTCGACGGCTGGGCGAATTGCATATGGTACCTGTGATAATAATAATAACTTCCAGGAAGTTATGTCATCACTTCCTGTGAACTGTGAACTATGAACTATGAACTATGTACATACCTCACTTCCTGTCATATGTCACTTCCTGTTGGACTGGTATAAATACTGGACTGTTCAGTATTGTAAGAGGCTTCTACCAGAGGCATGGTAAAGACCTCTCTTGTATATAGTGTGTTTGTAAGTTGCTTAAAGCTTACCTTAAAGTTACTTGATGTGTAAGACTCCTTTTCTTACATCAATTTAAGCAACTTAATATTTACACTCACAAATACTAGACCTTCGGACAAACTCGGAGTTAAGGATCCAGGGAACCACCCATCATGGAGAGAATCCTTAGACCTATCCGTCTGGACTTGGACCCGAATACACCAGCAGCTGGCAGGGTATGGAAGCATTGGTACCGTACTTTTGAGAATTTTCTGGATGAATGTGAAGCGGATGCTCCTACTAGATTGAGGATACTTATCAACTATGTGACCCCAAAAGTGTTCGAATATGTTGATGAATGGGATAATTACGATGAGGTGATTCGGGCACTTAAGAAACTGTATGCCAAGACTCCAAATGAGGTCTATGCTAGACATCTACTGGCCACAGCCCAACAAGGGCCAGGGGAATCGATTAACGAATTCCTTCAAGAACTTCGCAGGCTCAGCATAGATTGTAACTTTCAGGCAGCCTCAGCTGAGCTGTACCGCGAAGAAATGATTCGTGATGCTTTCATCTGCGGGATTGCCTCTCCATTTATACGCCAGCGTCTATTAGAAAGTAAAACACTTGAGCTACAAAAAGCTTTTGACCTAGCTTGTTCTCTGGATTTGGCAAAGAGAAATGCAGACCTCTATCAGCTGCCCAGATCTCGATCTGCTGCTGTAACTGCAACCAGACAATTCAAGTATCATGGGGGAATCTAATTCTGATAATTCTGATGAAGAAGAGGAGGATGACCCCACTTTAGCAGCCTCTTGGCAATCTAGGAGGGAATGCTTCTTTTGTGGAGATGCTTTTCACCCTAGGAAAACCTGCCCTGCTCGCAATGCAATCTGCAGTTATTGCAAAAAAAAAGGACACTTTGCTAAAGTTTGCCTATCAAGGGCCTCTACGAGGGCCAATCCAGCTAAGGCCTACTGAACTGCCCCAATTAGGGCCTATCAGGATGCTCCAGCTAGGACCTATCAAGCTTCCTCTCGAGCTCTCTCCCGAAGAAGCACACCGAGAGTTTTAGCCACTCTCTGTGCAACGACACCAATTACAGCTGCTTGCCCACAGAACCTGTCTCATGCAGCTACAAAAGTTTCAATTAAAGGGCATACCTTAGATGCCTTAACTGACTCAGGAAGTACTGATAGTTTCATTAAGGAACAGATTGTTGCGAAATTGAAACTACATGTCTTCCCATCGGACCAGGCAATTGCGATGGCTCAGTCATCACTGAATACCAGAATCTCCGGCTTTTGTATTGTTGATATGACACTTAATGGTCGCATGTATCCCTCCACCCGACTTTCGGTACTCAAGGACTTATGTAGTGATCTCCTCTTAGGGCTGGATTTCCAGAAACAGCATAAGAAACTCACTATTGAGTTCGGCAGATCCAAACCTGGTCTTACTATTTCTAATATACCGTCTAAATTACCGTTTTGTGCATTATCAGCAGCTTCACTGGATGAACCCTCATTATTTGCCAGTATTCCGCCTCGATGCAAACCAATAATAACGAAATCGCGGCGCTTTAATCAGGAAGACCAATCTTTTATTGAGGCTGAAATCTCTCGACTTCTAGCAGAGGATATCATCGAACCATGTTTATCGCCCTGGCGGGCTCAAGTCGTCATTGTCAAGAATCCTCTAAAACCTCACAAGCAGCGACTATGCATTGATTATTCGCAAACCATCAATCAATATACCGACTTGGACGCCTACCCATTGCCACGCATTGATGATATGGTTAATAAACTGGCCGAATACAAAGTGTTCTCAACTTACGACTTAAAAAGTGCCTATCATCAGGTACCCTTGAAGGTCTCAGATAAGCAGTACACGGCCTTTGAGGCTAATGGACGGCTGTACCAATTTCGTCGCCTCCCATTCGGGGTTACTAATGGAGTGGCTGTCTTCCAACGGGCAATGGATGGCCTGGTTAAACAGGAAAACCTAAGGGATACTTTTCCCTGTCTTGATAACATTACCATTGCAGGTCACAATCAACAGGAACACGACGCCAACCTCCAAGAATTTCGGGATGCCCTCCATCGCCGTAATTTAACCCTGAATGAATCCAAATCTGTTGAGTTGCAACCGACCATCAACATCCTTGGCTACTGCGTAGGCAATGGTATCATTAAGCCAGACCCAGAAAGACTTCGTCCGCTCCAAGAGCTCCCGTCACCTAAGAATCCGGCTTCTTTACGTCGGGCTCTCGGTCTGTTTGCATACTACGCTAAATGGATTCCTCATTTTTCGGACAAAATCCAACCCTTGCTGCATGCTAGATCACTTCCACTGGGAACAGCAGCTGTTGCAGCCTTTAACCTTCTCAAAAAACAGTTGGAGAAAGCGTCTCTTCACTCCATCGATGAGAATCTCCCTTTCGTGGTTGAATGTGATGCCTCGGAGGTGGCGATCTCAGCTACTCTGAATCAGGAAGGTCGTCCTGTAGCATTTATGTCCAGGACCTTACAAGGTGCCGAGCTACATTATCCTCCGGTTGAGAAGGAAGCCACAGCCATCATAGAGGCAGTACGGAAGTGGAACCATTTTCTAGCTCGCCAGCACTTTACATTAATCACGGACCAACGATCAGTCGCCTTCATGCTCGATAATCGAAAACGAACCAAGATTAAGAATAATAAAATACAACTTTGGAGGATGGAACTGGCCTCTTTTGGTTATACCATTCTCTATCGGCCAGGCAAGGAGAATGTGGCCCCGGACACCCTCACATGGGCATTCTGCTCCACTATGTCGTCCTCGACTCTCATGGATGTCCACAATGGATTGTGTCATCCTGGCGTTACGCGCATGCTACATTTTGTACGATCACGGAATCTCCCTTTTTCCACTGGAGATGTAAAGAAAATATGCTCAGAATGCCGGCTTTGTGCGGAATTAAAACCTCAGTTCTTCCGCCCCTCAGATGGTATACTCATACATGCAACCCAACCGATGCAACGACTTAGCATCGATTTTAAGGGCCCAGTGCCCTCTTCAACTCGGAACACATATTTGCTCACCATGATCGACGAATATTCACGTTTTCCGTTTGCCTTCCCCTGCTCCAATATGCTGGCGTTCACAGTAATCTGCTGCCTTGAGCAGGTATTTTCTCTCTGTGGCATGCCGGCTTATATTCACTCAGATCGGGGTCCATCCTTTATGTCAAGGGAACTCAAGGACTACCTCTCAGAACGGGGAATTGCTACAAGCAAAACAACACCATACCATCCCATCGGAAATGGGCAGGTAGAGAGGTATAACGGTATCATCTGGAATTCCGTACGTCTCGCTTTAAGATCTCGGGGCCTACCAGACCAGCAATGGGAAACAGTGCTTCCGGATGCATTGCACTCTATACGGTCCCTGCTTTCTACAGCCACAAATACTACACCTCATGAGCGGTTCTTTGGATTCCAGCGTCGCTCATCTCATGGGACATCATTCCCGTCATGGCTAACTACTCCTGGACCTGTATTACTCCGAAGATACGTTCGGACGTCTAAAAATGACCCTCTCGTAGACGAGGTCGAACTAACCGATGCCAACCCCACCTATGCAAACATACGATATTCCGATGGCCGAGAATCTACCGTATCATTACGGGATCTGGCTCCCTGCCCACCAGGACCTAGTGGGACATCGGGTGATGGCATTTCACCAGGAAACTCTTGGGACCTATCGGGTACCCCTCTCCAGGATCCTGATCGGACACCAACTTGCTTGGTGCCAGTAGAACCCCGTACTCAAAGTTGCGACCCTCCCAGTACCGCGCATGAAAGTACTGATCCGCCACAGACCAGCTCTGCACCTCCCTCTGAACAGAGGCAGTCCGACTTTGAACCTATTGGGGCTCGTACATGGAGCCATGATCTCCCCGACCCTTCACAGGGTAATCCAGGCCACACAGACTCTGACCAATGGCCAACCGCATGTAAGTGGACCAGCGACCCTCTACGACGGAAACCCAAACGGGTGCGACTCTTCCTCGTTCGGCGGCTGCGGAACAAAAGGTAGACCACAGCCTCCTAATCCTGCAGGAGGGAAGAATGTGCTAATAATAATAACTTCCGGGAAGTTATGTCATCACTTCCGGTGAACTGTGAACTATGAACTATGTACATACCTCACTTCCTGTCATATGTCACTTCCTGTTGGACTGGTATAAATACTGGACTGTTCAGTATTGTAAGAGGCTTCTACCAGAGGCATGGTAAAGACCTCTCTTGTATATAGTGTGTTTGTAAGTTGCTTAAAGCTTACCTTAAAGTTACTTGATGTGTAAGACTCCTTTTCTTACATCAGTACCGGTCTTGCTTTGAAAAACTTGGGAATTGCATTCTCTTCTATTTTTATCGAGGCAGTTACGCCTTTAAGAGTGCCCAGTTCCTGTTGAAATACCTCTTTGGCGTCAGCTAAGATTGTTGACAATCGTCCAGGAGTGACGTCGTCATCCTTTTCACCAGCCACCGTCAGTGCCTGAATGGAGTGCCAGTCTAAACTTATCTTTCTGATCCATTCACGTCCCAATAACGGTGGTCCACCATCTTGCAGAATGTAGAGATACAATTTCCGTATTTTCTTGCCGTTGTATTCGACAGGCACCCTTATTCTTCCTCTGGGGTATACTTTTTGCCCCGTGTACGTCCTCAAGACAATGGATGTCTCTCTCAAGGGTATGTGTGAGAATAGCCGCTCGTAGTCTCGTCGATTCATGACGGTTAGAGCTGATCCTGTATCCAATTCCATTTTGACTTGGGACCCTGCTATCGTGAGGGTGACCCAAATGGTTCGGTGATCCTCTTTTGCGATTACGTTGTGAAGTTTGAGACAGCTTAGTCTCTTGTTCCCGGATTCACTATCGCTCTTCTGGTCTTCGGAACTACTGTCCGTCATCTTTTGTACTTTCCCGTACGGTTCCTTAGTAGCCTTTTTGTTGTTGTTGGTCTTCTTCTCAGACCTGCAAACTCGTGCAATGTGTCCCATCTTTCCACATTGCCTGCATATTTTGTCCTTGGACCAGCAGTCCTTCTGGTCATGGTTTGTTCTGCCGCAGCGATAACATTTTGCAAATCCCCGTGTCATTTCGTGGGTGCCGTATTCCTGTGGCTTTTGTTGTATTTCCGCAGCTCCCCTTGCTGCTGCTTCGTACGATACTGCCACGCTGAAAGCCTTATCTAGCGTCAGCTCTTTCTCTGAGAGTAACCTCTTCTGGGTTCCTTCACTCAGGAGTCCACAGACAAATTTGTCCCGTAAGGTATCTGCCAGTCCTGCTCCGAACTGGCAGTGCTTTGATAGCTTGCGTAGTTCCGTAAGGTAATCAGCATTGCTCTCATTTTTATGCTGATTTCTCCTGTGGAATTTAAATCTTCTGTTATCAGCAGCGGTGTAGGATTTAAGTGTTCCTGTAGGATAGCAACAATTTCGTTAAAACTCTTCGCCTTCGGTTTGGCTGGAGTAATCAGATCCCGCAATAGGCCGTACGTTCTTGCGCCCATTAAATTTAGCAATACCGATGCCTTTTTCTCCTCGGCTATTTCGTTTGCCTCGCAATATACCTCGACTCTTTCCACATACGTGGTCCAGTCTTCTATTGCATTATCGAAGGCAGTGATATCGCCAGTCTTTGGCATCTTGAAAATCTAAGATGGCGTCTCCCGCGCTTTTCCTTCTTCCCCGCCGAGTTAAGATGGCGCCTCCCGCGCTGTAAACGCCGCTCTCCGCGGTATTTTTATTTTTAACCGTTCCCGTCGTGGAGCGGACCCTCTGGGACACTTCCCTCCCTCTTCTTAAGTCCGAACGCTGCCCGGCTGCGAAGCACCGGCCGCGCCCTGTGTGCTCCACCCTCTCTCTCTTTGCTTCCCGACTCGCTGCCCGGCCCCGTTGCAGAGCCACCCAATCGAGCTCTAGCCCGCTGCAGCCCAGGAAGGATCAGTACACTACCTGCCACCAGCCCGATTAGCTGGGAAACCACAGACTGGGGAACCAAGCCTGGCTCTTGACAGTCTCTCCTGCAAGTTTTCAATCCGATGATTTGGAGGGCGGTTGCCCACGGTCGACGCCCGTTTCTCGAGTTTCTTTGGATTATATTCTTTTTTCTTTCTTCTGGCTTCGACCTTCAATAACGTCGTCTGAGGTGCTGCCGAGTTGCAGGTAAGTTCGTTTCTTACTCGTCGCCAGTATTAAATCCGTGCGTTAATGGAGACACGGAATGCAGGAGTTGGTTTAACAAGTCTTTACTGAATGGAGACACTCTGGAAACTGAAACTACAGAAGGCTGCTAGCGCCTTTTATACAGGGGTGGTCACTGCCGGTACTGCAGCCTGAGACCAGTTATTCCCTTAAAGGGACAAACACAACACAGGTCTACTCTCCTTGAGGGCTCCATGAGGACTGATCCTCTGGTCAGAAGACTGACGTCATCACGTCATCACGTTCTTCCCGCCATTGGAGCATCACGTGACCAACGGCATGACATCATCACGTTGAACCCGCGCTGTAAAGGTAACTAGACATTGTACAGTCAAACAGTGTAATTAAAGGTACAGGCACAGACAGTAACTACATTGCTGTTAAAGGAATTATGTACAACCGCTCTGAGTCCTTTGGTGGCTCCGCCACATGCGCCCCCCCGAATTGTCTTTAACAGAAAAGGTGAGGCGAGGAGGAGGCCTGATGAGCCTGTCCGATCGACTTCGATACCCTGGTAGAGGAAGTTGACGACCGGTGGTCGAGTTGGCAGTCGGTTGTGGCTGAGCAGGCGTGGCGAGCGCGGTCGAGTTGGCAGGCGGCTTTGGTTGATCTGGTGCGGTGGCAGCGGGCGGTCAGCCACGTTTGGGTGGTTGAGCGACTACGACAGGGTGGTCCAGGTCCAGGTGAGCCGGCTTCAAGCGGTCCACCGAGATGTGATCCGGCTTCTCTCTGACGTCGACCGAAAAGGATTTGTCTCCTGGTTCGATGACGCGGAAAGGACCAGTGTAATGGGGCTTGAGTGGATCCCAGTGAGCGTCGTGGCGGATGAAGACATACTCTGCATTCTTCAGTCCCGGTGGCATGTAGGAGTTCTGTAAACCATGATTGGACATAGGTATCGGAGCGAAGCATCTGGCCGCTTCTTGGTGGCGAACGAGTTGCCGGGAGGCAGGCCATGGCTCTGTGGGAGAAGGGAGGAAATCTCCTGGTGCACGGAGCGGCTGGCCATAGACGAGTTCAGCTGACGATGATTGTAGGTCATCTTTGGGCGCCGTACAAAGACCCAACAGGACCCATGGGAATCTGTCCACCCATCCTGTGCCTTGAAGACTGGTCCGAAGAGAGGCTTTAAGCGACCTGTGGAATCGCTCGCAAAGGCCGTTTGCCTGTGGATGATAGGCGGTGGTGCGATGAAGTTTGGTACCGAGCCCCTGAGCCACAACGTTCCAAAGATCCGAGGAAAATTGTGGCCCGCGGTCAGAAGAGATGTCCGCCGGTACCCCGAAACGGGCAACCCAACAGGAAATGAAAGCTCTAGCGACATCTGCCAAAGTGGTGGAAACCAAAGGAATTGCCTCTGGCCACCTAGTGGTGTGGTCCACTATGGTGAGGAGATGAGTATAACCCTGAGAAGGCGGAAGCGGCCCCACGAGGTCCACATGCACGTGGTCGAAACGACGCTCTGGAACAGTGAACGCAGTCACTGGAGCCTTGACATGACGCTGGACTTTGGCCTTCTGGCATACGACGCAGGTATTAGCCCAGTCACGGACATCGATGTGCATACCTTTCCAGATGAACTTAGCCGCCATAAGCCGTTGCGAAGCCTTCATCCCCGGGTGCGACAACCCATGTATGGCATCAAAAACCTTCCGGCGCTATGTGACTGGCACGATAGGTCGAGGAACTCCCATGAAAACGTCGCAAAGGAGCGTGGCACCTGTGGCCTGGAAGATGACGTCAGTCGCTTGGAAGCTAGAGGGAACGGTTCTATATGATTGGACCTCCGAGTCCGAGGCCTGATCTGCTGCCATGAGGGCGTAGTCGATTCCCAGGTGCACCACGTGGACCGTCGCACGGGAGAGGCAATCTGCCACCAGGTTGTCCTTACCAGACACATGTTGAATGTCCATGGTAATTCAGAAATGGACGTCAAATGACGTTGTTGACGAAAGGACCACGGTTCGGCGGTCTTGGCCATGGTGAACGTAAGGGGTTTGTGGTCGACAAAAGCCGTGAAGGGACGCCCCTCCAATAAAAACCGGAAATGGCGAATGGTGAGGAAAAGGGCCAGTAGCTCCCTATCGAAGGTACTGTACTTTTTTTCATTCTTTCATAGTTGACGGCTGAAAAACGCCAGCGGTTGCCACATGCCGTTGACCCACTGTTCTTGCACTGCACCGATGGCGTAGTCTGACGTGTCGGTGGTAAGGGCGATAGTAGCACCTGGAAGTGGGTGCGCCAGCATGGTTGCGTTGGCCAAAGCATTCTTGGTGTCGCCGAACGCCTGGACCATCTCAGCTGTCCAGCTGATTGGATCTTTACCGGATTTGCCCTTGAGGGCCCAGAACAAAGGTTGCATGAGTTGAGCCGCCTTGGGGACGAAACGGTGGTAGAAGTTGACCATCCCCAGGAACTCCTGCAAGGCCTTGACTGTCAACGGCCGCGGGAAAGAAGTAACCGCCTCAACCTTCGTCGACAAAGGGACGGCGCCGTCCGATGTTATGCGATGTCCCAGGAAGTCGATTTGTTGCAGGCCGAACTGACACTTGGCCGGGTTGATGATTAAACCGTGTTGGCTGAGGCACGTAAAGAGGGAACGCAAATGGGAGATGTGCTCCTCCTTGCTGGCACTGGCGAGGCGATGAGTATGTCGTCAAGGTAGACGAAAATGAAACGCAGGTCTCGAAGAACGAAGTCCATTAAACGCTGGAACACCTGTGCTGCGTTCTTTAAGCCAAACGGCATCCGCAGGAACTCAGAGGCCAAAAGGGGTGATGACTGCAGTTTTCGGGATGTCTTGTGGGTGCACTGGAACCTGGTGATATCCACGGATGAGGTCGACTTTAGAGAAGATAGAATTTCCCGCCAAGTGGGCCGAGAAATCCTGGATATGCGGGATCGGGTACCGATCCGGAGTGGTGGCGTCGTTGAGGCGTCGGTAGTCACCGCATGGCCGCCAGCCGCCGCCTGGTTTCGGCACAATGTGGAGAGGTGAGGACCAGGGACTCTTGGATCGCCGAATGATCCCGAGCCGCTCCATCGTGGCAAACTCCGCCTTTACAGCTGCGAGCTTGCCGGGTTCGAGCCTTCTAGCCCGCGCATAAACCGGGGAGCCAGTAGTGGTGATGTGATGTTCAACACCATGTTTCATCGCCGAAGAGGAGAAGGTGGGCCTTGTCAGCTCCGGAAACTCCCCGAGGAGCCGCGCGAAGTCATCTGGAGGAGGGAAAGCACAGGCAATGGAGCGCGCCACGGAGGTACCGTGGAAGCACGGAATCGAGTGGAAGGTGGCCGCGTTGATCAGCCGGCGGTGCCGGACATCGACTAGTAGGCTGTTGGCACACAGAAAATCCACCCCTAGGATAGTCTGTTAGACTGTGGCCATGACGAATTCCCAAAAGAAGCGCTGACCGCCGAAACAGACTTCGACCTGCCGCTTTCGGAACGTTCGAATAGCTGCGCCGTTAGCTGCTACGAGGGAAAAACCGAGGTTCCCAGTCTGCATGTCGAGCTTCGACGCAGGTAGAATGCTACACTGCGCCCCGGTGTCACAAAGAAAACGGCGGCCCGAGAGGGAATCGGTGATATAGAGGAGTTTCCCCGTAGGACCGACGGCCATCGCCACCACGGAACGCCCGTTAGGCTTGGTCATCCGTCGCCAGGGATGCCGCCTGCGCTTTCTTGGTTTTTTTGGGACGAAAAACTGCAGGGGGAATGGCAGCATCGTGCTTTCGTGCCAAAACGGGTGTGGTAGGAGCACCAGCCTGCTGTAGGAGAAGCCGGAACCGCATCTGTGGGGGGTGGGCGCCTCGTGGCCACGCAGCACTGCTGGGTAACCGTGAAAATCTTATCGGCTTTGGCCGCAAGCTTGGCGCAGTCTGTAATGTCGGATCTGGCTAGGGCAGCCTGAACCTGTTCAGGCAGTTGATAGAGGAAAAGCTCCCGGAAGAGGAAACATTCCGGTTCAGCACCCAAGAGCGTGAGCATTTGGCTCATGAGCTCGGACGGTTTGGAGTCCCCGAGGCTGGGCAGCGTGATGAGCCGGCGAGCACGCTCCGACTTTGATAGCCCGAAAACCTGAAGCAACCGCGCCTTAATTGCATCATACTTGCTGTCAGTAGGAGGACTACCGATGAGGCTGATGATCCGTGATGCAGTTGCGCTGTCGAGGGCGGAGAACACGTAATAATAACGGGTCTGATCCACGATGATATTCCGAATGGCGAACTGGGCTTCAGCCTGGATGAACCAGGCGTCTGGTTGTTGCTCCCAGAACTGTGGCAGTTTCAGCGTGACGGCGTTCGTGTCCATGTCGAATCTTCCACGAAAATCGTCCGTAGAAGTCGGGGTCACCAATGTAGGAACGGAGATTCCTATCAAAAAGACTGAGTTCGACTCAGGCAATTAAAATAATGAACTTTAGTGAAACAAAACGAGTTTAAACTGGAAACTGCTAGAACACATCAATAACAGGTCTACTCTCCTTGAGGGCTCCACGAGGACTGATCCTCTGGTCAGAAGACTGACGTCATGACGTCATCATGTTCTTCCCGCCATTGGGGCATCACGTGACCAACGGCATGATGTCATCACGTTGAACCTGCAGTGTAAAGGTAACTAGACATTGTACAGTCAAACAGTGTAATTAAAAGTACAGGCACAGACAGTAACTACTTTGCTGTTAAAGGAATTATGTACAACCGCTCTGAGTCCTTTGGTGGCTCCGCCACAGTATTACATTAACACATTTCAGGACAGTCTGATTAACCCTTTCTGCCATATTTTGGTGAACGAATCAAACGCTCCCAGGAATCAATTTCCCAAAAGGGTCCTAATACAAGCGCAGGACCCCTATTTCTTAATGAGCCTAGCGTTCATTTCAGGTGACCTTTTTTGTGCGCGCTGCCACGGGACATCTCTCCATAAAATTGGTATGTTGAATGCCCACTGAGTAAAAAGCTATTGAATTTCTACCCCAATGATTTCTCACAGGAGGCTACTTGCCATGAAAATTATATGAAAAATCTTTCCACCAAGATGTTTAAGGTATTTAGTAAAGTTATACAGCATAATGCGACAAAGGTTAAATCACTTTCTGGATTTAAACCATGCTACGTTATATTAGTAATGATTGCATTAACATATACGTATGACAGTTCAGTGTACCATAAAACTTTAGCATGACCTTCGGCAACTTGGGCAAAATTTTCTATTGGAATCATGTTGGAAGTGGTGGGGAATGTAGATGTCCGAGGCCTGGAATTGACATTTTCAACTCCTCATGGGTTTCCTGATGCAGGAGGGAATCCCAGTGGGACCCCACCAACAATACATTAAATAGTCTGACCTGGGAAAATGGGCAGGGGTCATGAGCAGAATGACTGGGCGGGCAAAACCCCTACCCTGCAGACTGTGCACTGGGATTCTGCCTGAGTGACAAATCTGGGCCATGTACTGTACTGTTTTGGACATATATGGGGATATTTTCTACTTCAGTACTCCTAGCACAAATCAGGAATGCCTATCAGTTAATTGCATACATCTAGCCTGTAATTCTCTGATCAAATGGATGGAAAATCACTGAATTGGGTTGCACAATTTCCTGATGTGTATTCCCTGTTTGTACCGGGAGCCCAAAGCAGAAATGCTCTCCTCATAATCCAGCATTCTAATAACATTTGTAATTGCTTTGCTCCAATTGTTTAGGAATTGAAAGTGATGAGCCCGCCATAATTTCCAGTCTTCCTCTGCCAATTTAAATCCATTCATTGTAGACTGATGACATGCATTTTTGACAAATGGGGAAACTTTACATGGTTGATTTTCCTCTGCTCTGCTCCCAAATAATGCCTGAAAAACAGCTGTAATGCAGAGGAAAAATAGATGCTAATCGTTTGCTCTCATTCTGCTCCTGAATAGCACTGCTCTCATGCTTTCTCTATAGCATTTCTGCTGTCTGCACCTGAAGAAGGCGTTGCAATGTAAATTAAATGCTAATGAGTGTCAGAGGGATTTGCACCAAGATTTCCTCTCATAGCTACTGATACAGATCAGAAGCAAATTTTCCCCATAAAACCATGGCGCTGCTGTTTGGCCACTATCTGTCCTAAAGGAGAGGCTTGTATTATGTTTATTTTGACGTTTTGGCTAACAAATATGTTTGCTGCTTCATGACTTGTTACAGAATGTGGTTAATAATTTACGCTTAGGTGATGGAGGCCATGTTCAGTACTGTACCAGCTTCACATCCCCCCAACCCCCCCCCCTTTTGTTATATGTCATATTTGGAGGGGGAAAGTCCTTGACAGCTGCAAAGTCATCTGCCTGGACCTCTTCTGAGCCACGAGCAACCGTTTCCCTACCACAGAGTAGGAATTTGCTGCTCTCCCTGTCCATACACCTGCTCTATGCCACCTTCAATAAAAGATAAGAGTCTAATAGACAATCAGCACCCTCCTAATTTTGTACCATAATTTTTCATACCCACACTTTTTTTCCTTGTTCCTCCACCTACTGCTTGATGCCACTGTACCCACTTTTATTACTTCCCTCCAAGGCAGACTGCAGGAGTGCCCGTTCTGCTGCTTGGCTTGCCGCTATCATTACAGTCATATCATAACAGCACAAGCATATTCACTTGGGGACACTGGTACGGCAGTGTTGTGATTATGTTACTGGAGTAATCCAGAGGCCTCAACCATTATTCCAGAGACTGTAAATTTAAATCCCATCATGCCAGTTTGAGAATTTGTATTTATTTTAAAAATGATTGTCGTAAAAAAAAAATTCATGACTGTCTTTTAGGGAAGGAAACCTGCTGTCCTTACCTGGCCTGGCCTATATGTGACTCCAGTCCCACACTAATGTGGTTGGCTTTTAACTGCCCTCTGAATTGGCAGAGCAAGCCATTCAGCTGTATCCAACCATTAACAGTGGTTCAAGAAGAAGGCCCAACACCACTTTTTGAAGATGATTAGGGATAAGCAATAACTGCTGGCATTTCCAGCAATGCCCACTGTTAGATCCGTGGTTCAGTGGATAAATAATTACACGGATGCTGTACATAAACAAATAACAGGTCTTTACTGGAGGAGGGCAATCTCTAGACTGGAGTACAGAGGCATGCGCACAGCTTATATACCGGTGTGGTTACTGCCGGTACTACAGTATACAGGAGCTGTAAAAAGTAGTTCTGACTTAAAGCACATACACTACAATTCCTCCCTTTTTAGATTAATAATACCTCCTTAATATTCAAATAACAATTACATTTTTACATGTACATTCAATAACAAAAGTCCATTTATAGATTCAGTCTTTGGGGCGGCTTCCTGACCCTTTCGGGATAGCGCCTTTCCGGAGGTTCTTGTTCTTGGTGCAGAGGCGATTCTGACCCCCTTTCATCGGGTAGTTCATCGGGTTCCACTGCTACTGGGTCTGAAGTAGATACTACCGGTATGTCGGGTTCATCCCCAGGTACTCGAGACATGGGGTTGACGCATTCCTGTGATGCTAAGATCTGATCGACGTGGCATCTCACAATGTTCTCCCCGACATCCACTGTGTACATTAATGGCCCCTGCCTTGTACATATTGTTCCGGGTTGCCACTTCCCTGTTCGATAGTCCCGGGCCAAGACTGGTTGCCCTACATTGAAGCTCCTTGTCGGCTTCTCGTTGATGTGCTGGAATTGTTTGTCCTCAACATTTCTTCGCACATTTGGTCTGAGCAAGTCCAGACGAGATCTCAACCTTCGGTTAAAGAACATCATGGCCGGGGTCTGGTTGGTAACTGCATGTGTTGCGTTTCGGTAGGCTAATAAGAAATTGTCCATCTTATGCTGTAGTGGAATTTCCTCATCGCACATGGCCTTTATCGCCTTCTTAAAGGTTTGTACGAACCTCTCAGCCAATCCATTGGTGGCTGGATGATACGGGGCGGATGTGTAATGCCTTACCCCATTCCTTTTCATGAATTTTTGGAACTCATCGGACACAAACTGTGGTCCATTATCAGAGCAGATCTGCTCTGGCAACCTGTTTCTGACAAATATGGTCCGTAGGACTGCAATCGTTTTCTCTGTAGTGGTTGAAGACATCTTTATCACCTCAGGCCACTTTGAATGAGCATCCACTGCTATTAAGAACATTGAGTCCATGAATGGACCAGCGAAATCAATGTGCACCCATTGCCATGGAGAGGAGGGCCACTCCCATGGGTGTAGAGGGGCATGTGGTGGTGCATTTTGGACCTTCTGGCATCCTAAGCAGCTCTTAATTAGGTCCTCGATTTGTTGATCGATTCCCGGCCACCACACATAAGCCCTAGCTAGGCTTTTCATTTTCACTCCCCCCAGATGACCTTCATGTAGCTCATTTAGCACTCTCTCCCTTAACTTGGGTGGAATCACCACTCTGGATCCACACATCACTGTCCCCTGGCATACTGACAGCTGTTCTCTTCTGGATGAGAATGCTGGCAACAGTGAGTCGCCATGTGTTGGCCATCCCCTCACCGTCAATTCATATACCTGTGACAGCGTCGGATCATTGCGGGTCTCCTCTATATCCGCGTTTGTTACTGGCAATCGTTCAATTATTGACGAATAAAATATCTCGATAGGGTCCACTGCTGGTGCTTCCTCCACAGTAGGCAGTGGTAGGCGCGATAGCCCATCAGCGTTCCCATGCTGTCTCGTGCCTTTATATTCTATTTCATATTGATTCGCCCCTAGAAACAGGGACCATCTTTGTAATCGCTGTGCAGTCATTACTGGCACGCCCTTCTTAGGATTAAAGATGGAGACAAGTGGTTGGTGGTCAGTCAGCAAGGTGAACTTCTGTCCATGCAGATAGTGGTTGGATTTTTTTACTCCCCATACTAGGCTGAGGGCCTCCCTGTCAATCTGGCGTAGTTGCGCTCGGCTGAGGTTAGTGACTGAGACGCTAAGGCTACTGGCCTCTCCAAACCGTCCGGGAATTTGTGCGACAGCACCGCTCCAATGCCGTAGGGTGATGCATCACATGCCAAACGAATTGGTAGTGCTGGGTTGAAATGGGCCAACACCTCTTTTGATGTGATCAATTCTTCACACTTCTGGAAAGCTCGTCTACGTTCGTCATCCCACTTCCATGGTACCCCTGTTTGCAGTAGGGTGTTCAGCGGGTGTAATACCGTAGACAAATTTGGTAAGAACTTGTGGTAATAGTTTACCAGCCCGAGCAACGACCTCAGTTGTGACACATTTTCCGGTGCTGGAGCCTTGACTACTGCCTCTATCTTGTCAGGGGACTTATGTAACCCCTCTTCATCGATGACGTGGCCGCAATACGAGATCTGTTTCTGGAAAAACTCGCACTTGTGGCGATTAGCTCGTAGCCCATATTCCTTTAATCTGGCGAGCACCTTCTCCAAGTTAGCGAGGTGATCACCGTCACTTTCGCCCGTGACCAAGATGTCGTCCAAATAACACTGGGTCCCTGGAATCCCTTGCAGGACCTGATCCATCGCCCTTTGCCAGATAGCCGGAGCCGAGGCTACTCCAAACACCAGCCGGTTGTATTGATAGAGACCTTTATGGGTGTTGATCGTAAGGTAATGTTTCTGATATGCCATCAATGACTCAAAGACAAGGATTCAACTGAAGGCTTTTAATCACTAAGAACATAGCAGCATAGCAGGTCTTCCACATCGGGTTCGTCAGGTAGTGAATGACTCATACAGCTCCTGAGACCTTTATATGGCAAAAGACAGGGGCGTAGCCAATACACACAATAGGAACAAAAGGGTGTGGTTCACACAATACAAGCAGGTAAAATACAAGCAGGTCTGATGGAAATACAAGCAGGTCTGATGAAGGCATATTTCATCACATTCACCCCTTCTACAGATTTAGTCTGTCCGGGGGTGTGATAGTCCTTCCTGAACGTCGCAACAGTACCTCGGGTTCTGACCGGGAGTCCGTGGTGCCCTCCTGGGCACACCCATGTGCTGGGGGTGTTGCAGGTACTTCTGGGGGTGGTGAGGATACCTCTGGGGATGGTGGAGGTTCTTCTGGGGGTGGTGGTGATGGGTCGTCGTTGTCGCTTCCTGCCGAGGCGAGGTCCTTTATGGACACAGTGTCTTCACGCCCGTCGGCGTGCTTGACGTACGCGTACTGTGAGTTTGCGTGGAGTAGGTGTACTGCCTCCACGAGGGGATCCGTTTTGTGGCCCCTCACATGCTTCCGTAACAGGACTGTCCCTGGGGTGGAGAGCCACGAGGGTAGGGATACTCCTGAGGTTGATTTGCGGGGAAAAACAAACATCTTCTCGTGAGGAGTGGCGTTAGTAGCAGTACACAGTAGCAACCTTATCGAGTGGAGTACGTCTGGGAGGACCTCCTGCCAGCGGGAGGTGGGGCGGCCTTTAGACCTTAGTGCTAAGGTGACCGCCTTCCACACTGTCACGTTCTCCCTCTCCACTTGCCCATTACCCCGGGGGTTATAACTAGTGGTCCGACTCGTGGCTATCCCCTTCGACAGCAGGTATTGGCGCAGTTCATCGCTCATGAACGACGCCCCCCTGTCAGTGTGGATGTAGTTAGGCATGCCGAACATGCAAAACAGGTTGCCGAGGCACTTGATGACCGTGGCACTGGTCATATCTGGGCAGGGGTAGGCGAATGGGAAGCGGGAGTACTCGTCCACAATGTTGAGAAAGTACACATTGCGGTCGGTGGAGGGGAGTGGTCCCTTGAAATCTAAGCTCAGGCGCTCGAATGGCCGTGTAGCTTTGATCAGGTGGGCTCGGTCGGGTCTGAAAAAACGGGGCTTGCATTCCACACAGGTGCGGCAGTCCCTGGTCATAGACCGGACCTCCTCGATGGAATAGGGCAGGTTATGGGATTTTATAAAGTGGAATAGCCGGGTGACCCCCGGGTGGCAGAGGCCATTGTGGAGGCCCTGTAGCCTGTCCCCCTGGATGCTGGCACACATCCCTCGTGATAGGGCGTCGGGGGATTCGTTGAGGGCCCCCGGCCTATATATTATGTCGTACTCAAACGTGGAGAGTTCGATCCGCCACCTGAGAATTTTGTCGTTCTTGATCTTCCCCCTCTGTTTGTTGTTAAACATGAAGGCTACCGACCGCTGGTCGGTAAGCAGGGTGAAGCGTTTGCCGGCTAGGTAGTGCCTCCAGTGCCGCACTGCCTCCACTATGGCCTGGGCCTCCTTCTCTACCGAGGAGTGCCTGATCTCGGGCCCTTGGAGGGTTCTTGAGAAAAAGGCTACGGGCCGCCCATCCTGGTTGAGGGTGGCTGCTAAAGCAAAGTCGGACGCATCGCTTTCGACCTGGAAAGGGATGTTTTCATCCACTGCCCGCAGCGCGGCCTTCTCAATGTCGTGTTTAATGCTGTTGAAGGCGGCGTGGGCCTCGGCTGTGAGCGGGAAGGACGTTGATTTCAGGAGGGGACGGGCCTTGTCGGAATAATTGGGGACCCATTGGGCGTAATAGGAGAAGAACCCCAGGCACCTTTTCAGGGCCTTGGGAGTGTTTGGTAGGGGTAGCTCCCGTAGGGGGCACAATCGGTCGGGGTCCGGACCGATTTCCCCGTTTTCCACCATGCAGCCCAGGATACAGAGGCGCGTGGTGCTAAAGACACACTTATCCTCGTTGTAGGTGAGATTGAGTCTGAGGGCAGTTTTCAGAAATCTCGCGAGGTTCGAGTCGTGGTCTTGCTGGTCGTGGCCGCAGATGGTGACGTTGTCTAGGTATGGGTAGGTGGCTGTTAACTGGTTCTCATCGACCATGCGGTCCATCTCCCGCTGGAAGACCGAGACCCCGTTCGTTACCCCAAAGGGGACTCTGAGGAAGTGGTAGAGACGTCCGTTCGCCTCGAAGGCGGTGTATCGACGGTCCTCCGGCCTAATGGGGAGCTGGTGGTATGCCGATTTTAGGTCGATGGTGGAAAACACCCGGTATTGCGCGATTTGGTTAACCATATCCGCTATGCGGGGCAGAGGGTAGGCGTCTAGCTGGGTGTATAGATTAACCGTCTGGCTATAATCTATCACCATCCGCTTCTTTTCGCTACCCTTAACTACTACTACCTGGGCGCGCCACGGGCTGATACTGCATTCGATGATACCCTCCCGCTTGAGTCTTTCTACTTCCGACGCAATGAACCGTCTATCCTCACAGCTGTACCGCCTACTCTTGGTCGCTATGGGTCGACAGTTGGGTGCGAGGTTGGCGAACAGAGAGGGCGGCTTGACCTTCAGGGTAGCCAGACCGCACACTGTGAGGGGCGGCTGGGACCCACCGTAGGTAAGCGTGATACTTTGGTGGTGGCACTGGAAGTCCAGACCCAAGATCACGCTCACACAGAGATCTGGCATTATCAATAGTTTAAAATCTCTGTAATCATTGCCTTTTACCGACAACATAACCGCGCAGAAACCTGTAATTTTTGAGGTATGAGTCTTATCGGCCATGGCGATTTTGCCCTGTGTGGGGACTATCGTTAGAGAAAGTCGTTTTACCAGGCTAGGATGAATAAAGCTTTCGGTGCTCCCGCAGTCAATCAAGCATTTAACCTTGTTCCCGTTTACCTCTATGTCCATCATCGATTTAGACAACGGATGTGGCCTGGATTGATCCACTGTGATCGAGGCCACCAGTGGGTCCTGGAGGTCCGTGTAGTCGGGGCAAGCTGGTGGACTCCATGAGGGTGGACAAGATGGCTTCCAAGATGGCCGCTCCCACGGCGCGCACGCGGCGGTGGTGGAGTTGGAGGCGGGGTTCCCTCTGCAGACTTTGCTGAAATGTCCTTTCTTCCCGCATTTAAAACAGGTGGTGCCCTTCGCTGGGCACAGATGCCTGGAGTGTTTGTCCTGACCGCAGAAGTAGCATTTCGGGCCCCGATGCATCGCGGCAGTAGTGGGGCTCCTGGGTGGAGGCTGGGGCTCTGATGGTGCTGGGCTGGCCTGAGACCTGGGAGGTGAAGATGGCTTCCAAGATGGCGGCCCCCACGGCGCGCACGAGGCGGAGTGGGCCGCGTGGCCTGGGGAACAGGATTCAGAGTTCCTCTGGGCCATATCCAGCGATCGCGCTATATCTATAGCCTGTTTTAAGTCCAGTCCCTCCTTGTCAAACAGTTTCTGCCAAATATAATTTGAACTGAGGCCCGCAATAAGGGAGTCTCGAATCAGCTCCTCCGTGTACACGATGGCAGACACGGCCTTACAGTTACAGTCTCTGCCCAGTACTTTTAGGTTTAGTATAAAGTCCTCTAGTGACTCACCATGCCGCTGCGTGCGAGTAGTCAGAAGATGCCTGGCGTACACCACGTTTATTGGCCGCGCGTAGTGGACCTTCAGGATGGTGCAGGCCTCCTCGTAGCTGGTGGCATCTTGAATGAGAGGGGAGACCCGATGGCTCACCCAGTTTCGCAAGATTCCCAGTTTCATGTCTCCGGTAGCGGTTTCGGCTGCGGCTATGGCAGTGGATGAGTTTGCAATGAAAAATTCGAAGCATTGGAACCAGTGTCCGAACTGTGTGGCTGCGTCTGAGGCATGGGGGTCCAGATCCAAGCGCTCTGGTTTCAGGAGTCGATCCATCTTGGTGTTTTAGTGATTGAGTCATTAGACAAGGATTCAACTGAAGGCTTTTAATCACTAAGAACATAGCAGCATAGCAGGTCTTCCACATCGGGTTTGTCAGGTAGTGAATGACTCATACAGCTCCTGAGACCTTTATATGGCAAAAGACAGGGGCATAGCCAATACACACAATAGGAACAAAAGGTTGTGGTTCACACAATACAAGCAGGTAAAATACAAGCAGGTCTGATGGAAATACAAGCAGGTCTGATGAAGGCATATTTCATCACAGTTTCGAAGCTTCTTCTACCTCCATTTGCAAGTACGCCTGGGCTAGATCAATTTTTGTGAAGCGTTTACCACCAGATAGCGAGGCGAAAATATCCTCAATTCGTGGAAGCGGATATTGCACCGTGTGAAGGACTGGATTCACTGTCACCTTAAAATCCCCACAGATGCGGACCTTCTTTGGTTCCCCAGGTGTATTATTCAACGACCTCTTCATTACAGGAACGATGGGTGTAGCCCACTCGCTCCAGTCCACTTTGGACAATACTCCTGGACATTCCAACCCTTCCAGCTCTGCTTCAACCGCTGGTCTGATTGCATAAGGCACTGGTCTGGCCTTCAGAAACTTTGGGCTTGCATTATCCTCTATTTTAATTGTTGCTGTTATTCCTTTGAGTGTTCCTAGTCCCTCCTGGAACACTTCTTTTGCGTCAGCGTTTTTGACAGTCGTCCAGGTGTGATGTCGTCATCCTTTTTGGCCTCCACCTTCAGTGCCTGTATGGAATGCCAATCTAAATGAATCTTCCGGATCCATTCACGTCCTAGCAGTGGTGGTCCTCCATTTGGCAATACATATATATCCATTTTAGGTATTTCCTGACCTTTGTATGTCACTTTCACCCTTATTTTTCCTTTGGGGTAGATTTTTTGCCCCGTATACGTCTTCAAGACAATCTCTGTAGCTTTCAAGGGTATGTGTGAAAATAGCCGCTTGTAGTCTCTTTGATTTATGACTGTTAGAGCTGACCCTGTGTCCAATTCCATTTCCACTTGGACTCCGTCTATCTTGAGTGTAACCCAGATAGTCTGGTGATCCTCCATTTCGGTTACATTATGTAGTTTCAGACAACCCAGCTCCTTGCTTCCGGAGTCTGTGTCACTTTTCTGTTCGTCTGAACCACTGTCCAAATCAAATCAAATCAACTTTTATTGTCATTGTTAGTGCACAAGTGCAGTGCAACGAAATGTAGGCTTGTGGCTCCCGAGAGTGTACATTTAGCTTAAGACATTTAAACATTCAACATACATTTGGCTTGTAATACATTAACATAAACATAACCATAATAAAGTGCATTGGCAGATGTGCAGGCTTTAGAGTTTATTTGTGGAGTTCAGTAGGATGACAGCCCTGGGAAAGAAGCTGTTCCTAAATCTGGTCGTACGGGTGCGAATGCATCTGTAGCGTCTCCCAGATGGCAGGAGGGCAAACACACTGTGGCTGGGGTGGGTAGGGTCTTTGATGATGGACCGTGACCTCCGTAAACAGCGTTTCTGGTATATGTGCTCTATGGTCGGTAGCCGGGTGCCGGTAATGCGTTGGGCAGTTTTGACTACCCGCTGCAGGGCTTTCCGGTCATAGTAGCTACAGCTGCCATACCATACTGTGATACAGTTTGTCAGGATCACCTGGTGTACCTTTTTGTACTTCTCCTGTGGAGATTTCTTACTGTTGGTTTTCTTCCCAGACCTGCAGACTCTTGCTATGTGTCCTGCTTTCCCACACTGCACACTTGGTCCTTGAACCAACAATCTTTCTGGTCATGTGTTTTTCTGCCGCAGCGATAGCACTTCCCTGTTCCATAGGTCATTTCGTTGGTGCCATATTCTTGCGGTCTCCGTTGTATCTCTGCAGCGCCCCTTGCGGCTGCTTCGTGTGATACTGCCATACTGAAAGCTTTGTCCAGCGTAAGGTCCTTTTCTGATAGAAGCCGTTTCTGGGTTCCTTCACTTTGTAGCCCACACACAAACTTGTCCCTTAACGTGTCTGCCAGTCCCGCTCCAAACTGGCAGTATTTCGATAGCTTGCGCAGTTCCGTTAGGTACTCAGCATTGCTTTCGTCTTTGTGTTGGTTCCTTTTATGGAACTTAAATCATTCTGCTTTCAGCAGCGGTGTGGGGTTTAAGTGGTCCTGTAGGATTTCTACTATGCTTTCAAAATTCTTGTTTACCGGCTTCTCTGGGGTTATTAGATTTCGCAGTAACCCATAAGTTTTTGCCCCCATGGAATTTAACAGAACCAGTGCTTTATTAGCATCTGGCACTTCATTCGCCCTGCAGTACACCTCAATACGTTCCACATATGTCGCCCAATCTTCGACTTCATTGTCGAACGTAGAGATACTGCCACTCTTCGGCATCCTTGGTTGTGCGTTAACTATCACCAATGGCGCCTCCCGTGCTTCCCCTTCTTCTCCGCTGGCACCAAATGGTGTCTCCCGCGCTTTCCTTCCTTCCCGCGCTCGCCCGTCTTCTCCGCTGCGGCTTCGCAAAATGGCGCCTCCCGTGCTCTTCCTTCTCCGTGGCTCAATGGCGCCTCCCGTGCTCTCCCTGCTTCTCCGTGGCTCAATGGCGTCTCCCGCGCTCTCCCTGCTTCTCCGCGGCTCAATGGCGTCTCCCCTTGCTTCGCCCCGCGGACCCTGATCAGCCCGTGATCCCTGGCTGTGCTCTGCGCATTCTTCTCTTGATATTTGTCGACGCCGCTCAGTCTAGAACCCGGCTGTTTCTTACCCTCTCTCTCTCCGGTTTTGCAGTATTTTTCCTCGACGCCGCTCGGTGATCAACCCCCGGCTGCGCCCTGCTCTCTTCACCCTTTTTCTTACCCCGTCGACGCTGCCCGGCTCTCTCTCTCTGCTGTCGGTCGGCTCCAGCCGCCGCTGCTCGGGAAGGGTCTGCTCTGGACCTGTCGTCGGTCTCTTGCTGCTCGTTGTGGCTGGGGAACCAAGCCCGGCTCTCCACAGCCTCCCCAGTGAAGTTGGATCTCTGCCTGACTGTTGGGCGGTTGCTCGCGGTCGACACCCGTGTTCCTGGACTCGACTAGTTTTTTTGTTTTTTTTGTTTAATGTTGCAGGTAGATTCGCATCAACACTCGTCGCCACTGTTAGATCCGTGATTCAGTGGATAAATAATTACACGGATGCTGTACATAAACAAATAACAGGTCTTTACTGGAGGAGGGCAATCTCTAGACTGGAGTACAGAGGCATGCGCACAGCTTATATACCGGTGTGGTTACTGCCGGTACTACAGCATACAGGAGCTGTAAAAAGTAGTTCTGACTTAAAGCACATACACTACACCCACATCCCAAGAATGAATAATAAATGAATAAATTTTAAGACCACCAATTCACAGTTTCTGGCACACATATATTAATTTAATTTGTTTCTGTGCATATCATTCTTCATCACAATATGTCCATATAATAATCTTTTCCAGTTACCTGAAAAAAATAATTCTGGCTCTCCCATGGGGCTTCAACTGTGCGTTCCTCTTCATTGAAGCTTTTAAGAACCAAGAAAGCATCCAGACTTCTTGCTCTCTTCATGGCTGCAGCCACTAGTGCATCTTCCCCAAGTGCACTCACATAGCATCTGCGTTATAATAATTAGGCCCAAGCGCAAGTTCAGGTACTGAGCTTTGGATCCTGATGGAGTGTACTTCCAGTGCTCTCCTGGCTTGCCTCCGATCTTCCACTCTCCATAAACGTAAGTTCATCCCAAATTTTGCTGCCTGTATCCTAACTCACACCAAATCCTGTTCACCCATCACTCGTGTGCTCGCTGACCTACCTTGGCTCCTGGTCCATCAATGCCTCGATTTTAAAATTCTCATCCTCGTCTTCAAATCGCTCCACAGCCACACCCTCACTATATCTGTAACATCCTCCAGCCCTACAGCCATCTGAGAACACTGCTGTGCCTCCAATTCTGGCCTCTTGTGCATCCCCCACTCTAGCTCCTGTGCTCCTGTGAACTGCCTTGGGATGTTTTACTACATTAAAAGCACTATATAAATGCAAGTTTTTGTAATTTATTGTCCATCCCTAGTTGCCCTTGAGAAGATGGTGGTGAGACTTATTCTTGAACCGCTGCAGTCCATGTGGTGAAGGTACTCCTTTACAGTAGCCTGTGCAGGTGGTGTCACTAAAGCTGAACATTGTGCTTGCTAGGGAATGCAAAGTGCAGCCTAATGGGCATCCTTGGGGTTCAGTATGAGATGACAGTGCAGTTCCCTACATTGCCACTCCTAGTGAGATCACTAAACTTTTTACAACACTGCACTCACATCCTCTGAACAATGCAGGTCACATTCAGCTACATCAGCCATCTTATGCCAAGCTCTGTGCCCCACTGTTTTGGGTACTCAACCTCTGGAAAAAAGCACATTTCTCTTCAGTTGCATTTGCTACAATTGTTTGATTGCCTCATCTTTAAAATGGAGTGCACTTTTCCTTTCCATGCTTCTGCCAGATATCTTGCTGCAGAAGCTCTTTCTGCTTCCAGCACTCCAACATGCAATATCCTTTTTAAGCTGCTACAGGCCTAAGACTATTGGGCAAACAGCAAATCCCAGACAGAAATACCACTCAACATGTGCCCACAACATGCAAATGAGCTGACTCTAGAAATTTTTTTAGGTTCAGCTATACTCCTGGTGAAAGAAAGATGAGGGTAGTGATGTGCCAAATAACTGCCTGAATCCAAGAGGTTAAAGCTTAAAACTAAAGGCTTTTATTAAGTAAGAACATGGCATCGAGTTAACACAAGGCAGCCATCATTCATCACCGACCCAGCCCTTATGAGTAAGGCTCACACCAATCCGGAGGATCCAGAGGGGCGGGGCTAGGGAGGAGCATTAGTGGTTACATCTGTAGAACATTCCAGACATTAGCAAGTACAACAACAACAGACAATACAAATGCCAGAACACAGTTATTTCATCACATTCACCCCCTGCTATAGATTCAGTCTGTCAGGAGGTCTGATAGTCCTCTGGGAACGACGTAACTCTTGCTGAGGCTCCTCCCGGAGTACTAACTCCAGTTCATTCGAATTCCCAGAATCATCAGTGTTTTCCACACTGAGGATTTGTGTCTCTGAAGGTCCAATACCACGATTGAAAACTCTACTCTCAGAGTCGAACTCTTTTCGAGCTCCAGCAGGTGCAAGATCTTTAATAGAGACCATATCCTCTCGCCCATCCGGATATTGAATGTACGCATACTAGGGATTAGCATGGAGGAGTTGTACTTCCTCCACCAGTGGATCAGTCTTGTGGCCTCTCACATGTCTGCGCAACAGCACAGGGCCCGTGGTCGTCAACCATGTGGGTAACGATACTCCATTAGTAGCTTTTCTTGGAAAGCTAAACATCCTTTCATGAGGGGTGGCATTCGTCGCTGTACACAAGAGACCTTATGGAATGCAACACGTCTGGCAGGACATCCTGCCAGCGAGAGGTCGGCAGGCCTCGCGACTTCAGAGACAGTACGATAGCCTTCCGCACTGTCGCATTTTCTTTCTCGACCTGCCCATTACCACGAGGGTTATAGCTGGTAGTTCTACTCGTTGCAATTCCTTTCGATAGCAAAAACTGTCGCAATTCTTCGCTCATAAGGGAAGAACCCCTATCACTATGTATATAGTTAGGCATGCCAAACAAGGAAAACAGTTGGCAGAGGCATTTAATTACAACAGCACTGGTCACATCCGGACAGGGGATAACAAAAGGGAACCGAGAGTACTCATCTATAATATTAAGAAAATAGACATTACGGTCACTCGATGGAAGGGGACCTTTAAAATCGAGACTCAAACGCTCAAATGGTCGAGTTGCTTTAATAAGATGAGCTGGCTCGGATGGCTTATAGAAGCGGGGTTTGTATTCAGCACAAACACGACAGGTTCTGGTCATTGTCCGGACCTCCTCAATAGAGTAGGGTAGATTGTGGGTCTTAATGAAGTGGTTCATTCTGGTAACCCCAGGGTGGCAGAGTGTGTCGTGGAGATTTTGAAGCTTATCTATACCTAGACTAGCACATACTCCTCGTGACAAAGCATCCGATGGCTCATTGAATACTCCAGGCCTGTACTGAATATCATAGTCATATGTTGACAGTTCTATTCGTCATCTTAAAATCTTATAATTTTTGATCTTGCCTCTCTGCTTAGTATTGAACATAAAGGCCACAGATCGCTGGTCCGTAATAAGCGTAAAACGTTGGCCAGCGAGATAATGTCTCCAATACCTGACTGGTTCAATAATCGCCTGTGCCTCCTTTTCCACTGAAGATTGTTGAACTTCTGGTCCTTGCAATGTGCGAGAGAAGAAAGCTACTGGTCTACCAGCTTGGTTAAGAGTTGCTGCCAACGCAAAATCAGAAGCATCACTTTCCACTTGAAAAGGGATCTTCTCATCCACGGCACATACCACTGCCTTCTCAATGTCCCATTTGATATTAAAGAAAGCCCCCTGAGCTTCCACCGATAGCGGAAAAGACGTCGACTTAATAAGAGGTCGGACTTTATCTGAGTAGCTAGCCACCCACTGGGCATAGTACGAGAAGAATCCCAGACACCTTCTTAAAGCTTTTACAGTGTGAGGTAAAGGTAATTCCTTAAGTGGGCATAATCTTTCAGGATCTGGCCCGATTACCCCATTCTCCACAACGCAACCAAGAATACACAAACGTATAGTATTGAAGGTGTAATAATAATAAATAACTTCCGGAGGAAGTTATGTGCACATCACTTCCTGTGAACTGAGAACTGTGAACTCTGTGCATACATCACTTCCAGTGCATACGTCACTTCCTGTGTTTGGACTAGTATAAATACTGAACTGCTCAGTATAGTAAAAGGGCTTCTCCTAGAGGCATGGTGAAGACCCCTCTTGTATATAGTATAATTATAAGTTGTTTAAAGCTTACTTTAAAGTTCCTTGATGTGTGAGACTTTTTATTACATCAGAAGGTACACTTGTTTTCATTGTAGGTCAGGTTTAACCTCTTTGCCGTCTCTAGGAACTTTGAGATTTTGATCATGCTCCCGTTGGTCACGCCCACAGATAGTAACATTGTCCAGGTACGGGAATGTTGCTTCCAACGCGTATTCATCCACCATACGATCCATCTCCCGTTGGAAGACGGATACCCCATTCGTCACTCCAAAGGGCACCCTAAGGAATTGGTACAGGCGCCCATTAGCTTCGAAGGCCGTATAAGGTCGGTCTTCTATTTTGATGGGGAATTGATGATAGGCAGACTTTAAATCAATGGTGGAGAACATGCGGTACTGAGCTATCTGGTTCACCATCTCAGAAATACGAGGCAAAGGATAGGCGTCTAATTAGGTATACAAGTTTATAGTCTGGCTATAATCGACCACAAGTCTTTTCATTAGTTTTAACCACCACCACCTGGGCACGCCACGGGCTATTACTGTGTTCGATGATTCCCTCCCGTTGAAGCCTTTCCACTTCCTCTTTTATAAATGTTTTATCTTCTGAACTATACCGTCGACTCTTAGTCGCTATAGGTCTACAATTAGGAGCAAGGTTCACGAACAAAGAAGGCGGAATTACTTTTAAAGTAGAAAGGCCGCAGACTGTGAGTGGAGGCTGAGATCCACCATACTTAAGGGTAACGCTCTCATGCTGACACTGGAAGTCCAAGCCTAAAATTAAGTTCACACACAACTGAGGTAATATGAGGAGTTTATAAGAACATAAGAAATAGGAGCAGGAGTAGGCCAATCGGCCCCTCGAGCCTGCTCCGCCATTCAATAAGATCATGGCTGATCTGATCCTAACCGCCAATCTACTATCACAGAACCATCTCCTGAATCTAACAGAATTAGACACACGAAATAGGAGCAGGATCAGGCTACACGGCCCCTGGGCCCGCTCCGCTACCCACAGGGCCATGTCCGTATCGAACCTAGACTCATGTCCAAATTCCTGCCCACTCCCCGTAACCCTTAATTCCCTTTACTTCTAGGAAACTGTCTATTTCTGTTTTAAATTTATGTAATGATGTAGCTTCTACAGCTTTTTGGGGCAGCATATTCCATGGAACTACCACCCTCTGAGTGAAGTAGTTCCTCCTCATCTCAGTCTTGAAAGAGCAGCCCCTTATTCTAAGACTATGCCCCCTAGTTCTAGTTTCACCCATCATCGGGAACATCCTCCCCGCATCCACCCAATCCAACCCCTTCACAATCTTATATGTTTCAATAAGATCGCCTCTCATTCTTCTGAACTCCAATGAGTAGAGTCCCAATCTACTCAACCTCTCCTCATACGTCCATCCCCTCATCCCCGGGATTAACCGAGTGAACCTTCTTTGTACTGACTCGAGAGCAAGTATGTCTTTTCTTAAGTATGGACACCAAAACTGTATGCAGTATTCCAGGTGCGGTCTCACCAATACCTTGTACAACTGAAGCAATACCTCCCTATTTTTATATTCTATCCCCCTAGCAATGAAAGCCAACATTCCATTGGCCTTCTTAATCACTTGTTGCACCTGCATACTAACCTTTTGAGTTTCGTGCACCAGGACCCCCAGATCCCTTTGTACTTCAGTACTTTCCAGTTTCTTGCCATTAAGATAATAACTTGCTCTACGATTTTTCCTGCCAAAGTGCATAACCTCACACTTTCCAGTATTGTATTCCATCTGCCAAATCTCTGCCCACTTACTTAGCCTGTCTATGTCCCCTTGCAGGTTTTTTATGTCCTCCTCACTCACTACTTTCCCTCCCATCTTAGTATCATAAGAACATAAGAACATAAGAAATAGGAGCAGGAGTAGGCCAATCGGCCCCTCGAGCCTGCTCCACCATTCAATAAGATCATGGCTGATCTGATCCTAACCTCAAATCTTCTATCACTCTGCATCCACCCGAACCCATGTGATCTCCCGGGAGAGGCGAAAAACCAGATAAAGACCCAATGGCCAATTTGGGAGAAAAAAATCTGGGAAATTCCTCTCCGACCCATCTAGGCGATCGAAATTCTTCCAGGAGATCACTCTGTCCCTATATTTTCTACAGTACTTACCTTCTGTAAAGGCGATCTCCACCCCAGCCAGGAACAGGAATAAAACCATCTCCTGAAATCTAACAGAATTAGAACACAGTAGGAGCAGAACCAGGCTACACGGCCCCTGGGCCCGCTCCACTACCCACAGGGCCATGACCATTCCGAACCCAGACTCATGTCCAATTTCCTGCCCGCTCCCCGTAACCCTTAATTCCCTTTACTTCTAGGAAACTGTCTATTTCTGTTTTAAATTTATTTAATGATGTAGCTTCCACAGCTTTCTGGGGCAGCAAATTCCACAAACCTACCACCCTCTGGGTGAAGAAGTTTCTCCTCATCTCAGTTTTGAATGAGCAGCCCCTTATTTTAAGATTATGCCCCCTAGTTCTAGTTTCACCCATCATTGGGAACATCCTCACCGCATCCACCCGATCAAGACCCTTCACAATCTTATATGTTTCAATAAGATCGCCTCTCATTCTTCTGAACTCCAATGAGTAGAGTCCCAATCTACTCAACCTCTCCTCATATGACCACCCCCTCATCCCCGGGATTAACCGAGTGAACCTTCTTTGTACTGACTCGAGAGCAAGTATGTCTTTTCTTAAGTATGGACACCAAAACTGTATGCAGTATTCCAGGTGCGGCCTCACCAATACCTTGTACAACTGCAGCAATACCTCCCTGTTTTTATATTCCAACCCCCTAGCAATAAAAGCCAACATTCCATTGGCCTTCTTAATCACTTGCTGCACCTGCATACTAACTTTTTGAGTTTCGTGCACCAGGACCCCCAGATCCCTTTGTACTACAGTACTTTCCAGTTTCTTGCCATTAAGATAATAACTTGCTCTATGATTTTTCCTGCCAAAGTGCATAACCTCACACTTTCCAGTATTGTATTCCATCTGCCAAATCTCTGCCCACTTACTTAGCCTGTCTATGTCCCTTTGCAGGTTTTTTATGTCCTCCTCACTCACTACTTTCCATCCCATCTTTGTATCATCTGCAAACTTTGATATGTTACACTCGGTCCCCTCCTCCAAATCGTTAATATAGATTGTAAAGAGTTGGGGACCCAGCACTGACCCCTGCGGAACACCACTAGTTACTGGTTGCCAATCTGAGAACGAACCATTTATCCCAACTCTCTGCTTTCTGTTAGAGAGCCAATCCTCCACCCACGCCAGAATATTACCCCCAATCCCGTGATTTTTTATCTTGAGCAATAATCTTTTGTGTGGCACCTTGTCAAATGCCTTTTGGAAGTCTAAATACACTACGTCCACTGGTTCCCCTTTATCCACCCTGTATGTTACTTCCTCAAAAAACTCCAGCAAATTTGTCAAACATGACTTCCCCTTCATGAAACCATGCTGAGTTTGCCCTATTAAATTATGTTTATCCAAATGTCCCGTTACTGTCTCCTTAACAATGGACTCTAACATTTTACCAACCACAGATGTTAGGCTAACAGGTCTATAGTTTCCAGCCTTCTGCCTACTACCCTTTTTAAATAAGGGTGTTACATTAGCAGTTTTCCAATCTGCCGGGACCTTTGCTGAGTCCAGTGAGTTTTGGAAAATTATTACCAATGCATCCACAATCCCTACCGCTACTTCCCTCAAGACCCTGGGATGCAAGCCATCAGGTCCAGGGGATTTATCATCTGCAAACTTTGATATGTTACACTCGGTCCCCTCCTCCAAATCGTTAATATAGATTGTAAAGAGTTGGGGACCCAGCACTGACCCCTGCGGAACACCACTAGTTACTGATTGCCAGTCTGAGAATGAACCATTTATCCCAACTCTCTGCCTTCTGTTAGATAGCCAATCCTCTATCCATGCCAGAATATTACCCCCAATCCCGTGATTTTTTATCTTAAGCAATAATCTTTTGTGTGGCACCTTGTCAAATGCCTTTTGGAAGTCTAAATACACTACGTCCACTGGTTCCCCTTTATCCACCCTATATGTTACTTCCTCAAAGAACTCCAGCAAATTTGTCAAACATGACTTCCCCTTCATAAAACCATGCTGACTTTGTCCTATTAAATTATGATTATCCAAATGTCCTGTTACTGTCTCCTTAATAATGGACTCCAAAATTTTACCTACCACAGATGTTAGGCTAACCGGTCTATAGTTTCCAGCCTTCTGTCTACTGCCCTTTTAAATAAGGGTGTTACATTAGCAGTTTTCCAGTCTGCCGGGACCTTTGCTGAGTCCAGGGAGTTTTGGAAAATTATTACCAATGCACCCACAATCCCTACCGCCACTTCCCTCAAGACCCTAGGATGTAAGCCATCAGATCCAGGTGATTTATCCGCCTTGAGTCCCATTATTTTACCGAGTACCACTTCCTTAGTGATTTTGATCGTGTTTAGCTCCTCCCCCACTATAGCCCCCTGTTTGTCCAGTGTTGGGATATTCTTAGTGTCCTCTACTGTAAAGACTGATACAAAATATTCATTCAGTGTTTTTGCCATCTCCATATTTCCCACCATTAATTTCCCGGTCTCATCCTCTAAGGGACCAACATTTACTTCAGCCACCCTTTTTCTTTTTATATAACTATAACAACTCTTACTATCTGTTTTTATATTTTTTGCTAATTTACTTTCATAATCTATCTTCCCTTTCTTAATCAATCTTTTTGTTATTTTCTGCTGTCTTTTAAAGTTTTCCCAATCCTCTATCCTCCCACTAGATTTGGCTACCTTATATGCCCTTGTTTTTAGTCGAATACTATCCTTAATTTCTTTACTTAGCCACGGATGGCTGTCTTTTCTTTTACACCCTTTTCTTCTCAGTGGAATATACTTTTTTTGGAAGTTGTAAAATAACTCCTTAAATGTACACCACTGATCATGTATCGTCTTACCCTTTAACCTATTTTCCCAATCCACTCTACTCAATTCCACTCTCATACCTTCATAGTCTCCTTTATTCAAGCTTAGCACGCTTTTTTGAGATCCAACCTTCTCACCCTCTAATTGAATATGGAATTCAACCATGTTATGGTCACTCATTCCAAGGGGATCTTTTACTAGGACATTTTTAATTAATCCTGTCTCGTTACACAGGACCAGATCTAAGGTTGCTTGCCCCCTGGTCGGTTCAGTTACATACTGCTCAAGAAACCCATCCCTAATACACTCAATGAACTCATCCTCAAGGCAGCCCTGCCCAATTTGATTTGTCCAATTAATATGATAGTTAAAATCCCCCATAATTATAGATGTTCCCTTATTACAAGCCTCAACTATTTCCTGATTGATACTCCGTCCAACAGAGTTGCAACTGTTCGGAGGCCTATAGACTACGCCCACTCGTGTTTTTTTCCTTATACTCCGTATCCTTAATGGTCAATGTGACTTTACAATATCCAGTTACCTCCGAAGTAAGGTACTTGGACGCCATCACAATTTCACTTCGAGTAGGATACACCTTCAATGAACAGGGGTTAACAAGGTTGGGGTGTATAAAACTTTCAGTACTGCCACAGTCTATCAAACACCCAGTAGGACAACCATTAATCTTGATGTCCATCATAGATTTCGACAAGAAACACGGTATGGTCTGGTCAACCGTAGCCGAGGCTAGAGTAAAACGATAGGCGGCAGCAGAGAAGACATCGGGTACAGGATTACCCTTACACACTTTACTAAAATGTCCCCATTTCTTACATTTAAAACAGGTAGCCTCTCTGGCTGGGCATCTTTGCCTGGGGTGTTTAGATTGGCCACGAAAATAACACTTAGACCCATGGGGTACAGCCGCAACAATAGGATTAAGTGGAGGCTCCATTGGTGTTATGGATGCCTCCATACTCGGAACACATGAGGCTGAGAGAGACGCATGGGCTGATGCATACACTTCTAAATTCTTCTGGGCTACATCTAATGATCGAGCAGTAGCGACGACCGTTTTTAAAACTAACGAGTCATTCTCGAGGAGTCTCTGTCTAATATAATTAGATCGGAGGCCAGATATGAAAGAATCGTGGATGGCTTCTTCTTGATACACTATAGGAGAGACAGCCTTATAGTTGCAATCCTTAGCCAAAGCCTTAAGGTCCTGCAGGAAATCGTCCAGGGATTCCTCGGGTAATTGCCTGCGAGTAGACAAAAGATACCTGGCGTATACTTCATTAACCGACTTAAGGTACCGGGCCTTAAGAGCTGCGAGGGCCTCTTCATATGTAGTAATATCTTCAATTATAGAGCAAGTTTGATGACTTACCAAGTTGGTTAGAAGACCCAACTTGTTAACCGTCGGATCGATCGATGCGATGAAGTGTTCAAAACATCGAAGCCAATGCGTAAATTTCTTCGACGCATCTGCCGAATGGGGATCGATATCCAGACGCTCTGGTTTCAAAAATCGATCCATCTTCCAAAAGTTGTTACTTAATAAAATTGATGTGCCAAATAACTGCCTGAATCCAAGAGGTTAAAGCTTAAAACTAAAGGCTTTTATTAAGTAAGAACATGGCATCGAGTTAACACAAGGCAGCCATCATTCATCACCGACCCAGCCCTTATGAGTAAGACTCACACCAATCTGGAGGATCCAGAGGGGCGGGGCTAGGGAGGAACATTAGTGGTTACATCTGTAGAACATTCCAGACATTAGCAAGTACAACAACAACAGACAATACAAATGCCAGAACACAGAGTTATTTCATCACAGGTAGGGGGAGGAAAATCCGCTCCATGAAGTCTACATTAGTCACATTCTAATTTTCCAGCATTTTGAAAGTATTTCAACAAGGCAATTTTATAAGTATTTAATTCAGAATTTGTTTCTCCCATTTTTAAAGGCAAATTATTAAGTTTTGCTGGAGTTGAAATGCAAAAATGCCGAAAAGTCGTAACAATGGACCGAAATGCTACTTATGACAATCAGCAGTTTATATGCACTATTGGAGAAACAGTAAACCTACAAGAAATTACCATTCCACTTACACTTAAAGGTGGGTCTGAAATTAATACCTAGCTTAACACTGCCATTTTCATAGTACAGGAAACTTTGTGTTATCCGGAGGCTAACTGTCCGGAATGCTCGAGCCACCGGCAAAAATCAGGTGCCATTTTCGTTAGTTTTTTTTTCTTCTCGTTGCTTTTTTCCTCAACAGTCAAGCTCTGCAAGGTCTGCTGAAGCTGTTGCTAAGCTACAGAGACGCTACAGAGACGCTTGGACTGTTTAGAAGCTGTTGCTAAGCAACAGGATTTGTTGACAGATACGGAGCTCAAAAGCTTCCGTATCTTTCAACATTAGAGCTGGAGTGTCCGGCAGTTTTGAGGGAACGGCAACAGCTCGGTCCCGTCGGTGCCGGATAGCACAGAGTTTCCTGTACTGTAGTTGGTATAAACATAGAAGAGAAAATTAACATTATCTGCTCTTACATTAATACCAAATAAATTAAACAGTAATCTGTTCTAGTATAATAAAGTGCAACAATATTTCCATTGCTGATGAACATAGTACATTTTAAGAATACTTAAGAGCACTTTTACTAAAGAATATTGCTTATTTTCATTTTTAGGCCCCGTCTCCCTTCATTCCTCAATCAAGAGGGTGGAAAAGTGGCTTGTTCCTAAGTGTCTGCCCAAGATTTCTAGGAGCTGTGAGAGATCCTAGGCTAACTCTTTTGCTATTTTTTCCTCTATCTTTGGGGATGTGCTTGAACTCTGCTAGATATTAAGTTCTCACTCCCTACTTCCCCTTCTGTTCAGTGGTCCAGTCAAATCATATTGTGAACTTTAGGATGATACCACATCCATGTACTGGTAATGCTGTGGCCAACCATGGTAAAATATATTCGAACATAAAGATTTAGGCAACATTTAGAGAATAATTCGTTATTTTTTTTTGCTCAAAATTCTCACAGCTGAGTTTGCTCACCTTTCATTGCACAATAATGAGGACAGCACAACATCCCTAGTGATAAACATAGGGCTAGAAATTCAGCTCCGTAGTGCCTGATTGGTGAGGTGGCGAAGTGGTGCTGCAAGTGGAGAAGGTCTTGGGTCTGACTTCAAGGGTTCTGGTCAGACCACTTGCTCCCAGTCATGGGTGCTCTAGTTGTCATCCCCTTTGGCCTGCAGCATGACAAGGAGATGGAATAGAGGCAGCGAAGAAAAGGATAAGCTGCTCACAGAAGGAGGAGGAGGAGTAGAAGGGCTCTCAGCAGAAGGCATTACATAAGAACATAAGAAATAGGAGCAGGAGTAGGCCATTTGGCCTCTCAAGCCTGCTCCGCCATTCAATGAGATCATGGCTGATCTGATCTTGGGCTCAGCTCCATTTCCCTGCCCACTCCCCATAACCCTTCACACCCTTATTGTTCAAAACTCTGTCTATCTCCACCTTAAATATATTCAACGACCCAGCCTCCACAGCTCTCTGGGGCAGAGAATTCCACAGATTTACGACCCTCTGAGAGACGAAATTCCTCCTCATTTTTAAATGGGTGACCACTTATTCTGAAACTATGCCCCCTAGTTCTGGATTCCCCATGAGGGGAAACATCTTCTCTGCATCTACCTTTTCGAGACCCCTCAGTATTTTATATGTTTCAATAAGATCACCTCTCATTCTTTTAAACTCCAATGAGTATAGGCATAACCTGCTCAACCTTTCTTCATAAGTCAACCCCTTCAACTCAGGAATCAACCTTGTGAAGCTTCTCTGAACTGCCTCCAATGCAAGTATATCCCTCCTTAAATAAGGAGACCAATACTGTACGCAGTACTCCAGGTGTGGTCTCACCAATACCCTGTACAGTTGTAGCAGGACTTCCCTGCTTTTATACTCCAACCCCCTTGCAATAAAGGCCAACATTCCATTTACCTTCCTGATTACTTGCTGTACCTGCATGCTAACTTTTGTGTTTCATGCACAAGGACCCCCAGGTCGCTCTGTACTGCAGCATTTTGTAATCTCTATTTAAATAATACTTTGCTTTTTTATTTTTTTTACCACACTTTCCCATATTATACTCCATCTGCCAAATGTTTGCCCACTCACTTAGCTTGTCTATATCCCTTTGTAGATTCTTTGGGGTTGATTTTAACTCAGCCGTGAGGCGGGCTTTGAGGCGTGTGGGGGGTTAAAATTGCAAAACCTGGGGCGCGGGACCCCCCCCCCCCACCCGGCCTGGTTCCCGACCCCGAGCCATTTTAACCCAGGCGTGTCTGATGGTCCCGAATCAGTCCCGCCTCCAACAGGCGGGACTGGTCTTTAAGGCCCTTAATCAGCAATAATTGGCCTTTATAATCCCATTTTAACCCTTTTCCCACGTAAAAGACGCCTGGTGGGGATCACGCCTGTGAAACCTGGCATGAGCACTATTGGCTTGCTGACTATCAGCTGCAGGTCAACCATTAAAGAGGAGATTTGATCAGTCATCATTTGCAGGTGGCAGGACTTTGTTGTTTCAGGCCTGGGGCAACTTTTACCAGGCTTAACCACACCTGTGGAAGGTTGGAGCCTCACACTCATCTCCAGTGTGACCTCCTGGGAAACCCCGCTCGCCACCTTCACTCAGTGCTTCCTCAATGGAGGCATATACCAGAAGCATAGGAGCCATTTATTTCCTTCCCTGCTGGGCATTAGATGAGCTCAAACACCAGCCGCGGCACCAGCAGAACCAGGAACAACAGCAGCAGCAACAGGAGTGCCAGGCTGCTGCTCACCCACCTGAAGCTGCAGAGGCCAGAAGGGGCCAGCGCTTGGAAGTGGCTTGAGAGCACCTTGCTGCACATCAGGGGGCCATGGGGACCCGTATCTGCACTGGCAGTCCTACTCAGAAGGACTTCCATGAATGTCTGGTTTCTCTGTTCAATAGATGCCCATCGCTCCTCAAGAGATGTCATCCTATTATGAACACTCACCATGATTGCCATAACCTGGCGACTTATCTCCTCCATGGAGGTTGTGGTGTATGTACCCTTAAGAGGAACTATGGTTTTTTGAGGCACCTGTGTACTGTAGTACCGGTAGTGACCACTCGGGTATATAAGCCTGTATAGCGTCTTGTATAGTTTAGTTCACCTCCAGACTTTGTTCAGTAAACACTTGTTAAATCGACTCCTGCTTTCCGGGTCTTCATTAACTCACGGATACAACAGTGGTGATGAGTTAGAAACAAACTTACCTGCAATTCGGCAGCACCTCAAGGAGATCGATTCCTCAGACGAAGGTCGAAGAAAAAAAAAAAAAACTGTGGTTTCACCAGCTAAACGGGCTGGTGGCAGGTACTGCACTAATCCTTCCTGGGTGGCGGGCTGCGGCTCGATCGGGTAGCTCTGCAGCGGGGCCGGTCAGCGAGTCGTAAGGCAGAAGCAAACAGAGACAGAGGGTGGAGCACTCAGGACACGGCTGGCGCTGCAAAGCAGGTCGGCGTTCGGACCAAGCAAAGGGAGAGGAAAGTCCCAGGGAGTCCGATGGAGTGACGGAGAAACTGTTTAAAAATATATATGTAATTTTAAAAAAACGCGGAGAACAGCGTTGGCAGCAGCGCAGCGACGGAAAGCGCGGGAGGCGCCATTTTGACTCGACAGGGAAGAAGAGAAAGCGCGGGAGGCGCCATTTTTGATTTTCAGGATGCCTAAGACTGGCAATATTACTGCTTTCGATAGTGATATAGAGGATTGGACCACATGTGGAAAGAGTGGAGGTATATTGCAAGGCGAATGAAGTAGCGGATGATAAAAAGGCATCGATACTTCTAAATCTGATGGGCGCAAGGACATACGGGCTGTTACGAAACTTGATCACTCCAGCCAAACCAATGGACAAGAATTTTAAGGAGATTGTTGATACCCTACAGGAGCACTTAAACCCAACACCGCTGCTGATAGCGGAACGATTCAAATTCTTCAGGAGGAATCAGCACAAGAATGAAAGTAACGCTGATTACCTCACCGAATTACGAAAGCTGTTTAAGCACTGCCAATTCGGGGCAGGACTGGCAGATTCTCTACGAGACAAATTCGTCTGTGGTCTCCTAAGCGAAGGAACACAGAAAAGACTACTTTCTGAGAAAGATTTGACACTGGACAAGGCTTTCAGTGTGGCTGTATCATACGAAGCAGCAGCAAGAGGAGCTGCAGAGATACAGCAAAAGCCACAGGACTTCGGCACCCATGAAATGACACGGGGTTTCGAGAGATGTTATCGCTGCGGCATATCCACCCATGACCAGAGGGACTGCTGGTTCAAGGACAAAGCATGCAGGCAATGCGGAAAGATGGGACACATTGCACGTGTATGCTGATCTGGAAAAAAATCCGCTGACAGTAAAAAGGTCAATAAGGAAAAGTACAGGAAGGTACAAATGATGACGGACAGTAGCTCCGAAGACCAGAAGAGCGATAGCGACTCCGGAAACAAGAGACTAAGCTGTCTCAAATTACATAATGTAATTGCCAAAGAAGATTACCAGACCATTTGGGTTACCCTCACAATAGCGGGGTCCCCAGTTAAAATGGAGCTAGATACAGGATCAGCTCTGACCGTCATAAGTCGACGGGATTACGAGCGGCTATTTCCGCATATACCTTTGAAAGACACATCCATTATCTTGAAGACATATACGGGGCAGAAAGTATACCCCAGAGGGAAAATAAGGGTGCCTGTTGTATACAACGGCAAGGAAATACAGAAGTTGTATTTATACGTTCTGCAAGATGGTGGTCCACCATTGTTGGGACGTGAATGGATCAGAAAGATACTGTAGTGATCAATAGCATGTCATTCTATAGTGGACACTAGGTGGAGCTGTATAGAGCTGTATATAGCTGTATGTTTGTAATACTGTATCTTTTACTGTTCTGCTATTTGCTTTGATTTTGTGTCTGACACGGGCAGCGCAGCAGTGACCATACTCACATGAACATCCACGTCTTCTTCAGTAGAGCTCACATGACTCATTGTGGGTGCTCGGGATAGTGCATCTGCTAACACTATGTATTTGCCTGGTGTGTAGATCAGTTCAAAGTCATATCTTTGCAGCTTCATCATGAGTCGTTGAATCCTTGGAGGCATCTCATTCAGGTTTTTTTTTATGATGGCAACCAGAGGGCTGTGGTCTGTCTCAACTGTGAAGGTGGGAAGTCCATATATGTAGCCATGAAACTTTTCTAGTCCAACTACCAAGCCTAGACATTCCTTTTCAATCTGGGCGTATCGACACTCAGTATCAGTCATAGACCTGGAGGCATAGGCAACAGGCTTCCAATCTTCACCATCTGCTTGTAGCAAGACCGCACCTAGGCCATCTTTTGATGCATCCGTTGACACTTTGATTCTTTTGGTTGGGTCAAAGAAGGTGAGTACAGGTGTGGTTGTCAGCACTGTTTTGAGGTTTATCCACTCTTGTTCATGTCTTTCTGTCCATGCGAACTCATTTGTTTTATGTAGCAGGTCTCGCAGACAGGCTGTCTTGGCTGACAAGTTAGGAATGAACTTTCCAATGAAGTTTATCATCCCCATGATGCGTAGCACTCCTTTTTTGTCAGTGGGTCGGGGCATTTTGAGTATGGCGTTTACTTTTTCCATATCTGGCTCTATTCCTTCACCAGATAGATTATCTCCTAGGAAAGTGACTTCCTGGACGCCAAACTGACACTTGGCTTTGTTGAGCTTCAGTCCATTCCGGCGTATGCTCTGTAGCACTTTAGTCAGTCTTTCATTGTGTTCTTTCAGTGTGGAGCCCCAGATGATGATGTCATCAACATAGACCCGAACTCCTTCCAGACCTTCAATTATGTGTTCCATCGCTCTATGAAAGATTTCAGATGCAGATATTATCCCGAAAGGCATTCTGAGGAAACAATACCTGCCAAATGGTGTGTTAAAGGTACAGTATTTGGTGCTCTCTTCATCCAGTTTTAGTTGCCAAAATCCTTGTGAGGCATCGAGCTTTGTAAAGTATCTGGCACCTGACATTTCACTGGTGATTTCTTCTCGCTTGGGAATCTGGTAGTGTTCACGTTTTATGTTTGCATTTAAGTCCTTTGGATCCATGCATATTCTTAGATCATTGTTCTTTTTCTTTACACATACCATGGAGTTAACCCAGTCTGTTGGCTCTTCGACTTTCCTGATGACTCCTAGTGTGGTCATTCTGTCCAGTTCATTCTTGAGCCGGTCACGCAGGGGTGATTACAAACATACAGCTATATACAGCTCTACACAGCTCCACCTAGTGTCCACTATAGAATGACATGCTATTGATCACTACAGATACGTTTGGACTGCACTCCATTCAGGCACTGACGGTGACCAGTAAGAAAAAAAATGATGATGACATCATCCCTGGACGATTAAAAGAAATCTTGGCTAACGCCAAAGAAGTGTTTCAACAGGAACTAGGAACCCTGAAAGGCGCCACCGCCTCAATAAAAGTAGAAGATGCGGCAATTCCCAAGTTTTTTAAGGCAAGGCCGGTGCCATACGCAATTCGTCCAGCAGTCGAGGCACAGCTGGAGAATTTGGAAAAAGCAGGCGTGTTATCCAAGGTAGATTGGAGCGAGTGGGCAACACCCATCGTCCCGGTCATGAAGAAAACGTTGAATAATGATAAATTTGAAGAACAGAGAAAAATTCGCATCTGTGGGGACTTCAAGGTGACTGTAAACCTGGTTCTTCATACGTATCCTCTTCCGAGGATAGAAGATATTTTCGCCTCACTATCCGGAGGGAAACGTTTCACCAAAATTGACTTGGCACAGGCATATCTACAGATGGAGGTTGAGGAGACCTCTAAAAAGTATCTCACGATAAACACACACAAAGGCCTGTACCAGTACAATCGGCTAGTTTTCGGAGTAGCATCAGCTCCAGCTATCTGGCAAAGAGCTATGGAGCAAGTACTGCAAGGGATTCCAGGGACTCAATGCTACCTAGACGACATCCTTGTAACAGGAGAAAATGACAATGAGCACCTTGCCAATTTGGAGCAGGTGCTCACGAGGCTGAGAGAATGGGGCCTACGAGCAAATCGCCCCAAGTGCGAATTTTTCCAGAAACAAATATCATATTGTGGCCATATCATTAACGAAGAAGGGTTGCATAAATCACCTGAAAAAATTGAAGCGGTCGTAAAAGCCCCAGCGCCTGAAAATGTCTCACAATTCCTGGGATTGATAAATTACTATCATAAATTTTTACCGAACTTGTCAACGGTTCTGCACCCTCTTAACGCACTGCTACAAACGGGAGTAATTTGGAAATGGAGCGAAGACTGTAAACATGCCTTCCATAAATGCAAAGGCTTGATCACGTCCAAGGAAGTGTTGGCTCATTACAACCCATCACTGCCAATCAGACTGGCATGCGATGCATCCCCTTACGGCGTGGGAGCGGTATTATCGCATAAATTCCCTGATGGTTCGGAGCGGCCGATAGCTTTTGCATCACGCTCATTGAACTCAGCTGAGCGTAACTATGCCCAGATCGACAGGGAGGCACTCAACCTGGTGTGGGGGGTGAAGAAATTCAACCATTACCTACACGGACAAAAATTTACCTTGTTGACTGACCATCAACCCCTCATCTCCATATTCAACCCTAAAAAGGGCGTTCCCATTATGACAGCGCAAAGGCTACAGAGGTGGTCCCTTTCCCTAGGGGCACACCAATATGACATAGAATACAAAGGAACAAAACAGCATGGGAATGCTGACGGTTTATCGCGCCTACCATTGACAACGGTAGAAGAGGCACCTACAGTGGACCCAGTGGAGATGTTCCACTCGACCATAGTTGAATGTCTACCAGTGACAAATTCTACCATTGAAAAGGAAACGAGAAATGACCCGACTCTCTCACGAGTCTACGATTTAACGATGAAGGGATGGCCAGCACATGGCGAACCACTGTTACCAGTATTCTCGCAAAGAAGAGAACAGCTGTCAGTGTGCCGAGGAACCTTGATTTGTGGATCCAGAGTGGTGATTCCACCCAAACTCCAGGATAAAGTGCTAAAGGAGCTTCACGAGGGGCATCTGAGTGGAGTGAAAATGTGGAACTTAGCCAGAGCATTTGTGTGGTGGCCAGGTATCGATGGAGACATCGAAGAAATGACCAAGAGCTGTCTAAGATGCCAGAAGGTCCAAAACGCCCCACCACAAGCCCCTCTACATCCATGGGAGTGGCCCTCACCTCCCTGGCAAAGGGTACATATCGACTTTGCTGGTCCATTTATGGACTCAATGTTCTTAATCGCGGTTGATGCACACTCCAAGTGGCCGGAGGTAATAAAGATGTCCTCCACCACCGCGGAAAAAACCATCACAGTATTAAGGACCATATTCGCCAGGAATGGGCTACCTGAACAGATCTGTTCTGATAATGGACCGCAATTTGTATCCGAAGAATTCAGGAAGTTCTTAAAAAACAATGGGGTTAAGCACTACACGTCCGCCCCATACCATCCCGCCACCAATGGATTAGCTGAAAGGTTTGTCCAGACCTTCAAGAAGGCCATAAAGGCCATGGGTAATGAAGACATAAATCTACAACATAAGGTAGATAACTTCTTGTTTGCGTACAGGAATGCAACACATGTGGTTACAAACCAAACCCCAGCCATGATGTTTTTCAATAGAACACTAAGATGCCGGCTGGATTTGATCAAGCCAAACATCAGAAGGGAAGTAGAGAACCGGCAATTTCAAGGCATGAATGAAAGGCCAACTAGAACCTTCCAGATAGGTCAACAAGTTTTGGCCCGGGACTACCGTACCGAGAAATGGCAGCCTGGAACTATTTGCACACGACTAGGACCGCTGATGTATACCATGGACATTGGAGAAAGCATAATAAGGCGCCATGCTGACCAGATCATAGAGTCATCCACAAAGGGACAACCTACACCACAACTCTATTCGCCTAATGATGAAGCAGAGATACCCATAGTATCTACCTCCAATCCAGTGATACTGGAACCAGATGAACCCGACACTGGCATTCAAGCCGAATCGACCTTGCCAAAAGAACCTACTACACCACCGAAACCTACTACACCACCGAGGCGTTATCCGGACCGAGTCAGGAAGCCTCCAGAGAGACTGAATTTGTAATTGATTAACTTCAGCAAATGTGTAGATTATTGTTCTGGTAAAAATGTTAATTAATGATTACTTAAAATATTATGCACTATTTATCTAAAAGGGGAGGAATTGTGGTGTATGTACCTTTAAGAGGAACTATGTTTTTTTGAGGCCCCTGTGTACTGTAGTACCGGTAGTGACCACTCGGGTATATAAGCCTGTATAGCGTCTTGTATAGTTTAGTTCACCTCCAGACTTTGTTCAGTAAACACTTGTTAAATCGACTCCTGCTTTCCGGGTCTTCATTAACACACGGATACAACAGAGGTTGCCATCCTTTCCATGGTGATGCGTTCATGCGCCAATGACTCCACAAAGGCTCTGCTCATGTTCACTATGGACTCCTCCATTCGCTCCACACTCACATCGACCCTGGAGACAAAACCTGCCAGAGACTCCTGCATCTGTTCCTGGAGTTCCAGCCCCGCTGATCTTATGGAGGGACCCAAAGGCAGAGGGTCGACATGCAGCTGAGCTGGCAGAGTCCTGCGCCCTCTGACTAGCACTCTCCACTGCTGTCCCTGTCTCCACAATCTGCTGATGCTCACTTGTGAGCTGTGATACACCAGGTGACAACACTAGTCTATGTCCCGAAGGTCCCACTGAGGTGTGAGTGTCTGCGCTGGTGCTGGGTTCGCTGAATTCTGCTGATGCTGCGCTCTCAGAGGTTGCAGATTCCTCTGAGGAATCTGGAAGCTCAGGCTCTTCCTCCTGGACAGTGGGGACGGGGGCTCTCGATGGTCCTGTGGGGGAGTAAAGGAAAGAGTTAGAGATGTGAGGTCAAGGTTACATGCACATTGCATATTGCAGATGATCATAGGTCCATCTGTTATAACTTTAGAATCATTATCTGCGACTCATGCAATATCAATGAGAGAGATGGAAAACTATTCTGTCACCAGCTTGCTGTGATGTACCCGTCTGTCCGTCCCCCACTTGCGCCTCATCCTCCAGTCCTACGATCTCCAGGAGCGCCTCCTCCCAGGGGATGAGGTGGGCTACTGATGGTGGCCCTCCTCCTGTCCTCGCTCATTCTCTTTTATTGTGAGCTCTCTTTTCCTGCAATGAGGGAGACAAGTGGAGTTTGAGTGAGAATGTAGGAGTGAATGTAGAGAATCCATAGCATAGATGCTTAGAAGGAGACAAAGATGGAGTGAGGTGGCAAGACCAAGGGCCCTCCCTGTTTGTTGTCAGTTGTTTTCATAGCATCAGAGTGATAGGGAGTGTGAGGGCTGCATAGTCGAATAGTTAGGTGAATGTGAGCATAGAGAGAGAGGGAATGGGTAAGGGTGCATGGATGTCAGTGTCAAGTGGGATGTGGAGGAGGAGATTGCTAAAGCTGAGTGCTGGTGAGGAGAGGCAATGGAGATCAGATTGAGAGTGATGGGAACTTCATATTCACTTTTCCAGTGTGCTGAAGGTCGTGAAATCTCTTCCTGCACTGTATCCAGGTTTTGCGGGTAGCCGATAAGGAGTTGACCTCCTCTGCCACTTGCAGCCACGCAGCCTTTGTCTGCTGGGGAGGCATCTTCCTCCCTGATGAAGGGAAGAGCACCTCCTTGTGAGCTCTTGCTCCCTCCACTAAAGCCTGCAGGGCAGCGTCATCAAAACGGGGTGCAGACCTCGGTCTTTCTCTTGCCATTCTGCTTCCAGCTCAGTGTATCAGCAAATGCCAAAAGGTTGGCAGCCTGCAGAAGAAGCAAGGCTTGTTGCAGACCCTATATACAGTAGCAATAGGACATCATATTTTGCGACTTTCTGACTGGAAATACTCATTTGCCAAGGGTTCCCACACGTTGGAAATCAGTTGGCCAATTGAGTTAAAATTGCATCAATCTCACACACCCATTTAGATTCGTGTGGGAAACATCAAATTCGGGGAACCCGACAATTCCCCGCACCTGAGTTAAAATCATCCCCTTTGTATCCTCTTCACAACTTGCTTCCCCACCTATCTTTGTATCATCAGCAAATTTGGCTACATTACACTTGGTCCCTTCATCCAAGTCATTAATATAGATTGTAAATAGTTGAGGCTCCAGCACTGATCCCTGTGGCACCCCACTAGTTACAGTTTGTCAACTGGAAAATTACCCATTTATCCCGACTCTCTGTTTTCTGTTAGTTAGTCAATCCTCTATCCATGCTAATATATTACCCCCAACCCCATGAGCTCTTATCTTGTGCAGTAACCTTTTATGTGGCACCTTATCGAATGCCTTCTGGAAATCCAAATACACGACATCTACTGGTTCTCCTTTATTCACCCTACTCGTTACATCCTCCAGCAAATTTCTCAAACATGATTTCCCTTTCATAAAACCATGCTGACTCTGCTTGTCTGTATTATAATTTTCTAAATGTCCTGCTACTGCTTCCTTAATAATGGACTCCAGCATTTTCCCAATGACTGATGTTAGGCTAACTGGTCTATAGTTTTATGCTTTCTGTCACCCTCCCTTCTTAAATAGAGGCGTTACATTTGCAGTTTTCTAATCTGCTGGGACCTCTCCAGAATCAAGGGAATTTTGGTAGATTGGTAGATTGCAACCAATGCATCCACTATCTCTGCAGCCGCTTATTTTAAGACCCTAGGATGCAGGCCATCAGGTCCAGGGGTCTTGTCCACCTTTAGTCCCATTATTTTACCGAGTGCTTTTTCTTTAGTGATAGTGATTGTTTTAAGTTCCCAACCTAGGGTCTTCCAAGAGCAAATTCTCTTACCTCAGCCTGAGCCAGGAGCAGTGTGTGAGGTGTCTGTGCTTTACGAAGGAGGTGCTCACAAAACTCTGCCACCTCTTGCAACCAGACCTGCAGGCTCACACCAGGGCAAGGACAGCACCACCAGTGGCTGTGAAGGTGACCGTGGCTCTGAATTTCCTTGCGTCAGGACATTTCCAGGCTGGAGCAGATGACATCTGTAACATCTCCCAGTTCACTGTCCACTGCTGCGTAAGAGAGGTGACAGGTGCGCTTTATGCCAGGAGAGGGGAGTTTATTATCTACTCTCTGACCATTGAGAAGCAGGCAGAGCGTGCACGTGGTTTTGCCAGGACAGTGGGCAGGGTGCCATCAACTGCACACGTGGCTTTGCGGCCGCCGCATCCAAATACTGAGATGTACCGCAACCGCAAAGGTTACTACTCGCTGAATGTGCAGTTGGTGTGCGACCATGCTCAGCACATCATGGTGGTGAATTCCCGGTATCCTGGTAGCAGTCATGATGTTTTAATTCTGCCCCAGTCTGCTGTTCCCTCAGTCTTTGAGTCACCACGACAAACCAGAGGGTGACTACTAGGCGACAAGGGCTATCCGCTGACCACCTGGCTCATGACTCCACTCCGCAACCCAACTACATGTGGGCAGCATGCGTAGAATGAGAGCCTTACCACCACATGGAATCTGATAGGGCAGGGCAGACCTTTGGCGTCCTTAAACAACGCTTCCACTGCTTGGACCGCTCTGGAGGAGCCCTGCAGAGCATGCCTCAAGATTTGTTGTGGTCTGTTGCATGCTCCGCAACCTCACCATCATGAGGGCACAGCCCTTGCCACCAGGCATACAGCGACCAGCTGAGGAGGAGGAGGAGGAAGCAGAAGAGGAGGAGCAGGAGGAATGGAGAAGAGGAGGAAGCGCAAGAGGAGGAAGCAGAAGGGAGGATGCAACACAGACAGACCCTTTAATCGACTCATCTGACTGCTATACCAGTGAATGCAACCTCAATTCCCAAATCAACAAGAGTTCCACACCTTACCTTAACTCTGTTACTGACAATCATAGCATCTTCTTGGCCAGAACATTAAACTAAAAGCCACCACAAAAGAAACATTCCAATCCAACTTTATACATCAATCCACCCAATATTACATAACAAAGTCAACTAATCACCTTGGTGCATTCCCTTAGTGCCTGTTGTCAGTGTGCCTTTGCCTGTCCCACTAGTGCTTCTACAGAGCGCTACCCCAGTGGCTGCAGCATGGCTAGTGGAATACTGCTGACTTTCAGTGGGGGAGACTGCAGATGGCCTTGCAGTATGATCTCAAGTAGCTCTGGTCCTAGAAAGCCCAGCTGCAGACTGCACCACCTCAGCATGGGGGCAGCAGTCTGGGCTGGCTGGCTGACAGGCAACATCAAGAATACTGGCGGAGTGCCAGCGGTGGGAGGACAAATGTTGTCACCCTGAGAGAGGACAGTATGTTTGTGCTCCACAGAGTCACTGCCACTCCCCCAGGGCAGTGCCTCAGCATTCCTAGCCATCTGTTGGAGGACAGATTGCTGGACTGTTGTGACACCCTGCAAGTACCTTTCCTCACTGGTAAATGCAGCCATGACGGCAGCAGTTTGAGCTTGCGTGGCAGCAAGCTGATCTTGCATGACAGAAGTCTGAGCTTCCACTGCAGCAGTCAGACATTAGGTGGCTTGTGCTTGTGCTACAATGGAAGCTGAGACATCAGCCATCAGACTTTGCATCATGGTTGGGTCCACAAGTGCGCTAATGGAGTTGGCCATCATTTCCATGCTGGAAATCATGGCCTCCAAGCTCTGCGCAAAGCCCTGTGTGAGGTTGGTGCTGGACTCCTCTATGGTCCTTGACATTGCACTCAGCTTTCTTGCAGGCCTGTCAATGCACCATGCATTTTGTTGTGCATACCATCAGCCTTCTTCTGTAAGCCGCCCCATCTAAGTCCTCATCTGAGTCCTCTGCAGCAGAACGTAGCTGACACCTCGCCCTCCGGGGAGCAGGCACCTGTGCTACCCTTTCCCCTGCCCTGGCTGTAGCCCATTCATGCCTGATGACTCACCACGTGCAGATCCTGCCTCTAAGCCACCCTCTAAAGTCTGTGCAGTGCCAGTATCTGAGCTGGTGGATATGAGTGTCAGATCGAGTGATGGTGTTTCTTCTTCATCGTCACTCTGCTCTCCCTCTTCTTCTTGTCCCACTGGCTGGGCAGGTTGGATTTCTTGGGTCTCTGAAATGAGAAAGGCACAATTGTAGGGTTGTGGTGAGGGGAGGGGGTGAAAGCAAGAGGTGCATGCTTACACCATGTGCAGCTTGTAAATCAGAAGAGATTGTAGGATGAGGGGGTAGTGGGATGTGAGAAGGAGGATTACGTATGACGATACCGGCATCTTGTATTCTTTCAGTCCTGCCACTGGTCACAGGCTCAGCAATGCCCCTCCCAATAATGGTCAGCACTATCTCCTCCGTGGGGGTAAGGTTATGCAGGCATGCCTGTCCCCTGCCGGTTAGGTGCCGGTTGTGAGCCACCTCTTCCTGCAAGAGAAAAGGAAGTTGTGCAATGTGTTTGGGTGATATGCCTGTCATGGTTGAATAGCTGACAGTGTGTGCAAGCTGTGAGAGGTGAATGTGAGGCTTGTAGCAGTGTTAAGTGTGTAAGAACATAAGAACATAAGAAATAGGAGCAGGAGTAGGCCATACGGCCCCTCGGGCCTGCTCCGCCATTCAATAGGATCATGGCTGATCCGAACTTAGACTCACGTCCACTTCCCTGCCCTCTCCCCGTAACCCCTTATTCCCTTATCAGCTAGGAAACTGTCTATCTCCATTTTAAATTTATTTAATGTCGCAGCTTCCACAACTCTGAGGTAGTAAATTCCATAGATTTACTACCCTCTGAATGAAGAAGTTTCTCCTCATCTCAGTTTTGAAAGGGCAGCCCCTTATTCTAAGATTATGCCCCCTAGTTCTAGTCTCACCCATCAGTGGAAACATCCTCACCGCATCCACCCGATCAAGCCCCCTCACAATCTTATATGTTTCGATAAGATCGCCTCTCATGCTTCTGAATTCCAATGAGTAGAGGCCCAACCTACTCAACCTTTCCTCATAATTCAACCCCTTCATCTCCGGAATCAACTGAGTGAACCTTCTCTTAACTGCCTCGAGAGCAAGTATATCTTTTCTTAAATATGGAAACCAAAACTGTATGCAGTATTCCCGGTGTGGCCTCGCCAGTACCCTGTATAACTGCAGCAAGACTTCTCTGCTTTTATGCTCCATCCCCCTTGCAATAAAAGCCAAGATTCCATTGGCCTTCCTGATCACCTGCTGTACCTGCATACTAACCTTCTGTGTTTCATGCACCAGGACCCCCAGATCCCTTTGTACTGTAACTCTTTGCAGTTTCTCTCCATTTAGATAATAACTTGCTCTTTGATTTTTTTCTGCCGAAGTGCATAACCTCACACTTTCCGACATTATATTCCATCTGCCAAATTTTTGCCCACTCACTTAGCCTGTCTATGTCATTTTGCAGGTTTTTTATGTCCTCCTCACTCACTGCTTTCCCTCCTATCTTTGTATCGTCGGCAAATTTGTATACGTTGCACTCGGTCCCTTCCTCCAAATCGTTAATATAGATTGTAAAGAGTTGGGGTCCCAGCACTGACCCCTGTGGAACACCACTAGTTACTGATTGCCAACCAGAGAATGAATCATTTATCCCAACTCTCTGTTTTCTGTTAGACAGCCAATCTTCCACCCATGCCAGTATATTGCCCCCAATCCCGTGATTTTTTATCTTGTGCAGTAATCTTTTGTGTGGCACCTTGTTAAATGCCTTTTGGAAGTCCAAATACACCACATCCACTGGTTCCCCTTTATCCACCCTGTTTGTTACGTCCTCAAAGAATTTGAGTGTGAGGGTGAGGTGAAGCTATGAATGTGGGTGTGAGTTGTGTTTGGTAGAGATTGTTGATCGGTGAGTGATGTGCATTGAGCAATGTGTGAGGTTAGTGGTGCAGTTGGTGGGATATGGCATTTGAAGATGAATTCATTGACCTTGGCCACTCGTGTGAGGTCATTAAACTTCTTCCTGCACTGCGTCCAGGTCCTCGGGACTAAACTGCTGGCATTCACCACAGCAGCTTTACACTGTTGCCTGGAGGGCCTCCTGGCCCCTGTGGAAAGAGGACCTCTCTCCTTGAATTGACTTCCTGCACCAAGGCCTCCAGTGTTGCATCGGATAACCTAGGCGCACACTTTATCCCCACTTGTGACATAATTTTTGTTTTTTATTCCTGTCAATCTCTTTCCCAGCCAGTTCAATGAGCTGCTGCAGGCAAAATGCTCCTCCCCTTTAAGAGGTGCAGACTGCCTTTAAGTAGTGCAGGCTAACTTTAAGTGGTGCTAGCCTCGCATGAATTTGGGCCACCTGCTGAGCATTCAGCCACTCAGAAGCATTTTCAGCGCTGGGCTGAATGCCGCAATCATGCTAATCAGCAGGCAGCACGAAGTTTGCGTGCTGCCTGCATTCCTTTGAACTGGCACAGTGGGGTGATGGCGTATCACAATCCCCGTACCTGTTTTCGGGGGCTAACGAATTTCTAGGCCATGATTTTATTATTCCTGATTCTTATGTCTCCCTGTATTTCTACATATATTTAATCTTTCAGTCATGGTTGAGCCCCATTGATAAAACATTCTTAATTGAAAATATGTATAAGTATCTAGACAATCTAGATTTTTTTTTGCCATACATTGTACTTGTAAATTTAATTGTGTTCTACATCAGTATTAAACCTTCCCGCCCTACTACACTTACTATATTGTCTATTATTTATGAATGAGCCATTATGCTACAATGCATAGTATCATAGTTTCTTAAAAATAAAGTCTAAATTTGTCTTCACAGGTATAGCCTTAGCACAACTTGACCGAATGAACACAACAGAGCAGGTGATTGTTAAGTGTGCATCCATCATTGGACATACTTTCACCACTAAAATGCTTCGATACATCTTACTTGAAGGTGCTGAACAAAAATTGAATCAATCACTTATATCATTGGTAGAATCGCGTACATTTGAGTGTGCATCAAGGACTGATGAAGACTTTAGATCAATGATAGAGGAAAGTCAGGAAACCCATCTCCCACAGTGTTGCTGTGTCCACACTGAAGAGTCTGATGAGCATCTACAAGAAGATAGCGATGAAAATGGTAAACTCTTGGAGATTTGTAGTTTGTAATTACTATTTATAAAGCTCTTTTATGTCTGAAACAGACCTTCTGTCTGTGAGCGTGCATGTGTAATCCAGCCCAAAAATATATGATAAAGTTAATCTTTTACACAACAAAAATGTCACAAATTCTTTTAGCCTGCAATTAATCACCAAAAAGTCCATTAATGATGAGAGATTGTGTAGAATGGGCCTATACTCTCTGGAGTTTAGAAGAATGAGAGGTGATCTCATTGAAACATACAAGATTCTGAAGGGGATTGAAAGGGTAGATGCTGAGAAGTTGTTTCCCCTGGCTGAAGTGTCAAGATAAGGGGTAGGCCATTTAAGACTGAGATGAGGAGGAATTTCTTCACTCAGAGGGTTGTGAATCTTTGGAATTGTCTGCCCCAGAGGGCTGTGAATGCTGAGTCTTTGAATATATTCAAGGCTGAGATAGATAGATTTTTGGACTCGAGGGGAATCAAGGGATATGGAGATCGGCGGGAAAGTGAAGTTGAAGTCGATGATCAGCCATGATCTTATTGAATGGCAGAGCAGGCTTGAGGGGCCATATGGCCTACTCCTGCTCTTATTTCTTATGTTCTTAATGTGCATGATTGCTGGGGGTGATTTTCTACCTGGCAGAAATTTGTATGTCAAGCAGGAAGTAGGTGTAAATGTCTTTTGTTGGATATTTATGCTGGTTCATATTTTACGACACATTTTTAACGCTGTGGTAATTCTTTTTCACTGGTGTTTCAAAAGATTTATTAATGCTGCACTTTCTGATTAATTTTGTGGTCTATGGAAGGCAAGTCAGATGTCATACTCAGACCAGAACTAAATGAAAATTTATATTCATATCATGCAAGATATAGCAATGAGTTACTATATTGCATTACTTATATGGAGGTATTTCACTAATAAAAATGAGTGGTGAATAAATACATTGCTGAACAGTGCTGTGCGTCCCATGATCTCTCTGAATATTATAGTAGAGCAGCGCATAATCCTTTATTCAAAATTGGTACACCTGAAACATTTTTGTGTAAGAATAATTGTGATTTTGCAATGAACTGTAAGCAGGAGACCTTCCCTGTGAATATGTTGTCATCGAGACCCCAGTGAAATAAGAGTACTAAGTTGGACTGAGCAGTCCAGGATTAGTGACAGTTACACCCAGAAGGATGAACAGCCATTGTACTGAACAATCCACTGACATGTAAACTGCGATGGTGGCAAAAAAGATTTTGAAAATATGAGAAGAATAAATATTTTTTATTTCAGCAACCAGATACCTATTACAGTAAATAAAATATTAATCAGAAAAATTTGAACTATCATTTTCTCTATTACAATCTGGAGTGGTTTGCGCAATTCAATGGATGATATGTATAAAACAATTAAATATAGTAGTGCAGTCATCCCACAAAATCAATTTTTTTAAAGTCTTAATTCAAAAGCAATGCTAAGCTTACCAATTTTATCCAGGTAACTTGGCCACTACTCAGGAAATTGCCTATTTATTTTTGTCCCAATTTACAATTTTTTAAACCAACTAATCAGGTAAATAAGTACAATATCTTAATTGATCTCAGTAAAAGCGTAGGATCAGCTGTAGCTGTAGCATGGCTGTCAACCTCAATACAGCTACATTTAATCCTCCTATCAAGCTGCAGTTGATATTGTTGCTCCTACAACTGGCCCCATTGTGCACATGAAGGATAAGAAACATAGAGGCTGTTTTTCCTCCACACCCCTCTCCAAAGTGTATTCTGCCTGACCTGACCTGAACCTGCTTGTATTTCTGGGTTAGGTTATTACCTTTGTCCCAAAGCTCCCCTGCTTGCACTCGGGAGGAAAGTCAATCGTAGAATGGTATCACCTATTGGAACTTACCGTTGCTTTGCAAAAGCAGTAGCCAGAAGGCCTCTATACCTAATAGTCTTCCTGATAGCCTTATGAAAAGAAGACCTTTACTTTCTGGTAGGCTGCAAAATTTGCCTCCAGGGCCTGCTTAGATCTTCCAAACTGAACAGGCACACAGACATGAGCCTGCTATCAATGGGTGTGTCTGCATTTGGCACTTCTTCAAGCAGAAACCAGGAAATTGAAGCAGAAATCATCAACCATCACTCCCATCTCGTTAGCATTGGATTATAATGTTTCTGCCTGCTCCAGGTATAAATGCTTCACCACTCCTTGGGGGAAACCTTGGAAGTCCCCAGGCAATGCAAAAGCGCGTGGGAGGGGGTGGTCACGCAGGGTAGGGGGGTGGTGGGAGGGGAGACTTGGTGTCACAAGTCTCCGTGCCTGCTCCCTGGGCACCATATTTTCAAAAATTGAAACAATTTCTACTGTGTTTGAAAATCTTTCCAATTTTTTAAAATATCAGTTTATTATCCACTACCTTCACACCAGGATCAGATATACCAGCTCTGGCAGGATTATCTATAGTTGAATCTCAATGTAATAAATGAAAGTTGAAAACAATGCCAAGTGAATTAGACCTTGCTTACTCCCCAGATACTGAATATTTGGACTTAAATGCAATCATTCCCTACAGTAGAAATGTTTCCAATTTAAAACAAATACATTTCTTTACTGAGATCAGCTGATCTTCCTAACATGTTACAGCAGCTCCTACAGCTGATCTCACAAAGACTTACACACGAACGTGAGCACCTTGCTAAATTGACTACTTTTCAACAGTTACTTCAGTGGTCAACTTAGTGAGGTTCTGCAGTATGTAGCAGTGCATTGGATGCCATTAACTTTGTCATTCTTTTCAAATATGTATGGGAACGATAAACAATGATATTCAAACCATAATGTTATAGCTTTGTATAGAATACACATGTATATGAAGAACAAAAGAAAAAGGTGATGACTCAATTCTATTTTTCAGACTTAAGAAAATTAGCAGCTCAGCTTTCAGTGGACCAGTATTTCTATGGTACCCATGTCTATGGTACCTCCATACACAGGCCTCCAGATAGCTTTAAGGGAGTTTGAATGGCTACATTCCAGAATAGAGTTTTGGAGGTTTGCTAGTATCATGCCTGTGTGCTGATGGGATTAAATAGAAATGCTCAGAATTATGCAAGTGACCTATTTCAGTGTGCCCATGGTTATTCCCGGACCTCTCTGGCATGGACATTGTTCACAAACTATTTCAGTAGATGCAAATCCTCCTTTTCAGGGCTCTGGAATGTTGGGAACACAGTGATCAAAAGGCCACCATCTGGCTTGCATGTCTGCTGTGACCCATTGGGGTCGATTTTAACTCTGGTGCAGGGAATTGTTTCTAAATGGGTGTGTGAGATTGATGCAATTTTAACTCAATTGGACAATTGATTTCCAACGTGTGGGAACCCTTGGCAAATGAGTATTTCCAGTCAGAAAGTCGCATAATATGACATCGTTATTGCTGCTGCATTTAGGGTCTGCAACAAGCCTTGCTTCTTCTGCAGGCTGCCAACATTCTGGCATTTGCTGATACACTGAGCTGGAAGCAGAATGGCAAGAGAAAGACCGAGGTCTGCACCCCGTTTTGACGACGTTGCCCTGCAGGCTTTAGTGGAGGGAGCAAGAGCTCACAAGGAGGTGCTCTTCCCTTCATCAGGGAGGAAGATGCCTCTCCAGCAGACAAAGGCTGCTTGGCTGCAAGTGGCAGAGGAGGTCAACTCCTTATCGACTACCCGCAGAACCTGGATACAGTGCAGGAAGAGATTTCATGACCTTCAGCACACTGGAAAAGTGAGTATGAAGTTCCCATCACTCTCAATCTGATCTCCATTGCCTCTCCTCACCAGCACTCAGCTTTAGTAATCTCTTCCTCCACATCCCACTTGACACTGACATCCATGCACCCTTACCCATTCCCTCTTTCTCTATGCTCACATTCACCTAACTATTCGACTATGCAGCCCTCACACTCCCTATCACTCTGATGCTATGAACACAACTGACAACAAACAGGGAGGGCCCTTGGTCTTGCCACCTCACTCCATCTTTGTCTCCTTCTAAGCATCCATGCTATGGATTCTCTACACTCACTCCTTCATTCTCACTCAAACTCCACTTGTCTCCCTCATTGCAGGAAAAGAGAGCTCACAATAAAAGAGAACGAGCGAGGACAGGAGGAGGGCCACCATCAGTAGCCCACCTCACCCCCTGGGAGGAGGCGGTCCTGGAGATCGTAGGACTGGAGGATGAGGCGCAAGTGGGGGACGGACAGACGGGTGCATCACAGAAAGCTGGTGACAGAATAGTTTTCCATCTCTCTCATTGACATTGCATGAGTCGCTGATAATGATTCTAAAGCTATAACAGATGGACCTATGATCATCTGTGTTGTGTCTGTGTATAATGAGACACAGACTGCAGGAGAAACGGTACAACAGGTGTTTACTCAACGTGGCTCATAGTGGAACTGCCTGTACAGATTACTACTGAGTGCTATATACACGTGTGGTCACTGCCGGTACTACAGTATACATGAGCTGTAAAAAGTAGTTCCCCCCTTAAAGGTATATACATTACAATTCCTCCCCTTTTAGATTAACAGGCCTAGAAATTCAGTCGCGTTTGCGCCCACTTATTGGCTAAAGAGTGGTTTGCGGCGGAAGTTTTTTAGCGCCCGAAATTCAGTTGGTCCCTAACATCGGCGTTAGCCGGTAGCGCTGCACCGGCACCGATGACGTCATCGGTGTGCGCAGCGCCCCGGCTTCAATGCGATTCCGTGCCGACCGCCAAATTCAGTTGCGGCCGCCTTGCCCGTGGCGGCCGCAAACAGCGTTTGAAAAACGGTGCCTTGCAGCTCCGAGAGGCCGGCGCATAAAGGTGGACGGGCGGTCGGCCGCTTTCCCGGCGGCCGCCTGGCCGCACCTCCCTCCCCGGACTCCTGCACCACCCCCCCGCGGCATTGGTGTCTGACTCCCGCGAGCCCGGCACTTCTCCGTGGTGCCGGGCACATTTGCCGGGGGAATCCAGCGGCGATCTCACGGCTGCAGGCAGCTCCTCCTTAAGAGAAGGAGGAGGCCTGCAGTACCCCAGCCTGCCGCACCGCATCGGGTGCCGCAATTGGCTTTCCTCGCCCCAAGCGAGGCGGACAAACCCTGCAATAGTGCCCGCCTCCGTCTTGGGGCGCCGCAACTGAATTTCAGGCGGGCGCTACGGGAATCCGGGCGAGCGCTAAATTTCGGGCGCTAAAGACCTGGCGGGGCCTTACTGAATTTCTAGGCCACAGTACCATAACACTCATTTAACAATTAAATATGAAACTAATTACAATTAACACTTTTAACATGCAACATTAGCTGAAAATAGTCTATTTATATATTCAGTCTTTGGGGAGGCTTCCTGATCCTTTCTGGATAGCGCCTTTCCCGAGTGTCTTTCTCTTGGTGCGGAGGCGATTCTGGCCCCCTGTCATCGGTTGGTTCATCAGCTTCCGATGCTACTGTTTCTGGGGTAGATGCGACCTGTACGTCGGGTTCATCACCAGGTACGTATGGGCGAGGCATGGGGGTGACTTGTTCCTGTGACTCTAGGATCTGGTCAGCATGGCATCTCACGATGCTCTCCCCAACGTCCACTGTGTACATTAGTGGGCCCTGCCGTGTGCATATCGTTCCTGGCTGCCATTTTTCTGTTCGGTAGTCGCGGGCCAAGACTGGTTGCCCTACATTGAAGCTCCTTGTTGGCTTCTCATGGATGTGCTGGAATTGCTTACTCTCAACATCTCTTCGTACGTTTGGTCTGAGCAAATCCAGGCGAGATCTTAACCTTCGGTTAAAGAACATCATGGCTGGGGCCTGGTTGGTGACTGCATGTGTCACATTCCGATAGGCGAACAGGAAATTGTCCACCTTGTGCTGCAGCGGAATGTTGTCATTGTACATAGCCTTTATTGCCTTCTTAAAGGTTTGTACAAACCTCTCAGCCAATCCATTTGTGGCTGGATGATATGGGGTGGATGTGTAATGCCTTACCCCATTCTTTTTCAAGAACCTCCAGAACTCTTCGGACACAAACTGTGGTCCGTTGTCAGAGCAAATCTGTTCTGGCAAGCCATTCCTGGCAAAAATGGTCCGTAGGACTGCAATAGTTTTCTCCGTGGTGGAGGACATTTTGATGACCTCAGACCATTTCGAGTGCGCATCCACGGCTATTAAAAACATTGAGTCCATGAATGGACCAGCAAAATCAATATGCACCCGTTGCCATGGAGATGAGGGCCACTCCCATGGGTGTAGAGGGGCCTGTCGTGGTGCATTTTGGACTTTCTGGCATCCTGAGCAGCTCTTGGTCAGGTCCTCGATTTGTTTATCGATTCCCGGCCACCACACATAAGCCCTGGCTAGGCTTTTCATTTTTACCCCTCCCAGATGACCCTCATGAAGCTCATTGAGCACTCTATCCCTTAACTTGGGTGGAATTACCACTCGGGATCCACACATCAATGTCCCCTGGCACACTGACAGCTGTTCTCTCCTTGTCGAGAATGCTGGCAACAGTGAGTCGCCATGTGCTGGCCATCCCTTCACCATCAAATCATATACCCGAGACAGTGTCGGGTCATTTCGGGTTTCCTTTTCGATACAAGCGTTAGTTACCGGTAGGTATTCAACTATAGTCGAATGGAATATTTCGACAGGATCCACTGCTGGTGCTTCCTCCGCAGTAGGCAGTGGCAGGCGTGATAGCCCATCAGCATTTCCATGCTGTTTCGTGCCCTTATATTCAATCTGATAGTGGTGCGCCCCTAGAAAAAGTGACCATCTTTGTAGTCGTTGTGCAGTCATCACCGGAACGCCCTTCTTCGGATTAAAAATGGAGACAAGAGGCTGGTGATCAGTCAGCAGGGTGAGTTCTGCCCGTGCAGATAGTGATTGAACTTTTTCACTCCCCACACTAGGCTGAGGGCCTCCCTGTCAATCTGGGTGTAGTTACGCTCGGCTGAGGTTAGTGATCGTGACGCAAAGGCTATTGGCCTCTCTGAGCCTTCCGAGAATTTGTGCGACAGCACCGCTCCAATGCCGTAGGGTGACGCATCACATGCCAGCCGAATTGGTAATGCCGGGTTGTAATGGGCCAATACCTCTTTTGATGTGATTAGTGTTTTGCTCTTCTGGAAAGCTCGTCTACATTCGTCACTCCACTTCCATGGCACCCCAGTTTGCAGTAAGGTGTTCAGTGGGTGTAGAATTGTAGACAAATTTGGCAAGAACTTACGGTAGTAGTTTACCAGCCCGAGGAACGACCTCAGTTGTGACACATTTTCCGGTGCTGGAGCGTTGACTACTGCCTCAATCTTCTCTGGGGACTTATGTAACCCCTCTTTATCGATAACGTGGCCACAATACGAGATCTGTTTTCTAAAAAACTCGCATTTGGGGCGGTTAGCTCGGAGCCCATATTCCTGCAATCTAGTGAGCACCTGCTCCAGGTTGGCAAGGTGATCACTGTCATTTTCGCCCGTGACCAGGATGTCGTCCAAATAACACTGGGTCCCTGGGATCCCTTGCAGGACTTGTTCCATTGCTCTCTGCCAAATAGCCGGAGCTGATGCTACCCCGAACACCAGCCGGTTGTATTGGTAGAGACCTTTATGGGTGTTGATTTTGAGGTATATTTTTGATGCTTCTTCTACCTCCATTTGCAGATACGCCTGGGCCAGATCAATCTTAGTGAAGCGTTTCCCTCCAGATAGCGAGGCGAAAATATCTTCAATCTGCGGAAGTGGATATTGTACGGTGTGAAGGACCGGGTTCACTGTTACCTTAAAGTCCCCACAGATGCGAACCTTCCTTGGTTCCCCAGGCGTGCTGCTCAACGACTTTTTCATCACAGGGACGATGGGTGTAGCCCACTCGCTCCAGTCTACCTTGGACAGTACACCTGAACGTTCCAGACTCTCCAGCTCTGCTTCGACGGCTGGGCAGATAGCATAAGGTACCGGTCTGGCCTTAAAAAATTTGGGGCTTGCGTTTTCTTCAATTTGAATCGTCACTGTCATGCCTTTTAGTGTTCTGAGTCCTTGCTGGAACACTTCTTTTGCGTCAGTTAGGACCTTTGACAGTCGCCCAGGTGTGACGTCGTCATCCTTTTTGTCAGCCACAGTCAGTGCCTGTATGGAATGCCAATCCAGTTGTATTTTCCGGATCCATTCACGTCCCAGTAATGGTGGTCCTCCATCTTGCAATACATACAGGTCTAGTTTTGGTGTTTCCTTACCGTTATATATAACGTTCACCCTTATTTTTCCTTTGGGGTAGACTTTTTGCCCCGTGTACGTCTTCAAAATAATTTTTGTGTCTCTCAAGGGTATGTGTGAGAATAGCCGCTCGTAGTCCCGTCAGTTTATGACTGTTAGGGCTGATCCTGTGTCCAATTCCATCTTTACCTGGACTCCTGCTATCTTGAGAGTGACCCAAATGGTTCGGTGATCCTCCGTTGTGATCACATTATGTAGTTTCAGACAACTCAGTTCCCTGTTTTCGGAGTCATTATCACTCTTTTGTTCATCTGAACTATTCTCCGTCATCTTATGTACCTTCTTGTACTTTCCTTTGGTCGGTGTCTTATTGCTGGTTTTCTTTCCCGACCTGCAGACTCGTGCTATGTGTCCTACTTTTCCACACTGTCTGCACACTTTGTCTTTGAACCAGTAATCATTCTGGTCGTGTGTTGTTCTGCTGCAGCGATAGCACTTCTCTGTTCCATATGACATTTCGTTTGTGCCATATTCTTGCGGTCTCTGTTGTATCTCTGCAGCGCCCCGTGCTGCTGCTTCATATGATACCGCAATGCTGAAAGCCTTTTCCAACGTAAGGTCCTTTTCAGATAAAAGCCGTTTCTGGGTTCCTTCACTTTGAAGCCCACACACAAACTTGTCCCTTAAGGTATCTGCCAGTCCCGCTCCAAACTGGCAGTGTTTCGATAGTTTGTGCAGTTCTGTTAAACAATTAGCATTGCTTTCATCCTTATGCTGGTTCCGTTTGTGAAACTGGAATCTTTCTGCTATCAGCAGCGGTGTGGGGTTTAAATGTTCCTTTAGTATCGTTACTATATCTTCGAAACTCTTTTCCATTGGCTTCATTGGGGTTACTAGATTTCGTAATAAACCATACGTCTTTGCACCCATTAAATTTAACAATACCGACGCTTTCTTGTCATCTGACACCTCATTTGCCTTGCAGTACACCTCTATTCGTTCGACATATGTAGTCCAATCTTCGACTTCATTGTCAAATGCGGTAATACTGCCACTCTTCGGCATTTTGGGTGTGGTTTAAAATGGCGTCTCGCAATGGCTTAAAATGGCATCTCCCGCGCTTTCCTTCCTCACTCGCTGCTGCCAACGCCGCTCCCGGCGGCTCTCGTGGCAATGGCGGCGCCCTGTAGGTTTCGCGCGCTTCTCCTGCGCTGCTGCCAACGCCACTCTCGGCGGTCCTCATGGCAATGGTGGCGCCTCGCGGGTTTCTGCGCATCTCTCTCTACCTCTCTTCGACGCTGCTCGGCCCCTGAACACCGGCTGCACCCTATGCGCTCTGCCCTCTCTCTCCCCCGTCGACGCTGCTCGGCCCTTCGCTGTGCCACTCGGTCGGGCTCTAGCCCGCCGCTGTCCGGGAAGGGTCTGCGCACTACCTGTTGCCAGCCCGTTTCGCTGGACCACCTCGACTGGAAAGCCAAGCCTGGCTCTCGACAGCCTCCCCCGCAATTCTCGAGTCTCTGCTGGATGACTGGGCGGTTGCCCGTGGTCGACGCCCGAGTCTCTGGCCTTGACCTCCAATCCACTGATCCCCAGGAACGAATCCCCGGGAGGCGATGCAGAGTTGCAGGTAGGTTCGAACTTGCCTTGTTGCCAATGTTGTGTCTGTGTATAATGAGACACAGACTGCAGGAGAAATGGTACAACAGGTGTTTACTCAACGTGGCTCACAGTGGAACTGCCTGTACAGATTACTACTCAGTGCTATATACAGGTGTGGTCACTGCCGGTACTACAGTATAGATGAGCTGTCAAAAGTAGTTCCCCCCTTAAAGGTATATACATTACAATCTGCAATATGCATTGTGCATGTAACCTTGACCTCACATCTGTAACTCTTTCCTTCACTCCCCCACAGGACCATCGAGAGCCCTCGTCCCCACTGTCCAGGAGGAAGAGCCTGAGCTTCCAGACTCCTCAGAGGAATCTGCAATCTTTGAGGGCGCAGCGTCAGCAGAATTCAGCGCACCCAGCACCAGAGCAGACACTCACACCTCGGTGGGACCTTCGGGACATAGAGTAGTGTTGTCACCTGGTGTATCACAGCTCACAAGTGAGCATCAGCAGGTTGTGGAGACAGGGACAGCAGTGGAGAGTGCTAGTCGGAGGGCGCAGGACTCTGCCAGCTCGGCTTAGCTGCATGTCGACCCTCTGCCTCTGGGTCCATCCATAAGATCAGCGGGGCTGGAACTCCAGGAACAGATGCAGGAGTCTCTGGCAGGTTTTGTCTCCAGGGTCAATGTGAGTGTGGAGTGAATGGAGGAGTCCATAGCGGACATGAGCAGAGCCTTTGTGGAGTCATTGGCGCATGAACGCATCACCATGGAAAGGATGGCAACATCCATGGAGGAGATAAGTCGGCAGGGTATGGAAAACATGGTCATTGTTCAGAATAGAATGACGTCTCTTGAGGAGCGATGGGCATCTATTGAACATAGAAACCAGACATTCATGGAAGTCCTTCTGAGTAGGACTGCCATTGCAGATACGGGTCCCCATGGCCCCTGATGTGCAGCAAGGTGTTCTCAAGCCACTTCCAAGCGCTGGCCCCTTCTGGCCTCTGCAGCTTCAGGTGGGTGAGCAGCAGCCTGGCACTCCTGTTGCTGCTGCTGTTGTTCCTGGTTCTGCTGGTGCCGTGGTTGGTGTTCGAGCTCATCTAATGCCCAGAAGGGAAGGAAATAAATGGCTCCCATGCTTCTGGTATATGCCTCCATTGAGGAAGCGCTGAGTGCAGGTGGCGAGCGGGGTTTCCCAGGATGTCACACTGGAGATGTGTGTGAGGCTCCAACCTTCCACAGGTGTGGTTAAGCCTGGTAAAAGTTGCCCCAGGCCTGAAACAACAAAGTCCTGCCACCTGCAAATGATGACTGATCAAATCTCCTCTTTAATGGTTGACCTGCAGCTGATAGTCAGCAAGCCAATAGTGCTCACGCCAGGTTTCACAGGCGTGATCCCCACCAGGCGTCTTTTACGTGGGAAAAGGGTTAGATATGCAAGGGCCTGTTAAAATGGGATTATAAAGGCCAATTATTGCTGATTAAGGGCCTTAAAGACCAGTCTCGCCTGTTGGAGGCGGGACTGATTCGGGACCATCAGACACGCCTGGGTTAAAATTGCTCGGGGTCGGGAACCAGGCGGGGGGGGGTCCTGACCCCCAGTTTTTGCGATTTTCACCCCCCACATACTTCAAAGCCCGCCTCATGGCTGAGTTAAAATTGACCCCATTATCTGCCAGTGCAGATCCTTCTGGATATTTGAAGTAACCTAGAGTAGGTTCCAGTGAGGATCAGATAAAGTCAACAAGTCCTCCTGCTGCTCAGTTGCACATTATACATGTCCCTCTCTAGGTGGGTACTATTCAATGGCTCCAAGTAACTATTCCTTGCCATGGGTGCATCCAGAAACTGCAGCTACATGAACAGTTGAGACAGAAAATGTGTGCCAAGGCTGTGGCTGTGAAGTGAGGCCTAGGGCCCTGAAGGAGCAACAAATTGCATCCTAGACTGGAATACACCTCTAACCCAAGCCAGATAATCTTGTTCCTATCAGAATGAGTGTGGAACAGCAGCCTCGACTGCTATTTCTGACAAAATTATCAAGGAAGGGGTAACAGGGCACTTAGAAAATCATAATATGATTAGGCAGAGTCAACATGGTTTTATGAAAGGGAAATTGTGTGTAACAAATTTATTAGCGTTTTTAGAGGATGTAACTAGCAGGGTAGATAAAGGGGAATCAGTGGATGTAGTATATTTGGATTTCCAAAAGGCATTCAATAACGTGCCACATATAAGGTTGCTACCCAGGATAAGGGCTCTTGAGGTTGGGGGTAATATATTAGCATGGGTAGAGGATTGGTTAATGAACAGAAAACAGAGAGTAGGGATAAATGGGTTATTTTCCGGTTGGCAGGCTATAACTAGCGGGGTGCTGCAAGGATCAGTGCTTGGGGCTCAGCTATTTACAATTTATATTAATGACTTAGATGAAGGGATCAAGTACAATGTAGCCAAGTTTGTTGACGATACAAAGCTAGGTTGGAAAGTAAGTTGTGAGGAGGACACAAAGAGCCTGCAAAGGGATATAGACAGGTTAAGTGAGTGGGCAATAGGTGGAAAATGGGGTATAAAGTGGGTAAATGTGAGGTTATTCAATTTGGTAGGAAGAATAGAAAAACAGAATATTTTTTAAATGGTGAGAAACTATTAAATGTTGGTGTTCAGAGAGACTTAGGTGTCCTCGTACAGAAAACACAGAGAGTGAGCCTGCAGGTACAGCAAGCAATTAGGAAGGCATATGGCATGTTGGCCTTTATTGCAAGGGGTTTGGAGTACAAGAGTAAGGAAGTCTTACTACAATTGCACAGGGCTTTGGTGAGACCACACCTGGAGTACTGTGCACAGTTTTTGTCTCCTTATCCAAGGAAGGACATACTTGCCTTCGAGGCAGTGCAACGAAGGTTCACTAGATTGATCCCTGGGATGAGAAGGTTGTCCTATGAGGAGAGATTGAGTAGATTGGGCCTATGCTCTCTGGTGTTTAGGAGAATGAGAGGTGATCTCATTGAAACATATAAGATACTGAGGGAGATTGACAGGGTCGATGCTGAGAGGTTGTTTCCCCTGGCTGAAGAGTCTAGAACTAGGGAGCATAGTCTCAGGATAAGGGGTCGGTCATTTAAGACTGAGATGAGGAGGAATTTCTTCACTCAGAGGGTCGTGAATCTTTGGAATTCTCTACCCCAAAGGGCTGTGGATGCTGAGTTGTTGAGTATATTCAAGGCTGAGATACATAGATTTTTGGACTCTAGGAGGATCAAGGGATATGGGGATCGAGCGGGAAAGTGGAGTTGAGGTTGAAGATCAGCCATGATCTTATTCAATGGCGGAGCAGGCTCGAAGGGCAGTATGGCCTACTCCTGCTCTTAATTCTTATGTTCTTAAAACAAAGACGAAGGGGCCCAAAAATTGAATCTGTGTCTTTAAAGATTGATTAGATAAGATTTTAAAAATCTACATATGCTAGAAATTTGAAACAAAAACAAACAGCTCAATCAGCATCTATGAAAATAAATATTTTTTTCGGGACCAGTATTATTTAGAACTAGAGATTGAATAAAGCACCTCAATTAGTAAGAACACAAGATATCCAAGTACTTAAAAGTTACTGGTTAAATAAACTTACTTTCTTAGATTTGGCACGCTGTCTTTGCACCACTCTTACTCTGCTCTTTCACAAATACACCACCCACTAACCCTCGTCTTTCAGCGGATATTCCTGCCTCTGCCCACACTTTTTATTCATCTAATTTATTTATGACATAGATGCCGCTCAATTTCCCTTGCTTTGATTGGTCAGCTCTGCCATCACTCATCAGTCACTCTGGTTTGACGACATGGTGGGCGGCGCCTCCAGCATGTCACGACTAAGGTTGTTGAAACGTCAGCCGCACCTGCGAAAACTAATTATAGTTCAACGATAGGCACTGAGGGAAGTAAGACCTTTTTGAGGGTGATTCAGTCAAGGGTGTATGAAGGAAGGTAGCTGAGACTGTCACTGCAACTTACAGTAGCCCAAGAACTGTCATTCAGTGCACCAAGAGGTTCAGTGACTTCATAAGGTTGCCATGGTAACTCAAGGCACTCTTGCCAATCCACATCCTGTACTACTAATTGAGCTTTCAATTGCCTCCTTTCCTCTTGTACTCTATCTCTATCATTACGTAGGTGTCAAGGAAACTCACTTATGCAAAGTGCAAACTCTAAAAATGCAAAGCACCATCTTAACTCACAACCACTCTGTTAATTCACGTAAGGTGCAAAATTCAGATCTGTAGCACCCATTTTTTGGATGCTTTGAGTGCCCTTAGAGGTCCAATATGGCGTCCGTGGCGCGCATATAATTTTGGTGCGAGTCGCGGCAGACGCCATATTGCCATGTTAGTGAGCGTGCAATGAGCGTCCGCCGGAAGTATACATAGTAGGCAGATCATGTCATCAAATTAGCGTGTAAGGCTGATCTGATGCCAGCGCTGCCATTTTGGAGCTCAATGCTCCAGATGACAACAACAACAACAACCTGTATTTATATAGCGCCTTTAACATAGTAAAACGTCCCAAGGCGCGGCACAGGAGTATTTTAAGACAAAAAATTTGATACCAAGCCACATAAGGGTAAATTAGGGAAGGTGACCAAAAGCTTGGTCAAAGAGGTAGGTTTTAAGGGGCGTCTTAAAGGAGGAAAGAGAGGTAGCGAGGTGAAGAGGTTTAGGCTGGGAATTCCAGAGCCTAGGCATCAGAAGGCACGACCACCAAAGGTTGACCGATTATAATCAGGGATGCTCGAGAGGGCAGAATTAGAGGAGCGCAGATATCTTGGGGGGTTGTGGGGCTGAAGGAGATTACAGAGATAGGAAGGAGTGAGGCCATGGAGGGATTTGAAAACGCCCTCTCTTAAGCTCGCACAGCTGAACATGCATTCAGCAGCAGGAAGGACCCCCCCTATTTAATAGGATCATCAACTACTTTCAGTTAGTTGTTGATTGATTTCTACTGGCTGTTGCTATGATTGTACAAGTGTTTGGTGCTTTCTAGAGTTCTTTAAAGTTGCTAAAGTCTACAGGGAGTGGTGTGGCAGTTGCTGAAGGACTTTGTCCTGACTTCAAGGCTTCTGCACAAACCAGTTGCTCCCAGACATGGGTGCAGTAGTAGGCATTCCTCCTGGAATACAGCATGACTGGGAGAATGAGCAGAGGCGGCACAGAGTGTAACAAGTTGCTGGAAGGAGGAGGAGGAGGAAGAAGGGCTCTCAGCAGGAGGCCATATCCACCCAGGGTGTTCAGCGAGCAATTCTCCTATGTGAACCTCAAAAAGGAACATGTGTGTGAGACGTCTGTGTTTCAGTAAGGACGTCTTCACTGAAATTTTCCACCTGCTGCAGCCACAACTGCAACCTCAGAGCAGGGTAAGGATCACATTACCAGTGGCTGTGAAAGTAACCATGGCCATGAACCTTAATGCATCGGGCTCCTTTCAGGATGGAGCTGGACATATTTGCAACATCTCGCAGTTTGCCATCCACTGTTGCGTAAGGAAGGTCACTGAGGCTCTGTCTGCAAAGAGAGCTGGCTACATTTCATTCTCTCTTGCCAGAGAGCGACAGGCGGAGCGAGCACGCGGTTTTGCTCAGATTGCAGGCTTCCCCATGCTGCAGGGTGCCATTGACTGAATGCACATTGATTTGCGGGCACCGCATGTCAACTCTGAAATGTACTGCAACCGAAAGGGATTTCACTCCCTCAACATGTGTGACCATAGGCAGTGAATCATGCAGGTCAACACCTGGTATCCTGGCAGTAGTCATGATGCTTTCATTCTGTGGCAGTCCACTGTGACATCTGCATTTGAGCCCCAACGACAAAGCAAAGGATAGCTATTGGGTGACCAGGGCTATCCACTGATGACATGGCTCACGACCCCTGATCCTCTCTAACTTTTACCGCTGCACAATAGAGAGCATCCTGACGAACTGTATCACAGTATGGTATGGCAGCTGTAGCTACTATGACCGGAAAGCCCTGCAGCGAGTAGTCAAAACTGCCCAATGCATTACCGGCACCCGGCTACCGACCATAGAGCACATATACCAGAAACGCTGTTTACGGAGGTCATGGTCCATCATCAAAGACCCTACCCACCCCAGCAACAGTCTGTTCGCCCTCCTGCCATCTGGGAGACGCTACAGATGCATTCGCACCCGTACGACCAGATTTAGGAACAGCTTCTTTCCCAGGGCTGTCAACCTACTGAACTCCACAAATAAACTCTAAAGCCTGCACATCTGCCAATGCACTTTATTATGGTTATGTTTATGTTATAATGTATTACAAGCCAAATGTATGTTGAATGTTTAAATGGCTTAATCTAAATGTACACTCTCGGGAGCCGCAAGCCTACATTTCGTTGTACTGCACTTGTGCACTAACAATGACAATAAAAATTTGATTTGATTTGACTCTGGTGCGCAACCCACACACATAGGCAGCATGCATACAATGAAAGCCATGCTGCCACATGAAATGTGATAGAGCAGACCATTGGCATGCGGAAATAATGCTTCTGCTGCCTGGACCCTCTGGAAGATCCCTGCAGCACTCAGCAGAGCGGGTATCAAGATTTGTGCTGGTCTGCTGCATGCTGCACAACCTTGCCATCATGAGGGGACAGCCCATGCCACCAGCTATACGGCGAGCAGCTGAGGAGCAAGAAAAAAAGAAAGACTTGCATTTATATAGCGTCTTTCATGACCTCAAGACATCCCAAAGCGCTTTACAGTCAATGAAGTACTTTTGAAATGTAGTCACTGTTGTACTGTAGGAAACGCAGCAGCCAATCTGCGTGCAGCAAGCTCCCACAGACAACATGTGATAATGATCAGATAATCTGTTTTTGTGATGTTGATTGAGGAACAAATAATGGCCAAGACACCCTGGATAACTCCCCTGCTCTTCTTTGAAATTGTGCATTGGGATCTTTTATGTCCACCTTAGAGAGCAGACAGGGCCGCGGTTTAAAATCTCATCCGAAAGACGGCATCTCCGACAGTGCAGCACTCCCTCAGTACTGCACTGGAGTGTCAGCCTAGATTTTTGTGCTCAATGTCTCTGGAGTGGTACTTGAACCCACAACCTTCTGACTCAGAGGTGATAGTGCTACCAACTGAGCCACAGAGGAGGAGTAGGAGGCGGAGGAGGAGGAAGAGCCGAGGCAACCTAGACAGCTCTGTTCTGGCCGGGCTGTTTGTGAACAGCTCATCCGACAGTGATACCAGTAAACGCAACCCCAATTCCCCATTCACCAACAATCCTTTACCTTCCCTCTGTCATTAACCATCACAGTATCTGCTTGGCCACAATGCAAAAATCAAAGCCACCACAAAATAAACATTCCAAACCAAATTTATAAATGAAATCATGCCATATTGCATACAAACATAAACTAATCAGCCTTGTGCATTCCCTTAGTGCCTGTCTTCCATGTGCCTTTGCCTGTCCTAGTGGTCCTATGCAGTGCTACACCAGTGGCTGTAGCATGGCTAGTGGCAGGCTGTTGACTTTCAGTGTGGGAGACTGCTGATGGTCTTGGAGGACAACCTCAAGCAGCTCTGGGCCTTGAAGGCCCGGCTTCGGACTGCACCATCTCAGCATGGGAAGCAGAAGTCTGGGCTGGCTGGCTGACAAGCAACAGCAAGGGCACTGGTGGAGTGGCAGTTGTGGGAGGACAAATGCTGTCATCCTGAGAGAGGACAGCAGGTTCGTGCTCTATGGAGCCACTGCCACTCCTCCAGGGTGGCAGCTCAGCAATCCTAGTAATCTGTTGGATGACCAATTGCTGCACTGCTGTGACACACTGCAAGCACCTTTGAACACTGGTCTGCAGCCATGATAGCAGCAGTCTGAGCTTGCATGGCACCGGGCTGAACTTGCATGGCAGCGAGCTGGCCTTACATAACAGAAGTCTGAGCTTCCATTGCAGCACCCAGACATGGGTGGCTTTTGCTTGTGATACAATGGAAGCTGAGACATCGACCATCAGATGCTGCATAATGGTTGGGTCTGCAAGTGTACTAATGGAGTTGGCCACTACTTCCATGCTGAAAGGGATGTGCTCCAAGCTCTGTGCAAAGTCCTGTGGAAAGTTGGTGCCAGACTCATGGAATAGGTGGGTCAGTGGCAGCTTGGATAAGGAGCTGGCTTAAGGATAGAAAACAGTGAGTTGTGGTAAATGGCTGTTTTTCAGACTGGAGAATGGTAGACAGTGGTGTTCCCCAAGGGTCAGTGCTGGGGCCACTGCTTCTTTGATATATATAAATGAACTGGACATTGGAATACAGAGTAGAATTTCTAAATTTGCTGATGACACCAAACTTGGGGGTGTGGCAAACAATGAGGATGATACCAATTGACTGCAGCAGGACATAGAAAGTCTAGCAGAATGGGCAGACAAGTGGTAGATGGAATTTAATACAGAGAAGTGTGAGGTGATGCATTTTGGCAGAAGGAACAGGGAGAGGCAATATACACTTAATGGCACAGTTTTAAAGAGTGCGCAGGGACAGAGGGACCTGGGAGTTAATGTGCATAGGTCCCTGAAGGTGGCAGGACATACTGAGAGAGTGGTTAGCAAAGCATATGGGATCTTGGGCCTCATAAATAGCGGTCTTGAGTACAAAAGTAGAGAAGTTATGCAGAACCTTTATAAAGCGCTGGTTAGGCCACAACTGGAGTATTGCATCCAGTTCTAGTCACCACACTTTAGGAAGGATGTGAAGGCCCTTGAGAGAGTGCAGAGGAGATTTACCAGAATGGTTCCGGGGATGGAGGATCTTAGCTACAAGGACAGGTTGGAGAAGCTGGATTTGTTTTCATTAGAGCAAAGGAGGTTGAGGGGTGATTTGATAGAGGTGTACAAGATTATGACGGGTTTGGATAGGCTAGATGGGGAAAGGTTGTTCCCACTAGTTGATGGTACACAGATTTAAGGTTTTGGGCAAGAGATACAGGGGGGATGTGAGGAAAAACTTTTTTACGCAGCGAGTGGTGAGGACTTGGAACTCGCTGCCAACAGAAGTGGTGGAAACGGAGACACTCAATGTTTTCAAGGGGAGACTGGATAGGCACTTGAGGGAAATAAACTTGCAGGACTATGGGGATAGAGCGGGGGAATGGGACTGACTGGATTGCACTGGAGAGAGCCAGCACAGACTCGATCGGCCACAAGGCCTCCTTCTGTGTCGTTATGACTATGACTCCTCCATGCTCCTTGACATTGCACGCAGGCTTTCTGACAGGCCTGCCAATGCTCCAAGCATTTCATTGTGCATACCTATCAGCGTTCTTCTGTAGTCTGCCCCATTGAAGTGCTCATCTGAATCCGCTGCAGCAGAACTCGTGTGCAACTCCGCCCTCCAGCGAGCTGGTACCTGCATAACCCTTTCCCCCTGCCCTGGCTGCAAGCCACTTGCGCCCTGTGTCTCACCATGTGCACATCCCATCTCTATGCTATCCTCTAAATTACACGCAATGTCAGTATCTGAGCTGGTGGCTGCGAGTGTGAAATCGAGTGACGGTGTTTCTTCATCATCAGTGTCTTGTTGCTCTTCCACCTGTTATTCTTCCACCTCTGCCTAACCAGGTGGCAATTCTTGTGTATATGAAAGGAGAAAGGCACAAGGGTAAGGTTGTGGTGAGGGGAGGGGGGGGGAGCAAGCTTACACCATCTGCAGCTTGTAAATCAGAAGAGATTGTGGAATGAGTAGGAAGTGGGATGTAAAAAGGAGGATTAGGTATGAGGATACTGGCATCTTCTATGGTTTCAGTCCTGCTGCTCGCCATGGCCTCAGCACTAGCCGCTCCAATGGGTAGTGGGGGTAAGGATGTGCAGCACGCCTTTCCCCCGCCAGTTAGCTCCTGCTGCCTCTGGTTGTGTGCCACCTTTTCCTGCAAGAGAGAGGGAAGTGTGTCAGTGAATGTGGTGTAATCTGTCTGGATGATGTGGCTGTCATGGTTAAATAGCTGGCAGTGTGTGCAAGCCGTGAGATGTGGTTGTGAGGCTTGCAGCAGTGTGAGGGTGAGGTGAAGCTAGTCCTGATTGATAGAGATTGTTTGTAGGGGAGTAATAGGAGTGTGGTGCATTGAGCAGTGGCTGAAGCTAGTGGTGCAGTTGGTAGGATAGTCTTGCGGCACTGCATCCAGGTCTTCGGAGCTTGACTCCTGGCATTGACCTTCACAGCTATCTGCTCCCATTGCCTTCTTAGGGTGTCTCTGGAGGGCCTCCAGGCTCCCTGTGGATACATAAGAGCATAAGAAATAGGAGCAGGTGTAAGCCATTTGGCCCCTCGAGTCTGCTCCACCATTCAATAAGATCATGGCTGATCTGACCTTGGCCTCAACTCCATTTTCCCACCCGCTCCCCATAACCCTTGACTCCCCTGTAGCTCAAATATCTGACTATCTCTGCCTTGAATATATTCAATGATACACCACATCTCTCCTCCTTTCAAGCCCTTCCACCAAGGCCTTCCAGTGGCGTCGGAAAACCTTGGAGCCCGCTATCTCCCTTGTTATGCCACTCCTCACTCTTTCCCAGGTCAAAATCTCTTCAACCACGACTTCCAGTACCTGCTCCAGCCACAGTGCACCTCCCCTTTAAGAGGTGCCGTCTGGCTTAAAGTAGTGCAGGCTAGCTTTAAGTGGTGCTAACCTCTCACGATTAGGGGAACCTGCTGATGCGTGCACCCAATGAACAACACAGTTAGTGCTGGCTGCACACTGTAATAATTTAAATGAGCAGGCGGCACAAAGTTGGAGAGCTGTCTGCATCGGACTCAACAGGCGCGGATTAATCGCGATCCTGCAACCGTTTTCAGGGGTTATCAAATTACGCAGCCGGCGTCTGTCACAAGTGGTTCTGCTTGTTTGAAGAACAGTGCATTTAAAGAAACTGTGGTGTCCAGCAGGGATTTGTGCTGGGAATACTGTTGTTCACCATGTACATAAATGATTTGGACTCAGAAATTAGAGGTATGGGGGGAGAAATTCAGTATCGCCCCATTTGGGGCGTAATTATTGGCCGGGCGCAAAGATTAGCGCCTGGCGCTAATTATCACCTCTGACTGCAAACTTGGCTTGTATTGCCCCTGGAGGTGATTGGAGCGCAAAATCAGACGCTTCACACCTGTCTTAAGGCGCAAGATCCTGCAAATCCATTGGCAGGATAGGTGCACCAACGTCAGTGTTCTTGCTCAGGCCAACACCCCCAGCATCGAAGCTTTGACCATGCTTAATCAGCTCCGATGGACGGGTCACATTGTCCGCATGCCCAATACGAGACTCCCAAAACAAGCGCTCTACTCGGAGCTCCGGCATGGCATGAGAGCCCCAGGTGGGCAGAGGAAACGCTTCAAGGACACCCTCAAAGCCCCCTTGAAAAAGTGTAACATCCCCACCAACACCTGGGAATCCCTGGTCCAAGACTGTACAAAGTGGAGGAGAAGCATCTGGGAAGGCGCCGAACACCTTGAGTCTCTTCGCCGGGAGCAAGCGGAAGCCAAGTGCAGGCAGCCAGGCAGCGCAAGGAGCACATTTCAACCCAAGCACTCCATCCACCCGTCCATTCAACCACCGTCTGCCCCACCTGTGACAGAGACTGTAGATCCCGCATTGGACTCACCAGTCACCTGCAAACTCATTGCAAAAATGTCACCAACAAAAAAAGGCAGGAAGCGTTCGCCTTTAAATAGCGCTCCCCCAGTCCCTTCCTGACTGCAAAACGCTCCCCTCAACCTGTCGTTGCTTGCGGCAGGCGGTAAGGCAGGGGGCGCCACACAATATCCGGTCTGGGGCGCTACCGGGGTGTTGCACACTCGACTGACGTCACGATCTGCCGGCGCAGGAGATCGTGGCGGTAGTGTTTAGCGCCACCGCAAAATGTCTAGTTAATTTCGTGTGTGGCGCAAACATCGGCGCACACGGGCGCTAGTTGCTTTGCGCCCCATTAGCGCCCTCTTAAGGCGCTAATGGGAGGTGCAAACCAACTGAATTTTTCCCCCATGGTGTTCAGATTTGCAGATGATACAAAATTAGCAGTATAGCTGTTCCTATCTAAAAGAAGACATAAATAGGCTTGCAAAGTCGGTGGATAAATGGCAAATCAAATTCAATACAGTGAAGTGTGACATGGTTCATTTTGTTGGGAGGATAAAGGAGGCTGCTTATTCCTTGAAAGGTAAGAAACTAAATGGGGTAGAGGAACATAGAGATCTGGGAATACAGAAAAGTAAATTTCTAAAAGTAGCAGCACAAGTTAAAATGGCCATAAAGATTTGTAATAGGTAGGTCATGCCTGACAAACCTGATTGAATTTTTTGAAGAGGTAACTGGTCAGGGCAATGTCTATAGATGTTATTTATATGGACTTCCAGAAGGCATTTGATAAAGTCTCTTATAAGAGACTGTTAACTAAGGTTGACACCCATGGAATTGAAGGCAAATTATTGACCTGGTTAGGAAATTGGCTGAGTGGCAGGAGACAGAGAGTCGGGATAATAGATAGGTATTCTAATTGGCAGAATGTAACTAGTGGTGTCCCGCAGGGATCTGTGTTGGGGCCTCAACAATTCACCGTATTTATTAACGATTTAGATGACGGGATAGAAAGCCACAAATCCACATTTGTCGATGACACAAAGATAGGTGACATTGTAGGCAGTGTAGATGAAAGCATAAAATTACAAAGGGAGGATTAAGTGAATGGGCAAAACTGTGGCAAATGGATTTCAATGTAGGCAAATGCGAGGTCATCCACTTTGGACCTAAAAAGGAAGGATAGAACAGGATACTTTCTAAATGGTGAAATGTTAAAAACAGTAGAGGTCCAAAGAGACTTGGGGGTCCAGGTACATAGTTGCGTCACAACCTTGGCAACAGCCCTTGCCACTGTCTATCAGGTGAGAAGCTGAAGAGCAGGTGCAGTAAATAATCAAAAAGGTAAATGGAATGCTGGCCTTTATATCTACAGGACTTGAACATAAGGGGATAGAAGTTATGCTGCAGCTATACAAAGTCCTGGGTAGACCACATCTGGACTACTGTGACCAGTTCTGGGCACCACACCTTAGGAAGGATATATTGGCCTTGGAGAGAGTGCAGCGTAGGTTTACTAGAATGATACCTGGATGCCAAGGGTTAAATTACGAGGAGAGATTACACAAATTAGGGTTGTATTCCCTAGAATTTAGAAGGTTAAGGGGTGATTTGATTGAAGTTTTCAACATATTAAGGGGAACAGAAAGGGTAGATAGAGAGAAACTATTCCTGCTGGTTGGAGATTCTAGGACTAGGGGCCATGGTCTAAAAATTAGAGCCAGACCTTTCAGGAGTGAAATTAGGAAACACTTCTACACACAAAGTAGTTTGGAACTCTCTTCCACAAATGGCAATTGATGCTAAATCAATTGTTAATTTTAAATCTGAGATTGATAGATTTTAGTTAACCAAAGGTATTAAGTACTATGGGGCAAAGGCAGGTATATGGAGTTAGGTCGCAGATCAGCCATGATCTCATTAAATAGCAGAACAGGCTCGAGGGGCTAAATGGCCTACTCCTGTTCCTATGAGTGCTTACAAATTACATGGGGAATCGAATACAAAAGCAGGGAGGTAATGTTAAGTTTTTACAGAACCTTGGTTAGACTACACTTGGTGTGCACTACTGGTTTCAATATTACAACAAGGATATTGAAGCACTAGAGAAATGCAGAAAAAATTTACACAGATGTTACCGGAATTGAGAGGATATAACTATTAGCAAAGATTAGCAGGCTGGGGTTCTTTTCTCTTAAGGAACTCTCTTGCATATACATTAACCACTGTTTTAGCATGTTAAAAACCTGGCTCAAGTGCATTCTCAACTTTCATTTTCTCCAAATGAAATAAGTTCCAACTGTATTAAATTCTTTATATAGCTTAAGAGCTTCAATTCTTTATATAGCTTAAAAGTTTCAAGTCCCGGCTTGATCCTTGTTCTTCTCTGAATCCTTGCCAATTGCATTATTTTCTTGTTGAAAGATTATTGCCCTAAACTACATATGGTAACACAGCCTTATCGAATCTAAAGTAACCTACTTTAATTTAGAATCAAATTACTCCTCTGATATACCCCAGCACATGGTTAAGCGTGGCACCATCAACGCATTTTATTATATTATCATAAGTACTTTATCCTTTTTACTTAAACAGACATATGAAATGACGGGCAGAAAAAGACCAGCTAGTCCATCAAGCTTGCCCCAAGTAGTCTAAATAGCAGGGTGTTGGAACAAGCCTCTGTAGAACTTCACTCGTCACTCACCCCACCCCTTGAGACAGATTTATTTTTATCCAACAACCTTTGCTTTCTACTGATAATCATTTTTTTAATTCTTGTGGTTAATTTGTCTTTAAATTTGGATCCGTTGGCTTTGATATTCCTCCCCTCCCCTTCACCTGAGTGCAGGTCAGTCAGAGATCTTGCAAAGTGTATTCTGCCTGACGTGACCTGAATCCTGTCAGGTTCAGGTCATCTGCATAAGTCCAACATTCCACCCAATGCCAGGATGCCTTGCATGCCCAGCAGATGCCCACTCCATGAAAATAACTAGACTACATTTTCCTTGGCAGTCAATGGAGAAACATGGTGCAGGAAAACATTCCAACACTCACCATGGCCTTATGCCATACTGTAAGCCTGTGCCAGAAGGGAGTGTGTTAGTAACATCCTTGTGAGTTGTTTAGAGAATGTGCCTGTCATGGTTGAATATTTGGTATGCACTGTTTAAGATGTGAGGTGTGGGCAAGGGAAGGTTGCAATAATGGTGAGTGTCTGAGTATGAGGAGAAGGAGATATAATGATTATAGGAGAATGAAGGGAAGCAGAAAGAAAGACTTGCATTTATATAGCGCCTTTCACGACCACCGGACGTCTCAAAGCACTTTACAGCCAATGAAGTACTTTTGAAGTGGAGTCACTGTTGTAATGTGGGAAACGCGGCAGCCAATTTGCACACAGCAAGCTCCCACAAACAGCAATGTGATAATGACCAGATAATCTGTTTTTGTTATGTTGGTTGAGCGATAAATATTGGCCAGGACACCGGGGATGACTCCCCTACTTTTCTTCAAAATAGTGCCATGGGGTCTTTTACATCCACCTGACAGAGCAGACAGGGCCTTGGTTTAATGTCTCATCCAAAAGACGGCACCTCCAACAGTGCAGCACTCCCTCAGCACTGTCTTCTTAGGCAGTCCCTCGGAACTGAGGATTACTTGCTTCCACACTAAAAATGAGTTATTAGGTGACTGATGAGTCCAATGCGGGACCTACAGTCTCTGTCACAGGTGGGGCAGATGATGGTTGAAGGGGCGGGTGGGTGGGGTGCTTGGCTTGACGTGCGCTTCTTCCGCTTCTTGCATTTGGCTTCTGCTTGCACCCGGCAAAGAGACTCGAGATGTTCGGTGCCTGCCCGGATGCTCCTCCTCCACTTTGTGCAGTCTTGGGCCAGGGATTCCCAGATGTCGATGGGGATGTTGTGCTTTTTCAAGGAGGCTTTGAGAGTGTCCTTAAAGCATTTCCTCTGCCCACCTTGGGCTCTCTTGCCGTGCCGGAGCTCCGAGAAGAGCGCTTGTTTTGGGAGTCTCGTATCAGGCATGCGGACGATGTGGCCCGTCCATCAGAGCTGATCGAGTGTGGTCAAAGCTTCAATGCTGGGGATGTTGGCCTAAGCGAGAACACTGACATTGGTGCGCCTACCCTGCCAATGGATTTGCAGGATCTTGCGGAGGCAGCGTTGGTGGTACCTCTCCAGTGCTTTGAGGTGCCTGCTGTACATGGTCCATGTCTCTGAAGCATACAGGAGGGCGGGTATCACTACTGCTCTGTAGATCATGAGCTTGGTGTTGGGTTTGAGGTCCTGGTCTTCTAACACTCTCTTCCTCAAGCGACCAAAGGCTGCTCTGGCACACTGAAGGCGGTGTTGGACTGCATCATCGAAGTCTGCCCTTGTTGACAGTAGGCTCCCGAGGTATGGAAAGTGGTCCACGTTGTCCAAGGCATCGTCATGGATTTTGATAATCGGGGAGCAGTACTCTGTAGCGGGGGCAGGTTGGTAGAGGACCTTTGTCTTACAGATGTTTAGTGTAAGGCCCATGCTCTCATACTCTTCGGTGAAGGTGTTGATGATTGTTTGGAGTTCAGCCTCAGTGTGTGCACAGACGCAAGTGTCGTCTGCATACTGTATTTCAATGACAGAGGATGGGATGACCTTGAAACTGGACTGGAGGCGACGGAGGTTGAACATGTTCCCGTTTGTTCTGTAGATTAGCTCCACTCCAGCGGGGAGCTTACTGAGGGTGAGATGGAACATTGCAGCCAGGAAGATCGAGAAGAGCATTGGTGCAATGACACAGTCTTGCTTGACCCCGGTCCGTACGTGAATTGGGTCTGTGGTGGATCTGTTGGTGAGGATCACGGCTTGCATGTCGTCGTGAAGCAAGCGGAGGATGGTGACAAACTTTTGAGGGCAGCTGAATTAGAGGAGGACACTCCATAATCCCTCACGGTTGACAGTGTCGAAGGCCTTTGTGAGGTCAAAGAAGGCCATGTACAGCGGTTGGTGCTGTTCCCTGCATTTCTCTTGTAGTTGACGCGTGGTGAAGATCATGTCTATTGTGCCCCTTATTGGGCGGAATCCGCATTGCGACTCTGGGCAGAGCCCTTCAGCCACTGGGAGAAGGCGATTGAGGAGGATTCTTGCGATGACTTTCACTGTGGCAGAAGCGGGGAGACTTCTCTAATTACCGCAATCGGACTTGTCACCTTTCTTGAAGATGGTCACAATTACGGCATCTCTGAGATCCCTTGGCATGCACTCCTCCTTCCAAATAAAAGAAATGAGTTCATGTATTCGCGCCAGTAGTGCTTCTCTGCCATGTTTTAGCGCCTTGGCGGGGATTCCATCTGCTCCTGAGGCCTTGTTGTTCTTCAGTTGTCGGATGGCCTTTTCAACCTCATGCCGGGCTGGGGTTGTGCTGAGGTGGAGTTGAGGACACTCGCGTCGAAGACAGACTCTCGGTTAAGGAGATCTTCGAAGTGCTCCTTCCAGCGGGCACTGACTACCTCTCTGTCCTTGATGAGTACCTCTCCGTTCTTGACCCGCAGTGGGGTAGGACCTTGGGTGCTTGGGCCGAAGGTGGTCTTGACTGCGCTAAAGAATCCACGCACATCGTGGTTGTTGGCTAGCTGCTGGATCTCCTGCACTTTCTCCACCCACCATCTGTTCTTTAGGTCGCGAGTTTTTTGTTGGACCTCGAACTTCAGGCATCTGTAGAGCTGCTTTCTTGCTCCCGAGTTCTGTTGCTGTTTCCAGATCAGGAAAGCCTTGCGCTTGTGGCTTATTAGCTCCTGGATCTCCCGGTCGTTCTCGTCGAACCAGTCTTGGTGTTCCCTGGTCGAGTGACCGAGCGTCTCTTCACAGGTGCTGATTATGGAGGCCTTGAGTGCAGACCAGGCGCTTTGGACACTCTATGTCTCTGAATCACTGGGAGTCCTCAGGTTGGTTGTGAGGCGCAGGCTGAATAGGGCTTTCTTAGCAGGGTCTTTGAGTGCTCCAGCATTGATTTTCCTGCGGCATTGCTTCTGTTGTCGCCGCTGTTTTGGGGCTACGTTGATGGAGGTGACAGAATGGATTAGGCGGTGGTCTGTCCAGCAGTCGTCAGCTCCTGTCATGGCGCGGGTGATGCAGACGTCCTTGCGGTCCCTCGCTCGGACGATGATGTAATCCAGCAGATGCCAGTGCTTGGAGCGAGGGTGTTGCCATGAAGCCTTGTACTTGTCTCTCTGACGGAATAAGGTGTTGGTTATGACAAGGCCATGTTCTAAGCATTTCGTCAGGAGGAGGGTACCGTTGGAGTTGGCTTTCCCTATCTCCTCTCTGCCGATCACACCTCCCCAGAGGTCTGTGTCCTTTCCAACTCTGGCGTTGAAGTCGCCAAGGAGGATCAGCTTGTTGCCTGTTGGGACTCGGGACAGGGATTGTTCGAGGCTGGAGTAGAATTCCTCTTTGGTCACATCTGTGGCTTCCAGTGTTGGGGAGTATGCACTGATGACCGTAGCGCACTGATTCCGGGCTAGGGTGAGCCGTAGTCATGAGGTGTTCATTTATTCCACAAGGGGAGTCTCTGAGACATTCAACTAGCTCATTTTTTATGGCGAAGCCTGCCCCATGGAGGCGGCGTTCTTCTTCAGGTTTGTCTTTCCAGAAGAAGGTCCTTGAGCTGGCCTTCCCCTGCCCGCCAGGTCTCGCTTAGGGCGGCAATGTCTATGTTGAAACGTCTGAGCTCCCAGGCAATGATAGCAGTACGGCATTCCGGTCTGTTGCTGTTGGGGTTGTCCATGAGGGTCCTGACATTCCAGGTCCCAAACTTCATTTTAAAGGGTGGAAGATGCCTGTGCGTGAATTCTTTTAATGTGGGGTGGCCGTTGCACACCAGCTACCACACGGACTTGACAGAGCAAGGTCTTGATCCAATGGCAAGGGGATCCAAGACGATTGGAGACCAGGCTCTGCTACATCGGCCTAACACACACACACACACCTACTGTCCTCCTCCCTCTTTCCCACAGGTCCTCTCTGCCTGGATTTCATAGGCTGCAGTGTGGTCCTCCCGCTGGAAGGAGACACCGTGGGACACACTCACTGGAAGGAGACACCACTGGTCCATGCTACGCCACTCCTGGGCCTCGATCTCGCTGCTGAGCTTGTCCTAGCCCCTGGGCCTTGTCCCGTGGTGCCTTCTTCCAATGACTGTGTCCCGCGGTGCATCTCCTTCTAGTGAGCGTGTCCCGCGGTGTCCCCTTCCAGTGTGTGTGTTCCATGGTGTCTCCTTCCAGTGAGTGTGTCCCGCGGTGTCTCCTTCTCGTGAGTGTGTCCCGCGGTGTCTCCTTCTCGTGAGTGTGTCCCGTGGTGTCTCCTTCTACTGAGTGTGTCCCACGGTGTCTCCTTCCAGTGAGTGTGTCCCATGGTGTCTCCTTCTGGTGAGTGTCAGCCTAGCTTTATGTGCTCAAGTTGCTGGAGTGGGATTTCAACCCACAACTTTCTAACTCAAGGGCGAGTGTGCTACCAACTGAGCCACAGCTGACACAGCTGGAAGGGGAGTATTGTGAGTGGTGAGGCTGGAGGTGGTCGAGGTGTGAACAGAGTATGACAAGTATTCTTACAACTCTGGAAAGGCCATCAGACTTCTTTCAGCATTGCAGCAATGGCCCTGGAAGCTAAGCTCCTGGCATTGACCTCCTCAGATACTTCTTCTCACTGGTGGCTGAGTTTTTGCCTGGAGGATTTACCACATTCTGGGGAACAGTATTTCCTTCCTCCTGTCCACTGCTTGTACCAGGACCTCAAATGTAACATCAGAGAATCATGGTGCTTTGTCTGGACCTCTTCCAGCCATTTTCTTCAATCTCCGGTTTTCCTGTTGTCTGAAGCCAGAGTACACCTCCCCTTTAAGAGGCGCTGGATGTGTCAGAGACACCTGATTTCCTGCCCCCCAAACAGGCGTGAAGCCAGTGAATAATGCAGGTAGCACTGGCTATGCGCCTGAATCATTTTAATGGGGTCCCAACCACAAACAGGTGTATACAGCGTGCACCTCGCCCCCTATGCAACCATTTTTGGGCATGATCACATTTCTAGACCGTAATGCTGTAATTATACCTTCCTGCCAGTACTGTGTGCAGATGTAAGATTTTTAATATTTTATTAATCAATCTCTTATGGTGTTGCACATGGTAATTCAGAGAATATGTCCACACTCTTACCTGTCTCTGCGGTCTTCATTTTGCTTATTCCCTCTGTCTCTCCTCTTCTGTTGCTGCCTTTCTCCATCCCTTTTCATTTGTTTCTCTCCTCTCAGGTTTTCCTTTGCTTTTCTCTCTGTATTTTCTTTTCTTCTTTTCTTTCAGGTGGGGCATGGTGGGTAGTTAGTGGTGTGACGAAGAAAGAAGTCATCAATGGCTGGACTGCATTTTGGGGTGGATTTGCAAGGAAATTGCAGCCCTCAGTAGCTTGGTTTCCATTCCATTCCAATCCTCAATCACTCTTGCAACCCCTGTCCCCTTGCTTCCATCTTGCCACCTATCCATTCATTTTCTCACTACCCCTTCCTCCACCCCCTCACTCCCATCACTATCCCTACCTTTTTCCCCTTGAACTACCTGTTCAATATTTTTTATCCTCCCTCCACCCCTTTGCTCCGCTATCACTTACCTCGCCCTTAAACCTCCATCCACTCCCTCACTCCCACTCACTCTCTTCAAGGGCTGGGAGCAAGAGGCCAGAGCCCCCCTTACTCTCAACCTGCTTCCCTTCACTTTAATTCCTATTGGCCATTCCTTATCTGGGTTTTTTTATTGGATGTTTTTTCTAAAAATAAATCAAATTACAAGGAGGAAAGAAGCTGCCTGTATCTATATTTATGTATTTCTTTCTCTCACTCTAATTCTCTCTCTCACTCAGTATCTCATAAGTGTTAGAAATTAGAATCACTGTCTCACAGGTATACACAATTAGCATTGACATTTTCTGTCAACATAACACCAGTGAGATAATGGGCTGGATTTTCTCAGCCCCGAGGAGGCGGGTATGGAGGCGGAACTGCCAGTAAAGTAGCAGAAAGTGGGGGCGGATGGCAAACCCACCTCCATCCCGCCTCCATGCCCTTTTGCCAGGAGGTGGGAAGATGTGCTGCTTCGGGTCCCGTCTCCTGGAGGCGAGAAAGGCATTAAATCCTTTTAACTGCCTATTAACAGGTAGTTAACAGGCAGGAAGAAGGATTAGTGCCATTTTGCCTTCTCAGGTGAAGGCTTCCCGACCTCGGAGAACCCCGTCGGGTTGGAGGAGATGTGAAGGAGGTCTGCGGGGGTTGGAGGCACCTGGAAGTAAGATGTAGAGGTGAGTGATGGGTGCAAGTGTGGAGTGGTAAGTATGTAAGGTAAGTGATAAATGTGGAAAAATGTTCACTTACCTTGTTTTCTTCCTACTGCCTTCATCCACCCTGGATCGGGAGACCCAACATCTTCCTTGTCGATTTCACAGACTGGCTGTTGGATCCTCTGACCCAACAGCCATCTGAAATCAACAAAGTTGAAAGGCTTGATGAGTCCTGAACGCAAGGACTCATCAAACTACAGAGAATGTCAGTGTTTGACAGCTTTACAGAGCTGTCAAACGCTGACATTTCTTCTTTCAAGAAGTCTTGACAGATAGCACGTCTGACGTTGATATGCTCTGTCAGTGACTTTCTCCCTAATTGGCCTGCTGAGCCCGCAGGGCAGGTTTAACAAGGTCAATCAGGGGAAAATCCCTCTGGTTGGTCAGACGATGATGGAGGCAGGACATTGACAGAACAAGCAGCAGTCCCGCCTCCAACTCATCTCCATTGAGAAAATCCAGCCCAATCACTCTCTGTCTATCTGACACCAATCTCTCTCTCTAACCCTATCTTTACCCCATCTCTCACACACACATTATGCTCTATAAGCAATAATAATCAGTTTTTCTGTCAACAAAATAGGTAAGATAATATAAAATTAAACCAAAATTAAACTTTTGTTTGAAAATTCAGCTAACATAAACTCTCTCTCTACCGCTCATACCAACATATGAAAAAGGACAGGAAAAGACCAATTGGTCTATTAAGCCTATTCCATCCAGACATGGTGCAACCAGCATACACCATCAACACCACCTCCCCCCACTGTAGATGTGCAATTTCCTGAGAGAGTTAAAATACCAGAGAAAGAATCTTATACAAATTTTAAAAAAGCTCTGGCAATGAAGCAAGCTTCAGAAGACCACAGTGACTGATGCCACTGGTCCCAATTAACCTGCCTACATTCTATAACTTGAGATGTCTGCAACTCATAGGACTGCATACAGCTCCCTTCTGAAGGCCTGTAGTGAATCTACACACACTGCACATACTGGCAACCTATTCCAGAGGTGATGACTCTCTGTGAAAATAAGCACTTCCTCACACCTAGACTAACTATGTTTTTGAAACTTTTACTGTTCTATACAGTTCACATCTACTCTATACAACAACCATAATTATGCTACCAGGTAGAATCAGAATGCCTGGTACTAATAAGGAATTAGTGCTTCCTAATCATAGTTCGTTTGAAGACTGGATCCCTGAGCTCTAGGTCTTTAGGTTCCTCAGCTGAGGCATTCATTTCTCCACATTCTATGATGGAATGGCACTCTCTTCCAGTCCCAGGACCTATTATTCATTCATGCTCAGTGCTTCAACAAGTGACCGCCGTTTTGACTCATTAACTACTTCATCCTGGGGGGATGACACGGGCTAGTGCTTGGGCAAATAAGATGCCATAATAGAGCTGCTGATGAAGTGGCAAGAGTTGTGGATCTGGATGTTGTAATGTATGTACCTTTAAGGGGAGAACTACTTTTTACAGCTCCTGTATACTGTAGTACCGGCAGTGACCACACCTGTATATAAACCCTGAGTAGTGATCTGTGCAGTTAGTTTTAGAGTAACCCTCATTCAGTAAACACCTGTTGAATCGTTCCCTGCAGTCTTGTTGTCTAATTATTGAAGGACACAACATCAAGATACACAGATCTAACATTGGCGACGAGCAGATTCGAACCTTCCTGCAACTCTGCATCACCTCCCAGGGATTCGCTCCTGGAGAACAGTGGAAGGAGGTCGAGTCCAGAAGCACGGGCGTCGACCACGGGCAACCGCCCAGTCATCCAGAGGAGATTTGAGCATCGCAGGGGAGGCTGTCGAGAGCCAGGCTTGGCTTTCCAGTCACGGTGGTCCAGCAAAACGGGCTGGCAACAGGTACTGCGCAGACCCTTCCCGGACAGCGGCGGCTAGAGCCGACCGAGCGGCTCAGAAAAAGGCTGAGCAGCGTTGACGGGGGAGAGAGAGGGGGTAAAGCGCACAGGGCGCAGCCGGTGTTCAGGACCGAGCGGCGTCAATGGGGGACAGAGGCGAGAGAGAGCAGAGCGCAGCCGGTGTTCAAGGGCTGAGCAGTGTCAACGGGGGAGAGAGGGGCGCAGGAAAACGCGCAGAGCACAGCCGGTGTTCAAGGGCCGAGCAGCGTCAACGGGGGAGAGAGGCGCGCAGGAAAACGCGAGGCGCTGCCATTGCCACGAGGACCGCAGAGAGCGGCATTGACAGCAGCGCAGGAGCAGCGCACAAAACCCACAGGGTGTCGCCATTTGCCACGAGGACCGCCGAGAGCGGCGTTGGCAGCAGCGCGGGAGACGCCATTTTAAGCCGCAGCGGGGAAGAAAGGAAAGCGCGGGAGACGCCATTTTAAGCCGCAGCGGGGAAGAAAGGAAAGCGCGGGAGATGCCATTTTAAGCCAGTCTAACCACATCCAAAAATGCCAAAGAGTGGCAGTATCACAGCGTTCGACAATGAAGTCGAAGATTGGACGACATATGTCAAACGCATAGAAGTATACTGCAAGGCGAATGAAGTGCCAGATGACAAGAAAGCGCTGGTATTGTTGAATTCAATGGGTGCAAAAACGTATGGCTTACTACGAAACCTAGTAACCCCAGAGAAGCCAGTAGAAAAGGATTTTGAAAACATAGTGTCAATCCTACAGGACCACTTAAACCCCACACCGCTGCTGATAGCAGAAAGATTTAAGTTTCACAAAAGGAACCAGCATAAAGATGAAAGTAATGCTGAGTATTTAACGGAACTGCGCAAGCTATCGAAACACTGCCAGTTTGGAACGGGACTAGCAGATACTTTAAGGGACAAGTTTGTGTGTGGGCTTCAAAGTGAAGGAACCCAGAAACGGCTTCTATCAGAAAAGGATCTTACGCTGGACAAGGCTTTCAGCATTGCAGTATCACACGAAGCAGCAGCACGGGGCGCGGCAGAGATACAACGGAGACCGCAAGAATATGGCGCAAATGAAATGTCATACGGAACAGTGAAGTGCTATTGCTGCGGCAGAACAACACACGACCATAATGATTGCTGGTTCAAGGACAAAGTGTGCAGACAGTGTGGAAAAGTAGGACACATAGCAAGAGTCTGCAGGTCGGGAAAGAAAAACAGCAGCAAGAAATCTCCACAGGAGAAGTACAAAAAGGTACATAAGGTGACGGAGAGTAGTTCAGATGAACAGAAAAGTGATACAGACTCCGGAAGCAAGGAGCTGGGGTTGTCTGAAACTACATAAAATGTGATCAAAATGGAGGATCACCAAACTATCTGGGTCACGCTCAAGATAGCAGGAGTCCAAGTGAAAATGGAATTGGACACAGGATCAGCCCTAACAGTCATAAACCGAAGGGACTACAAGCGGCTATTCTCACATATACCCTTCAGAGATACAAAGATTGTCTTGAAGACGTACACGGGGCAAAAAGTCTACCCCAAAGGAAAAATAAGGGTGAACGTTATATATAACGGCAAGGAAACACCAAAAATGGACCTATATGTATTGCCAGATGGAGGACCACCACTACTAGGATGTGAATGGATCCGGAAGATACAGCTAGATTGTCATTCCATACAAGCACTGACTGTAGATGCCAAAAAGGATGACGACGTCACACCTGGACGACTGTCAAAAATGCTAACTGACGCACAAGAAGTGTTCCAGCAGGGACTCGGAACACTAAAAGGCATAACAGCGACGATCAAAATAGAGGAAAATGCAAGCCCAACGTTTTTTAAGGCCAGACCGGTACCTTATGCGATCCGCCCAGCCGTTGAAGCAGAGCTGGAAGGTTTGGAACGTTCAGGAGTACTGTCCAAAGTGGACTGGAGCGAGTGGGCTACACCCATCGTTCCTGTAATGAAGAGGTCATTGAGTAATACGCCTGGGGAACCAAAGAAGGTTCGCATCTGTGGGGACTTTAAGGTGACAGTGAACCCAGTCCTTCACACTGTACAATATCCGCTTCCGCGGATTGAAGATATTTTCGCCTTGCTATCTGGAGGGAAACGCTTCACTAAGATTGATCTGGCCCAGGCGTACCTGCAAATGGAGGTAGAAGAAGCCTCAAAACAGTACCTCACGATCAACACTCATAAAGGTCTCTACCAATACAACCGGCTGGTGTTCGGGGTAGCATCAGCTCCGGTTATTTGGCAAAGGGCAATGGAACAAGTCCTGCAAGGGATTCCAGGGACCCAGTGTTATTTGGACGACATCCTGGTCACGGGCGAAAATGACAGTGATCACCTCGCCAACCTGGAGCAGGTGCTCACTAGATTGAAGGAATATGGGCTCCGAGCTAATCGCCACAAATGCGAGTTTTTCCAGAAGCAGATCTCGTATTGTGGCCACGTTATTGATAAAGAGGGGTTACATAAGTCCCCTGAAAAGATTGAGGTAGTAGTCAAGGCTCCAGCACTGGAAAATGTGTCACAACTGAGGTCGTTCCTCGGGCTGGTGAACTACTACCATAAGTTCTTGCTGAATTTGTCTACTGTACTACACCCACTGAACACCCTACTGCAAACGGGGGTACCATGGAAGTGGAGTGACGAATGTAAACGAGCTTTCCAGAAGAGCAAAGCATTGATCACATCAAAAGAGGTGTTGGCTCATTTCAACCCAGCACTACCAATTCGGTTGGCGTGTGATGCATCACCCTATGGCATTGGAGCGGTGCTGTCGCACAAATTCCCGGACGGCTCGGAGAGGCCAGTAGCCTTTGCGTCTCGGTCACTAGCCTCAGCCGAGCGTAACTACGCCCAGATTGACAGGGAGGCCCTCAGCCTAGTGTGGGGAGTGAAAAAGTTCAATCACTATCTGCACGGGCAGAAGTTCACCTTGCTGACTGACCACCAACCACTTGTCTCCATCTTTAATCCAAAGAAGGGCGTTCCGGTGATGACTGCGCAACGGCTACAAAGATGGTCACTTTTTCTAGGGGCGCACCAATATGAAATCGAGTATAAGGGCACGAAACAGCATGGAAACGCTGATGGGCTATCATGCCTGCCACTGCCTACTGCGGATGAAGCACCAGCAGTGGATCCTGTCGAAATATTTCATTCGACTATAATTGAATGCTTGCCAGTAACTAACGCTGGTATAGAGAAGGAGACCCGAAATGACCCGACACTGTCTCGGGTATATGATTTGAAGGGATGGCCAGCACATGGCGACTCACTGTTGCCAGCATTCTCATCCTGAAGAGAACAGCTGTCAGTATGCCAGGGGACCTTGGTGTGTGGATCCCGAGTGGTAATTCCACCCAAGTTAAGGGAGAGAGTGCTCAATCAGCTTCACGAAGGTCATCTGGGAGGGGTGAAAATGAAAAGCCTTGCTAGGGCTTACGTGTGGTGGCCAGGGATCGATCAGCAAATCGAGGACCTGACAAAGAGCTGCTCAGGATGCCAGAAGGTCCAAAATGCACCACCACATGCCCCTCTACACCCATGGGAGTGGCCCTCATCTCCATGGCAACGGGTGCATATTGATTTTGCTGGTCCATTCATGGACTCAATGTTTTTAATAGCCGTGGATGTGCACTCGAAATGGCCGGAGGTGATCAAAATGTCCTCCACCACCACGGAGAAAACTATTGCAGTCCTACGGACCATTTTTGCCAGGAACGGTTTGCCAGAGCAGATTTGCTCTGATAACGGACCACAGTTTGTGTCCGAAGAGTTTTGAAGATTTATGAAAAGGAATGGGGTAAGGCATTACACATCCGCCCCGTATCATCCAGCCACAAATGGATTGGCTGAGAGGTTCGTACAAACCTTTAAGAAGGCAATAAAGGCTATGTACAATGACAACATTCCGCTGCAGCACAAGGTGGACAATTTCCTGTTCGCCGACCGGAATGCGACACATGCAGTCACCAACCAGGTCCCGGCCATGATGTTCTTTAACCGAAGGTTGAGATCTCGTCTGGATTTGCTCAGACCAAATGTACGAAGAGATGTTGAGAGTAAGCAATTCCAGCACATCAATGAGAAGCCGACAAGGAGCTTCAATGTAGGGCAACCAGTCTTGGCCCGCGACTACCGAACAGAGAAATGGCAACCAGGAACGATATGCACACGGCAGGGGCCACTAATGTACACAGTGGATGTTGGGGAGAACATTGTGAGACGCCATGCTGACCAGATCCTAGAGTCACAGGAACGAGTCAACCCCATGTCTCGGCCATACGTACCTGGTGAGGAACCCGATGTACAGGTCGCATCTACCTCAGAAACAATAGCATTGGAAGCTGATGAATCAACTGACGACAGGGTGTTAGAATCGCCTCCGCACCAAGAGCGAGACACTCGGGAAAGGCGTTATCCAGAAAGAATCAGGAAGCCTCCCCAAAGACTGAATTTATAAATAGACTATTTTCAGTTAATGTTGCATGTTAAAAGTGTTAATTGTAATTAGTTTGATATTTAATTGTTAAATGAGTGTTATGGTACTGTTAATCTAAAAGGGGAGGAATTGTAATGTATGTACCTTTAAGGGGAGAACTACTTTTTACAGCTCCTGTATACTGTAGTACCGGCAGTGACCACACCTGTATATAAACCCTGAGTAGTGATCTGTACAGATAGTTCTAGAATAACCCTCATTCAGTAAACACCTGTTGAATCGTTCCCTGCAGTCTGTTGTCTGATTATTGAAGGACACAACATCAAGATTCACGGATCTAACAGATGTGCCCTGGTGGTCAATGGAGTGGCAGGCCGTTTCCTCCAATGATGTAAGACACAAACAAGCTTGTTTAGCTTTGCACAGAGTTTTTAAACTTAATTCTGGGATTTGAGCATTGCTAATAAGGCCAGCATTTATTTCCCATCTGTATTGTCCTGAGAAGGTGGTGCAAGGAAATCTCTTTAAACTCAATTAAATGATTCCTCGTGGTTCAGGCTCGAGCGTATTGTCCAAATACAAGTTTATTACTCAACCACCAATAGTATAATAACTATTATGGCTCTACAATAGACTCATACAACCTGGTTTTCTGTAGACCCAAGGTGATCAAGCGTGGCTTCCATAGGTGTAGGACCTCCGACTATCCCAAGAGCTCTATCTACAAGAAGGCTGCTATTTGTTCTTATGTTTCCCTCTTTCCTCATCTATCACAGGTCCAAAAATCTTCCATACATCCTTAAAGGATCTTCCCCTTTAATGTGAGTCGTATCACATGATGCCCAGAATTGAAGTGAGATTTCTTCTCACCAAACCTTGATATAATGGCCATCTTTATGGTTTAACTGCTGATCAATTTAACTTGATGTTTCCTGCCTAACATTAAAAAAAACAGGAGATGACCTGGACAATCCCAGATAGTTAATGTAACCTTGCTATGTGTTCGCTTTGGTGCCTTCATTGTTCTGGCCAGTCTGATATTAGCACCTCATATGCGATGTTGCCGACCCATCTGCTTGTTCCTGCTCCCCCATTGTTTCGACTAATCTCCAATATTGGCATATTCTAATCGGGCAATGACCCCGAGATGTTATGATTAACTTTGATGGGACACCTGACACAAAGCAAATTCTAACAGTGGACAACCGAGTGGACCACTTGCTAGACTAAGAGTCAATCACGTTGGAATGGGACTGGAGTCACATATAGGCCAGACCAGGTAAGGATAGTAGGTTTCCTTCCCTAAAGGATATCAATGAAACAGTTGGGTTTTTCCCTTGAAGAAAAAAGTTGCTAAGTGTAGGAGGATTACATAAATTTCAAAAAGCACTTGAAGCTGAGACTACATATGATGAGTCTTGTCCAGCCTTTACCAACCTTCTTTTGCCACCTCACTACCAACCTCACGAACTCCCACAGCCTCTCCTGTTTGCCTATGCTGTTGAAGGCCTTCTTTTCTTGCAGACTCAGAATTTTACATGATCACTCTTCACAAATATAGAGACAGGCAGCTTCTTTCCTCCTTGTATTTCTCTTGCGATGGTTATGGGTGCACTTTTTCTTTGGAGGGAGAGAAGTCATGTGAGTAGCATGGATACTTGCCACATATGCATGTATGCCACGATTATGAGAGGAGCAGGTGCATTGTCCCTTGAAATGAAGTACCCCTGAAGACGAGCAAAAGCCCTTGTGACAGGCTATATGAGTTCAGTAATATCGGGGGCATTTCCAATGCTTCTCCAATGTGAATAACATTCACTAACCTCAACCATTTCTCTCCTGCTACTGTATTTTGTGACAGGTATCCTGTGAGACAATTAATCAAGATCCAAAAACACCGCAACCCATATTTTAACTGGGATCAGTTTTTGGTGGATGAGGTTTGATGTCAGTTCAAACTCACCCACTGCAGCAAAAATGAGGTCTGAGCTATTTTAACTCCTGGACCTCATTTAAATGCCGCCAGCCAACTTCCTACCCATTCAGGGGCAGGAAGTGGTGCAACTTCGCAAAGCCCAGAGTCTGCCCGCTAAGAGTAGGTAAGTCGGCAAGATCAGCTGTTAATTGTAATTTGGAGGGGGAACATGATTGCAGCAGAGGCACCTAAGATTTCCTAAGATTGCCTGGACCCACTAAGAAATTTAAAAAATAAATTTAAAATTACCTTTTGGGGCCTTTTCTGGCCCAATCCGGATCCTTGCTGGGTAGTCCTGGTAAGATACTCTCATAAATAGCCACTCAGTATGCTCATGCAGCAATCTATATCCTTGTAAATTTACCTCCCACTCTGTATCATTAGTTAGCCAGGTGACTGTGTTGCTAATAATGTTATTAGCTCATGTGTTAGCATAGACTTCAAGATCACCAAATTTCGGCATTTGCGTATAGAAGCTTAAGGGCTCCATTACAGCTATACCTCAGCCTGACATGTCCTTTAATTGTATTTTCCCTCTTTACAGTCATATCCCTACACTGCAACCCCTTACCTACACTTTCTATCATTCATTCCTCTGTGCTGTGACTTCTGTGCTGCCTATTCTGTCTTGTTCCAATATCCACTATTCTATTTATGATAAAGTCTGTAATTACCCCTCTCCCCTTAAATCCACCTTAACTGGTTTAGATGAAATCCATTCCTACTAAAAGTTTTCTCATTCCCTAGAAATCGACCCACTGTCTAAGAAATTTGAAGCCTTCCCTCCAACACCACCAGCTCGATTTTGCTATTGGGGCGGGCTGGGGGGCGTGTCAACCGTTTTTTGTGTTAGCCACCCGACTCCAATTTGATGTGGGAAAAATATGCGATTTTCCCCTAATTGGGCAATTGATTTCCAGCGTGTGGGAACCCCTAGCCCACTTAGACTTTCCTGAAAGTCGCCTCCGATGATGTCATCAATACTGCTGGATTTAAGGCCTGCAAGCAGCCTTGCTTCTTCTGCAGACTGCAAACCTTATGCCCTTTGCTGTGATAGATTCCTCCAGCCAATATGTCCAGTAGTAGGCCAAAGTCTGCACCAAGGTTCGATGACGCCGCCCTGCAAGCTCTTGTGGAGTGAGCAAGAGGAAATAAGGAGGTGCTCTTCCCTTCCTCGGTGAGGAAGAAGCCTCTCCAGCAGACGAAAGCTGTGTGGATGCAAGTGGCCCAGGAGGTCAACTCTTTGTCTATGTTGCAGAACCTGGCTGCAGTGCAGGAAGAGGTTCTGTGACCTTCTGCGCACTGGAAAAGTGAGTATGATTTTCCCATCACCCTCAATCTGATCCCCATTGCCTCTCCTCACCAGCACTCAGCTTTGACAACCTCTTCCTCCACATCCCACTTGACACTAACATCCTTGCACCCTTACCCATTCCCTCTCTCTCTATGCTCACATTCACCTAACTATTCGACTATGCAGCCCTCACACTCCCTATCACTGTGATACTATGAAAACAACTTACAACGCACAGGGAGGGCCCTTGGTCTTGCCACCTCACTCCATCTTTGTCTCCTTCTAACCATCAATGATATGGATTCTCTACACTCACTCCTTCATTCTCACTCAAACTCCACTTGTCTCCCTCATTGCAGGAAAAGAGAGCTCACAATAAGAGGGAAAGAGCGAGGACAGGAGGAGTGCCACCCTCAGTAGCCCAGCTCACCCCCTGGGAGGAGGCGGCCCTGGAGATCGTGGGAGTGGAGGAGGATGCGCAAGTGGGGGACGGACAGATGGGCGCATCAGAGCAAGCTGGTGACAGAATAGTTTATCATCTCGCTCATTGACAGTGCATGAGTCACTGATAATGATTCTGATGCTCTAACAGATTGACTTTTGATCATCTGCAATATTCAATGTGCATGTAACCTTGGCCTCACAGACGCTGTCCTTTACTCCCCCACAGGACCATCGGAAGCCCCCATCCCCACTATCCAGGAGGAACTAGCCTGAGCCTCCAGACTCCTCAGAGGAAGCTGCAACCTCTGAGGGTGCAGCGTCAGCAGAATTCAGCGCACCCACCACCAGCGCAGACACTCACACCTCGGTGGTACCTTTGCAAGATAGTGCAGTGTTGTCACCTGGTGTATCACAGCTCACAAGTGAGCATCAGCAGATGGTGGAGACAGGGACAGCAGTGCAGAGTCCTAGTCGGAGGGCGCAGGACTCTGTCAGCTCAGCTCAGCTGCATGTCGACCCTCTGCCTCCGGGTCCATCCAGAAGGATAGCGGTGCTGGAACGCCAGGAAGAGGTGCAGGAGTCTCTGGCAGGTTTTGTCTCCAGGGTCGCTGCGAGTGTGGAACGAATGGAGGAGTCCATCGCTAACATGAGCAGAGCCTTTGTGGAGGCGTTGGCGCATGAACGCATCACCACGGCAAGGATGGCAACCTCCGTGGAAAGGATAGTTACCTCCATGGTAAGGCTGGCTACCATAGAGGAACGGATGGCTACAGTAGAGGAGAGGATGGCTACGTCCATGGAGGAGCTTAGTCGCCAGGGTATGGAAAATATGGTATTTGTTCAAAATAGACTGACATCTCTTGAGGAGCGATGGTCAGCTCTTGAGCAAACAAACCAGACCTTCAGGCAAGTCCTCGGGAGTAGGACTTCCAGTACAGAAATGCGTCCTCATGGCCCCCCTGAAATGCAGCAAGGTGCTGTCCAGCCACTTGCTAGCTCTGAAGTGGGGCTGACCCATGAGTGGGATGTTGGTGGCATACAACAAAGAAGTGGGGGCTCCTCTCCAAGTGCTCACACGACCTTGCCACTGCAGAGCCCTCGGTCAGAGCCCCACCAGAGTCCCCACCCAACTGAGATCGGCATCTCAACCCCTGCACAGCCGCAGGAGCAGCAGACTGTTGCCGAGCCCTCACAGGTTCGCAACCCCAGAGGACACCCGCCAAAGGTGTTGAGACAGGAGCAGCAAGAAAGTGAGCAAAGGGCCTCCACACCTGCTGAAGCCACAGGGGAAGCACCATGTAGGAGTAAGCGTAAGAGGAAGATAATGCACAAGTAGTCACAAGGGTAGTCACTTGGGTGAAATGTTATATTTAATGTTGAAAAGCCATCAGTTGGTTATTGTCATTAAAAATTCTGATGTCAACTATTGCAGTTGTGGCGTGTGTCATATCGCTAATGGGACTTCCACATTGAGGGCTTAGGATGACTTACAATTGTTAGTATGGTGGTCAGAGTGGTAGGAACCGCAGGTTCTTGGCCATTGTCGATACTCTGGTAAGAAGCTGCGAGGCAAAAGTGCTTGATTGGCTAGGCTAAGCAAATCTGGCCAAGATGAGTGCGTGCCTTGCATCCCGGCCAGCAATGTGCTCGCATGCTGCTGGCGCTGGTTGAGGCACCTCTGCAAGCTGGTCGTTGTCACTCTCCTCCTCCTCCTCCTCCTCATCTGAGGAGGCTATGTGATGAGCCACTTGTTCCTCAGGCATCTGCAAGCCACGATGCTGTGCCATGTTTTGAAGTGCACAGCAAACCACGACTATTCTGGAGACCCTGGCTGCTGAGTACTGCAGGGCTCCACCTGATCTATCCAGGCATCTGAAGCGCATCTTCAACAAGCTCCTCACCTTCGTTGGATGGCCTCCTCAACGGCGTCATTAGCCACGTCTTCAGGGGATAGCCCTTGTCTCCAAGTAGCCATCTGTTAAGTTGGTCTGGTGGACTGAAGAGCGGAGGCACACTAGACTGGTGCAGGATGAAGGAGTCATGGCAACTGCGAGGGTAGTTGGCACAAACATGCAAAATTTCCTTCTTGTGGTCACACACCAGCTGTACGTTGAGGGAGTGGAAGCCCTTGCAGTTGACAAAAATACCTGGATTGTGATGAGGTGCCTTAAGGGCCACATGTGTGCAGTCAACGATGCCCTGTACCCTTGGAAAGTCTGACAGATTCTCAAACCCATCCACATGCGCAGTTACACTGGCTTGATCCTTGGAGAAATGGATGTGATTGTGCGCGATGGCAAAGAGGGCATTGGTTACCTCCGTGATGCAAGTGTGTGCGGCCGCCTGGGAGACGCCACTGATGTCTGCTGCTGATCCCTGGAATGAGCCTGAAGCAAAAACATTGAATGCGGTGGTGACTTTGACGGCCACTGATAAGGGGTGTCCACCTGCTCCTCTGGGCTCCAGGTCTTGCTGCAGCATTGCGCAGATGTCACCCACTACCTCCCGCGAAAGTCTGAGCCTCCTTTGGCACTGCTGCTCAGTCATGTTGAGGTAGCTGATCCTCTGTCTGTAGACCCTGTTTGAGGGGTATCTCTTGCGCCGATGGGCTTCCATGCGCTGGCGCCTTCTGGCCTGTGCAACTTCAGGTGGGTGAGCAGCAGCTTGGAGCTCCTGCTGTTGCTCCTGCAGTTGGTGCTGCTGTTGTTCAGGGTTCTGCTGTTGCCATGGCTGCTCTTCGTCCAAATCTGTTGTCCAGGAGGAAAGGAAACAAATGGTTCCCATTCTTCTGGTATATACCTCAGTTGAGGAAGCGCTCAGTCAATGTGGGGAGAGGGGTTTCCCAGGAGGTCACACTGGAGATGGGTGTCAGGCTCCAAACTTCCACAACAATGATTAGGCCTGTTTAAAGTTCCCCCAGACCTGAGACAACAAAGTTCTGCCACCTGCAAATTATTATTAGTGAAAACTCCTTTTTAATGGTGGAGCTGCAGCTGTTAGTAAGCAATCCACTTGTGCTGCCACCAGGTTTCACTGACGTGATTCAGAGGAGGCGTGCAGCATGAGGGAAAACTGTTAAAATCAGAAAGACCTAGGGTCTAGGTCAAGATGGCGACCGAGGCGGTCCGGAGGTAAGCGCTCTCCCTGCTTCGGACGGCCCGCTCCCCCGCCGCCCGCTCCCGCTGCCGGAGCGATGTGTTCGGCGAGTCGGGCGGAGGCAGCGCAGCAGCAACAAGCAGCAGCAGCAGCCATGACGACCCGCTACAGCACATCGGCCGGCAGCTCCTCGGCGGGAAGCTCGCATTCCGACTGGGAGGTGGGGAGCCGGGCATGGCGGCCAGAGGCCGGACCGTGAGCGGGAGAAGCAGGCCCCGGGCCGTCGGACCATGGAGCCGGCAACAGTGAGGAGGAGGCCGCGGCGACCGGAGCTTAAACATCTCGACGATGTGTTCGGCGAGTCGGGCGGAGGCAGCGCAGCAGCAGGAAGCAGCAGCAGCAGCTACGACAACCTGCTACAGCACGTCGGCTGGCAGCTCCTTGGCCGGAAGCTCGCAGTCCGACTGGGAGGAGGGAGAGCCGGGCATGGTGGCCAGAGTCCGGACCGTGAGCAGGAGAAGCAGGCCACCACATTGTGGAGCCAGCAACAGTGAGGAGGAGGCCGCGGTGACGGAGTGGCTCTGGGACATCGCGTTCTCACTGCCATTGGATGCCATTGAGTTGACTTTTCTGAACATGGTGCTGGAGAATAGCAACGTGTCTCTGTGAGCTCCCACAGCTTATTGTGGGAGTGATCGGGGAGTAAGCATTCCATTGTACTAGTTACATATGGCAAATAAAATTGAAATTGAAATTGAATTGAATTGAAATGGGATCATAGAGGCACTTAACCGGTTGTTATGGGTCTTAAGGGCCTATCCCGCCTCTTGGAGGCGGGATGGAGATGGGGTCAGAAAACTCGCATGTGGGAAAATTGCTCGGAGGCGGGATGGAGGCGGGATCGGGCCCGCCCGCCAGTTTTTGCGATTTTAACACCTCACACGCCTCCAATCCCACCTCCTCGGGCCTGGCAAAATTGAGCCCCACATCTCAAGCCACAGGTTTGCATACTTTATCTGTCTCTCCTATCCAATGTAACACATGGTACTGAAATTGGTAGTAACCTGAGATTACTACCCTGGAGGTCTTGCACCTTAATCAATTTCCTAGCTCTTGAAAGTGACCTTGCAAAACCCTTGAACCTTCTGTTTTTTGTGTTGTTGGTTACTCTTTGTACCACAACCTATGGCTTTTCACCTTCCTTTTCAAGACTTTCTCCGCTCACACCATTATGTCCAATACCCTGTAGTTGACAAGCAACATACCATATGGGACTCCTGGTCAGAATTACACAAAAGGCTACCTATTCCCCTAACAGAAAGAAGAAAAAAGACTGGAAGAATTCCCCCGCTCTTCTTCGAATGGTACTGTGGGATCTTTAATATCCACATGAGAGAGCAGACAGGACCTCGGTTTAACATTTCATCCGAAAGACTGCACCTCCACAGTGCAGCACAGCCTCAGTATTGGACTGAAATGACAGCTTAGATTATGTGCTCTGCACTGCACTGAAGTGCCAGCTTAGATAATAAGAGTCCTCTAGAACTACTACGTTCCCATTCTCCTATTCAGTCTTCCTTTCCTTTCCTCAGGTAGCTCTTAGGTTCAACACCACGGCACCATGAACCTATCATTAATTTGCCTTTTATATAATTAGACATTAAATAGTCTGAGTCATCAACACTGCTACTTTATAGAAAACCAGAAATAGGATATAAATAAAAACTAATTCCAAGGTAATTAAGTACTTTTAAAAGAGTAGTGGTCAAGTCAAAATTGCTGTGTAAGCTTCCATACAATAGTATTAGAAACTGACTGTAAAAGCTTTTATAGATATGTGAAAAGAAAAAGATTGGTGAAGTCAAGCGTAGGTCCCTTGCAGTCAGAATCAGGGGAATTTATAATGGGGAACAAAGAAATGGAAGGCCAATTAAATACAAATGGCAGACCAATTAAATACATATTTTGGTTCTGTCTTCACAAAGGAGGACACAAATAACCTCCCAGAGATGTCGGGGAACATAGGGTCTGATGAAAGGGAGGAACTGAAAGAAATCAGTATTTGTAGGGAAATGGTGTTGGGGAAATTGATGGTATTGAAGGCCGATAAATCCCCAGGGCCTGATAATCTACATCCTAGGGTACTTAAGGAACTGGCCCTAGAAATAGTTGATGCTTTGCTGATCATCTTCCAGCATTTGATGGAATCTGGAACAGTACCCATGGATTGGAGGGTAGCTAATGTTACCCCACTATTCAAAAAAGGTGGTAGAGAGAAAATGGGGAATTACAGACTGGTAAGCCTGACATCAGTAGTGGGGAAAATGCTAGAGTCCATTATAAAAGATGCAATAGCAGAGCACTTGGAAAACAGTGACAGGATCGGACAAAGTCAACATGGATTTACAAAAGGTAAATTGTGCTTGACTAATCTACCGGAATTTTTTGAGGATGTAACTGGTAAAATAGATAAGGGAGAACCAGTGGATGTGGTGTATTTGGACTTTCAGAAGGCTTTTGATAAGGTCCCGCATAAGAGATTAGCGTGTAAAGTTAAGGCACATGGGATTGGGGGCAAGGTATTGACTTGGATAGAGAACTGGTTGGCGGACAGAAAGCAAAGAGTTGGAATAAACGGGTCTTTTTCCGAGTGGCAAGCAGTGACTAGTTGGGTACCGCAGGGATCGGTCCTTGGGCCCCAGCTATTCACAATATATATTAATGATCTAGACAAGGGAACTAGATGTAATATCTCCAAATTTGCAGACAACAAAGCTGGGTGGGCGCGTGTGCTGTGAGGAGGATGCAGAGAAACTCCAGGATGATTTGGACAGGTTGGGTGATTGGGCAAAAGCATGGCAGATGCAATATAACGTGGATAAATGCGAGGTTATCCACTTTGGTGGCAAAAACAGGAAGGCAGATTATTATCTGAATATCAATAGATTGGGAGAAGGGGAAGTGCAACGAGACCTGGGTGTCCTTGTGCACCAGTCGCTGAAGGTAAGCATGCAGGTGCAGCAGGTGGTTAAGAAGGCAAATGGCACGTTGTCCTTCGTAGCGAGAGGGTTTGAGTACAGGAACAAGGATGTCTTGCTGCAGTTGTACAGGGCCTTGGTGAGACCACATCTTGAGTATTGTGTGCAGTTTTGGTCGCCTTATCTAAGGAAGGATGTTCTTGTCATGGAAGGAGTTCAGCGAAGAGTCACCAGGCTGATACCTGGGATGGCAGGAATGACGTATGAGGAGAGATTGGGTCGATTGGGCTTGTACTCACTGGAGTTTAGAAGAATGAGAGGGGATCTAATTCAAACTTATAAAATTCTGGCAGGGCTGGACAGACTAGATGCAGGAAGAATGTTCCCAATGGTCGGGGAGTCCAGAACCAGGGGTCACAGTCTAAGGATAAGGGGTAGGCCATTTAGGACAGAAATGAGGAGGAATTTCTTCACCCAGAGAGTGGTGAACCTGTGGAATTCTCTACCACAGAAGGCAGTAGAGGCCAATACATTAAATATATTCAAGAAGGAGTTGGATATATTTCTTAAGGCTAAAGGGATCAAGGGGTATGGGGAGAAAGCAGGGACCGGGCACTGAATTTGGATGATCAGCCATGATTGCATTGAACGCAGGCTCAAGGGGCCGAATGGCCTACTCCTGCTCCTATCTTCTATGTTTCTATCATAAAAATAATGAATATTTTTACTTTCAGTGTCATCAAAAGAGAAAATCGTTATCTGGAGATGCAAAGTGATGCGATTCTGCATTGCCCTTGTGCATGAGACAGCTAATGATCTGTGGCTAAAGGAACAGAAAAAGTCACTTCACTTAAAGTGCACAAAATTTCTGGAGAATGCTGCTCACAAATGCAACAGCTGTGGAGAAGGTGACTTTATTTACCTGCACCGATCTATGGTAAAGTTTGCTGTTACTGAAAGTGAAAGCACCATCCGGAGACGAAGAGATCTATATACTACACTTAGCCATGCAAATATACGAGGCTATTCGCCAGAGAAAATCAGTGAGCAAGGTAATCAAAATCTAATAGATAAAGCATTAAAATAAATTGTACAATAGGTAGAGATAATCAGCAAGTAATGTTTTGAATCTGATCTGTGTTAAAATTCAAAGACTTCAAATTGTTTGCCATTTTCTGACTGTGCTTGCTGACCTACATTGGCTCCCGGTTAAGCAGCATCTTGATTTCAGAATTCTCATTCTTGTTTTCAAATCCCTCCATGGCCTCGCCCCTCCCTATGTCTGTAATCTCCTTCAGCCCCACAATCCCCCGAGATATCTGCACTCCTCTAATTCTGCCCTCTTGAACATCCCCGATTATAATCGCTCAACCATTGGTGGCTGTGCCTTCTGTTGCCTAGGCCCTAAGCTCTGGAATTCCCTGCCTAAACCTCTCCGTCTCGCTACCTCTCTTCCCTCCTTTAAGCTGCTCCTTAAAACCGACCTCTTTGACCAAGCTTTTGGTCACCTGCCCTAATTTCTCCTTATGTGGCTCGGTGAAACATTTTTTGTCTTAAAATACTCCTGTGCAGCGCCTTGGGACGTTTTACTACGTTAAAGGCGCTATGTATATATATATATACACAAGTTGTTGTTGTTGTTTAGATTAAGAATGATCTTTGCAAGATTTACTCTGCATGTAAAGCAGGAAAACTTATTTGTTTCATTCCACAATGCCATTAAGTAAGACATGACTAAAATTTGCATGGCGTCATATCTAGTCGTCTTCTGGTATCAGCGGCAACAGCTAGAATGAAGTGACCTAAGCAGATGTTTTGCAATACAGCTTGTACATCCTGTTGGAGTTTTGCTAAGTGGGAGAGTTCGGATAAGTGGGAGGTGAGGGTGTGTTTTTTGCTCTGTTTTATTCCCCACTCCCAGGCTTAGACAGCACTGTGGAGGCGGAGCAGCGAGACGAGTCAACCAAATAGGCTCCACAGACAGTATTCAAGGAGGAGGTTGGTGATCAGCTGGTTGGTTGGTTTTCTTCCTTCTCTTCTCTTTCATACCTTTAAGTTGGTAAGTCCTATTGAATAGTGGTGTGATATTATCATATATATCCGGGCAGGGTCTTCATAACTAATAATAAGAAATTAAATTAATTATATAGAATGGAGCAGGTGATGTGTTACTGTTGCGAGATGTGGGAGCCGGTGAACCCCATTGAGGCTAACGGTGATTACATCTGCGACAAGTGTTTGCTGCTAGAGGAACTCAAGTTCCATGTTATGGAGCTTGAGACCGAGCTTCGGACACTGCGACACATCAGGGAGGGGGAGAAGTTCCTGGACTCTATGTTTCAGGAGATGGTCACACCTATGAAGTTAATTACTGCAGATGTAGTCCGTGGTCAGGGACAGGATGGTGTGACTACGAGTGAGGAAGGTACAGGGATCCAGGATGTAGTGTTGAAGGAGACGCAGCCCTTGTTCTTGTCCAGCAGGATCGAGGTTCTTACTCCCTGTGAGGGCGGGAGCGGGGACTGCAGGGAGGATGAGCAACCTGGCCACAGCACCGTGGTACAGGGGGCCATTCAAGTGGAGGGAGTAAAAAGAAATGTTGTAGTGGTAGGGGATAGTATCATTAGGGGGATAGATAGGGTTCTCTGCAGTCAAGAGCGGGAGTCCCGAAGGCTGTGTTGCCTGCCTGGTGCCAGGGTTAAGGACATCTCTTCTGGGCTGGAAAGAAACTTGCAGTGGGAGGGGGAGGATCCAGTTGTCGTGGTCCATGTTGGTACAAACGACGTAGATAGGACAAGGAAGACAGTTCTGTTAAAGGAGTATGAGCAGCTAGGGGTCAAATTAAAAAACAGAACCTCAAGGGTAATAATCTCTGGGTTATTACCTGAGCCACGAGCGAATTTGGCTAGGATAAATAAAATTAAAGAGTTAAATGCGTGGCTCAAAGACTGGTGTGGGAGAAATGGGTTTTGCTTCTTGGGACACTGGCACCAGTACTGGGACAGGAGGGAGCTGTTCTGTTGGGACGGACTCCACTTGGCCAGTGCTGGGACTAGAGTCCTGGCGAATCATATAACTAGGGCTGTAGAGAGGGCTTTAAACTAATTAGTGGGGGGGAGGTTTCTAGAGAGCAAATAATAGAAATGACAACAGAGAAGGTCATAGACTTAGGTAGCAGTGGGGGAAATAAAAAACAGAATGTGTCAGGAAGGGACAGAAGGTATGGAGTAAAAAGTAAAGTACTAAAAAGGGAAAAAACAGGAACTAAGTGTTACAAAACATATTTGAAAGTTCTTTATCTGAATGCACGTAGCATTCGTAACAAAATGAATGAGTTAACGGCACAAATAATGACATATGGGTATGATCTTGTGGCCATTACAGAAACATGGCTGCAGGGTGACCATGACTGGGAATTAAACATACCAGGTTATTTAACAATCAGGAAGGACAGGCAGGAAGGGAGAGGAGGTGGGGTGGCTATGTTAATAAAGGAAGGAATCACTATAATACAGAGAAATGATATTGGGTCAAAGGAGCAGGATAGTGAAACAGTTTGGGTGGAGGTAAGGAATAATAAGGGGAAAAAAACACTAGTGGGTGTAGTCTATAGGCCTCCGAACAGTTGCAACTCTGTTGGACGGAGTATTAATCAGGAAATAGTTGAGGCTTGTAATAAGGGAACAGCTATAATTATGGGGGATTTTAATTATCATATTAACTGGACAAATCAAATTGGGCAGAGCAGCCTTGAGGAAGAGTTCATTGAGTGTATTAGGGATGGGTTTCTTGAGCAGTATGTAACTGAACCGACCAGGGGGCAAGCAACCTTAGATTTGGTCCTGTGTAATGAGACAGGATTAATTAAAAATGTCCTAGTAAAGGATCCCCTTGGAATGAGTGACCATAACATGGTTGAGTTCCATATTCAATTAGAGGGTGAGAAGGTTGGATCTCAAACAAGCGTGCTGAGCTTGAATAAAGGAGACTATGAAGGTATGAGAGCGGAAGTAATTAGAGTGGACTGGGAAAATAGATTAAAGGGTAAGACAGTACATGAGCAGTGGTGTACATTTAAGGAGTTATTTTACAACTTCCAAAAAAAATATATTCCACTGAGGAAAAAAGGGTGTAAAAGAAAAGATAGCCATCCGTGGCTAAGTAAAGTAATTAAGGATAGTATCCGACTAAAAACAAGGGCATATAAGGTAGCCAAATCTAGTGGGAGGATGGAAGATTGGGAAGTCTTTAAAAGACAGCAAAAAATAACAAAAAGATTGATTAAGAAAGGGAAGATAGATTATGAAAGTAAATTAGCAAAAAATATAAAAACAGACAGTAAAAGTTTCTATAGTTATATAAAAAGAAAAAGGGTGGCTAAAGTAAATGTTGGTCCCTTAGAGGATGAGACCGGGAAATTAATGGTGGGAAACATGGAGATGGCAAAAACACTGAACAATTATTTTGTATCAGTCTTTACAGTAGAGGACACTAAGAATATCCCAACACTGGACAAACAGGGGGCTCTAGGGGGGGAGGAACTAAATACAATTAAAATCACTAAGGAAGTGGTACTTGGTAAAATAATGGGACTCAAGGCGGATAAATCCCCTGGACCTGATGGCTTGCATCCCAGGGTCTTGAGGGAAGTAGCGGTAGGGATTGTGGATGCATTGGTAATAATTTTCCAAAACTCACTGGACTCAGCAAAGGTCCCGGCAGATTGGAAAACTGCTAATGTAACACCCTTATTTAAAAAGGGTAGTAGGCAGAAGGCTGGAAACTATAGACCTGTTAGCCTAACATCTGTGGTTGGTAAAATGTTAGAGTCCATTATTAAGGAGGCAGTAACGGGACATTTGGATAAACATAATTTAATAGGGCAAACTCAGCATGGTTTCATGAAGGGGAAGTCATGTTTAACAAATTTGCTTGAGTTTTTTGAGGAAGTAACATACAGGGTGGATAAAGGGGAACCAGTGGACGTAGTGTATTTAGACTTCCAAAAGGCATTTGACAAGGTGCCACACAAAAGATTATTGCTCAAGATAAAAAATCACGGGATTGGGGGTAATATTCTGGCGTGGGTGGAGGATTGGCTCTCTAACAGAAAGCAGAGAGTTGGGATAAATGGTTCGTTCTCAGATTGGCAACCAGTAACTAGTGGTGTTCCGCAGGGGTCAGTGCTGGGTCCCCAACTCTTTACAATCTATATTAACGATTTGGAGGAGGGGACCGAGTGTAACATATCAAAGTTTGCAGATGATACAAAGATGGGACGGAAAGTAGTGAGTGAGGAGGACATAAAAAACCTGCAAAGGGACATAGACAGGCTAAGTAAGTGGGCAGAGATTTGGCAGATGGAATACAATACTGGAAAGTGTGAGGTTATGCACTTTGGCAGGAAAAATCATAGAGCAAGTTATTATCTTAATGGCAAGAAACTGGAAAGTACTGTAGTACAAAGGGATCTGGGGGTCCTGGTGCACGAAACTCAAAAAGTTAGTATGCAGGTGCAGCAAGTGATTAAGAAGGCCAATGGAATGTTGGCTTTTATTGCTAGGGGGTTGGAATATAAAAACAGGGAGGTATTGCTGCAGTTGTACAAGGTATTGGTGAGGCCGCACCTGGAATACTGCATACAGTTTTGGTGTCCATACTTAAGAAAAGACATACTTGCTCTCGAGTCAGTACAAAGAAGGTTCACTCGGTTAATCCCGGGGATGAGGGGGTGGTCATATGAGGAGAGGTTGAGTAGATTGGGACTCTACTCATTGGAGTTCAGAAGAATGAGAGGCAATCTTATTGAAACATATAAGATTGTGAAGGGGCTTGATCGGGTGGATGCGGTGAGGATGTTCCCAATGATGGGTGAAACTAGAACTAGGGGGCATAATCTTAAAATAAGGGGCTGCTCATTCAAAACTGAGATGAGGAGAAACTTCTTCACTCAGAGGGTGGTAGGTTTGTGGAATTTGCTGCCCCAGAAAGCTGTGGAAGCTACATCATTAAATAAATTTAAAACAGAAATAGATAGTTTCCTAGAAGTAAAGGGAATTAAGGGTTACGGGGAGCGGGCAGGAAATTGGACATGAGTCTGGGTTCGGAATGGTCATGGCCCTGTGGGTAGTGGAGTGGGCCCAGGGGCCGTGTAGTCTTGTTCTGCTCCTACTGTGTTCTAATTCTGTTAGATTTCAGGAGATGGTTTTATTCCTGTTCCTGGCTGGGGTGGAGATCGCCTTTACAGAAGGTAAGTACTGTAGAAAATATAGGGACAGAGTGATCTCCTGGAAGAATTTCGATCGCCTAGATGGGTCGGAGAGGAATTTCCCAGATTTTTTTCTCCCAAATTGGCCATTGGGTCTTTATCTGGTTTTTCGCTTCTCCCGGGAGATCACATGGGTTCGGGTGGATGCAGAGTGATAGAAGATTTGAGGTTAGGATCAGATCAGCCATGATCTTATTGAATGGTGGAGCAGGCTCGAGGGGCCGATTGGCCTACTCCTGCTCCTATTTCTTATGTTCTTATGTTCTTATGTTCACCCATATCTTAATTTATTAAAGTAGTGAGTAGCTGCTGTGATGCCAGGAAGGTACTAAGTTCAATTCGCAGTCTCTACTGACTTAGCTAATCTCCTACCTTAGCACAGAATATTCCTTCAGTTCCTTCCTTCCCTCCCACCCCCTCCCCCCCTCTCCCTGCCTCTGCACCTGCTTAAAATCTGTTGCATCTTCAGCTTTTTCCAGTTCTGATGAAGGGTCCCAGACCTGAAACGTTAACTCTGTTTCTCTCTTCACGGATGCTGCCTGGCCTGCTGAGTGTTTCCAGCATTTTCTGTTGTTATTTGGCATTAGGAGTGCGTTGATTAACTTCAGTCTCCTGGGTTAGAGAGGGGAAAATCCGTTAGGGTTCTGGCTTTTGATTGCTATACTGCAAATTCTGTGTGTGTGTGGGTGGCCGGAAATTTTCTCAGAGCTGCTCCCGCTCCACCACTATAATCTTGTAATTCCGGTGAAGTTACAGTGCTGTAGCAGGAGCAGCCTCAAGGAAATTCCCAGTGTATGTGTGTGTGTATGTACTTGTACGAGCGTGCGCTATTACTGAGAACAGCTGGGGTACCCCTTGTGAAACAGAGCCCATGTTTGCTGTACATGCGTGGTGTCTGAATCATGATCATGTGATTCATACGTGACTGCTTTGCCTCATTTTCTCTCCTATGTGTGTGTGCTTAGGTTGGGCTGCAGACTCAGCACGAGCCCCTACAACTCCTGTAAGTTAACTGGTTTTTACATACTTAAATAAAACTTCGATACTCTTCTGAAATGCATGGCTTCGACTACTCTCTAAAGAGGTATTAACACATGATGACAACGGTAGTAGTGATTGTTTAAAGCAACTTTAACTTTTGGGTGGGCATATCGGTACGACTTTAAAAATGACTCAAAAACTAAATCATGTTCACGATGGCGTCAGGTTATGCTCTACCACCACCTTCAGCTTGTGACATCCATGACGCAAATGCTGCAGAAAAATGGAAGGGATTCGAGCGAGCCTGGAAAACCTACTCCCTTGCGACAAAGCTCAACCAGGAGATGGAACTAGTGCAGGTAGCGACACTTCTCACAGTGATCAGGGAAGAAACGCGCGAAGTGTTCTCCATGTGGTTCAACTGGGCCAAAGCTGAAGACAGAGACAAGATGGCACCGGTGCTGATGAAGTTCTCTCAGTACTGCCAACTGCGCAACAACATTCCCCTTGAGAGGTACAAGTTCAACAGGAGAATGCAAGAAACTGGGGAAACCTACGACCAGTATTGTACAGCACTATGAAAACTCAGTGAAGGGTGCGATTTCTATTCTATAACGCTGGAAGAGATACTCCGAGATCGACTCGTGTTTGGGATTGCGGATACGAAGGTGCAAGAGAGCCTGCTTCGAGAGGCTAATCTAACCTTGTTGAAGATGGATAAGGTTTGTCACGCATCGCAAAGCGCGGTGGTGCAACTCACAGTCATCGGGGATTCGAGTGGGCAGAATGTGAGTGCAGTACAGAAAGCCAAGGAGATCCCAAGACGTGACAGAGGCAAGCTTCGGGACAACGTCAGAGGCTCTCCAAAGACTCGAGTGCTGGAACTGCGGGAAGAGACACAAGTCCACAAAAGATAGCTGTGCCCTGCCTTGCCAATATGTGCAACAAGAACAGAAAAAGCAACCATTTCACAATGAAATACCGTGGAAAAGAATTGCCTGCATACAGACAGACAGCTAGAGCAATACATGATGAACCAAGGACAGAAGAAGCCTTTTTCATCAATGAGATCAGTGCTACTGGTTTGGATAATTCGCAGTGTGTTACATTTAAGCTGATTAGTCAGGCAACTACCGAAGATTTCAAATAGACACTGGTGCACACTGTAATGTGATTCCACGCCACCTATATCAAAAGGCAACAAGAGATTTTAAGCTAGCAAAGGTTGAACCGCTTAAGACTGAGATTGTAGCTTACAGCGGTTCAAGGCTCCCCGTTATAGGACAAGTACAAATCCGGGTCCAACGTGGTGATTTTTGCTGTAAGCTAGACTGTATACTCATCGATGGCATAACTATATGGCCTCTGCTGAATAGAAAGGTCTGCCTGGGCATGAACATCATTAAGTATACAGATAATAATGAAATTAATAGAACACCCTCTACTGGTACATTAGTATACATGCACGACAACTACAAGCCACTAACCAAGGAATATTTAATACAGAAACATCCTCGATTATTCAGTGATGGGGGAGGACAAGTTGAAGGAGTGCACCTAATCAGGTTCGACAAGTCAGTAGATCCAGTCCAACATGTCCCGCCTCGAGTCCCAGTGGGTTTAAGGGATAAGCTGAAGGAAACACTGGATGGTCTGGTCAGACAGGACATCATTGCTCCTGTAACAACGCCGACCTCATGGAGCAATTCAATGGTAGTCATTTCTAAGAAGAATGGCACACTACACATCTGCTTAGATCTCAAAGACTTAAAACAAAGCTATCAAGCGAGAGCATTAACCTCTATCGACTTTTCTGCATTAAATTTCATCTGCCACATGTCCGCCTATTCCACCAGCCTGCATATGTTCTTTTGAAGTCTATCACTATCCTCCTCACTGTTGACTATACTTCCAAGTTTTGTGTCATCCCGGATATCCTGGCCAGAAAGAGGCTGTCTGAGTTGCATGATTCCTTCTGCTTCCTCCTCTTCTGCTTCCTCCTCTTCTGTTTCCTCCTCTTCTGCTTCTTCCTCTTCTGCTTCCTCCTCTTCCGCTTCCTCCTCTTCTGCTTCCTCCTCTTCTGCTTCTTCCTCTTCTGCGTCTTCTTCTTTCCTCTGTGAGCGGATGCTGGAAATCTGAAATAAATGCAGAAAATGCTGGAAATACTCAGCAGGTCAGGCAGCATCTCGACCTGAGACATGAACTCTGTTTCTCTCTCCATGGATGCTGCCTGACCTGCTGAGTATTTCTAGCATTTTCTGTCTCAGAGGCCTTCCTTTACCTTCTGAGGCCTTGCAATCATCCAGCAACATTCCCTGCATTCCCTGCACACTTTAAAAACTTTTAACATGTACTATTCCAAACTACTTCAATAAAATATTTTAAAATCCAGTCCAAAAGCTTCAATACAAACTTACCTGAAAGATTTGTGAGTCCCTTTAAAAGGTGTTGACAGCGACTGTCAGTCTGCTGCATGCTCGCTTTTCAGAGCATGCTTAGGACCCAGCGCTAAACTCAGCACAAAGGTCCAAGTTTTCAGAACATGGCGTTAAGTCAGCATTGCACGTCGACTGACGTCATGCTCTCCATATTTGCATGTCCAGGGCCAGCGCTGCTATCGGCATCGCTATGGCCCACACCAAAATGGCAGCCGCCAAGTCCCGCACCAGAGGCGAGCTTTAGAGCAGTGGCTACCATTTTTTTCAGGATTCTGGTGCTAACGGGTTTCTGGGTCTATGTATTTCTGTAGTGCCTGTTTGTGAATGTGTGTTTTGTTTCGGCTTCAGAGTTCCATTATGTATGTTTTTGTTGAACTCTGAAACAGTTGGATAGTATATCTTTTTTGGTGAGGGGAAAGATGTAATGCGGGGTGCACGTTTGCTGTACGTGCGTCTGGTTCATGGTCACGTGACCCGCACGTGACTTGCTTTGCCTTGCTCTCTCGCCCGTGTGTGTGTGTATAGTTTGGGCTGCAGACACATGGAGCTCTCAGCACGAGCCCCTACAACTCTTGTAGTTAACTTGTTTTTATATACTTAAATAAAACGGTGATACTCTTCTGAAATGCATGGCTTCACCTTACTCTATAAAGAGGTATCGACACACCCCTGTGATCAAATAGTTTGCAGACACTATCAAAGCTCACATATGAAGAATTAGCACTTTGGCAAGGTACTAGAAGTTGGCTGGCACCCTGGGAATAGTAGAACTGTATTTGGCAAATAGTAAATGCCTTCAGGGAATGGAGGAAAAATTGGCAAAAGGAGCAAGAAACACATTCATATATTTTTTTTTAAGTGAAATTTTTGGTTCTGCTTCCCAATGACCTGTACGTGAATGATATCTTATAAATTTGAGTTATTCTGATGTTAAAAAGTTTTGTTCATAGCAAGGGACATTGTTGAAAAACAACTTAAATATTATTTTGGTTCTTTAGATGTTTCATCAAGGATCATAGATGCTAGCATATCTAACGGACTGCAAACAGAGAAATCGAACAGCCTTGCTAGTGTAGAAGTCTCCAAGCACTCTGATCAAGGTAATCAATAAAAGTGATAGGTGCAAATGGAATAAATGATAGAAATGGCTAAGATTGCTGAGAATTATGTCTTGACTCTAAGTCGATCCAAATTTGCTTTATTTTCATAGTTCAGATTTGAAATTACTTGTCACGATAAAAAAAGGCCTGTCCCATGCATGTACAGTGGGAAAGTGCTCAAGTTTGATTCTGCAAGACCATTTTGGAAGTTCTCATGCCTTCATGCTTAGTGGGCTTCATCATTAGTGGATGACAGTCAAAAAGTGGTCGGTGGATTTTTTTCTCTGTTTCCTATTACTGTCCATCCAAAGTTCCCCAGAGCTGTAATGAATGTGCCTCCCTGGTGGTCTAGTGTATATTTGCCCAACTTGTCTGACGGCTTAGGAAGAGTCTCCTTACTTGCACATTAACTTTATTTTGGAAAACTTAAAATTCACATATCCAATGAAAGTGTGAATTAATGTGGAACACTGATGAGTTCACCTCATGTTACTGAAACTCATGTCAAACTTTTTAGGCTGGATATTCTTCTATTTGGCTGTCCATTTTTGAGGTGACCAACAGAAGAATATCAGAGGTTTGAGGCCCAAAGCCAATTCTTCACCCCAGATGTATCCTAACAGATCTTCCCTGCCACATGTAATAAAGGTGGATGGGCAAGGTTTTCATTCAGGGCCACTTTTCCCTCAGATTTGCCCAATCACCGCCAGGTGGTAGAGAATATCTAGGAGGAAGAGGCATTGTGGTTTGTTCGTCACAGGCTCCACCGGGCCAGAAGGGACCCAGAGCATCCCGAAGGGAAGTATTTAAATTCTATCACTTAAAGCTTTTAAAATGTTCTTTTAATTTTTTAAGAGTTTTATAAAGTTTTAAAGATTTTAAAAGTTTATTTAATTTTACTTTCAGTATGTAAAAAGAATATTTAAGAATGTATGTATTTTTAAAGACTTTATATAGTGTTTTTAAAGTTTACTCATGCAGACTGGGCCTCAGGAACTAATGGGGTCTCTCTTAGGTCTGCCTCTGTTCTTCTGCTTTCAGGAAGAGGAGGAAGAGGATTAGGTGGGCTATTGCAGAGATGACAGGTTGAACAGGCACTATAAATGATCTCCGGCTCCTGCCTGTTGGTACCCATGCCTCCTTCACTGCAGATTCAGAAGGGCTACTTCATTGTGACCTCCCTAAAAAAGCAATAATTGAGTTGTGCCACATGCCAAACAGCTACAGGCACAATCTAAAAGGGAGACCTTGATCTGATAAAGATCTAACACTGAAAATGAGTCTTGGCCCCATTTTGGCAACAAACTCAACTCAGTCATTTCTTGACATTGAGCTCTCCTCCACAACTGCAAAAGCTCCCATTTGCAAATCCTTCTGCTGCTCCTCACAGGGAATTACCTTTCAACAAATTATTCTGAATGTATCACATCAGTGACAACACCATATCACTGACAACAAATTTGGCTACTTTCTTACCATTTAAGGCCATCGTGGCTACCTTTGTGTCTACTCTTGTGTGCCCTTTCAGTCTAAACCTCCTACTTCTCCTACAGTGGCAGGAGGTTCTGAGGTGGTTAACTAATGATTTGCAGCAGGAGCTCTGGGAATTGAAGTGGCATTTCATGTCTTTGAATGTGGGCCATTTTCCCTTTAAAAAGAAAGTAGAGAGTGTGTAGGGACACTGCATTTGGTCATCTGGAATCCAACCCAGGTTTGAGAAGGAAATCCTTCATAAAGGCAAAGTGGCATTTACTTCCATTTGTCCAGATCATGTCCTTTATGGGCCTCCTTTCTTTCGGGCTCAAAACTAGGTTATCCTTTGCCAGACTATGGACAGTAAAACTTCAACGGGAGTCTTTAAACCTGTGTACTTGGTACTCTGAAGAAGCACCACCATCAGTAACATTGATACAGGGCTGGATTCTCTTTCACAAAATTCTGATGGTGCTGTAGTGGGACCATTGCTGCACGACCAGAAGAGGCAGTCAGAAAGCGATAGAAAAGATAGCAAGATCAGACAGAAAGTAGGGACACTGCATTCGGTTATCTGGAATCCAACCCAGGTTTCAGGAGGAATTCCTTCATGCCATGTTCCCACTCCAAGCTAGACTTTCCTCCACCCACCCCCACCAAGATTGCCACTGCCTTCTCTCCTGCCTGTCACATGTTATTGCAGGAGGGAAAGCAAGGCCTGGGTTTCCAGTAGATTTCACTACAAACCGTCCATTGTATGGGTAGTGACAATAAGGCCCCAAAATTATTTTAATGGAGGGAAAGGGCTGAGTAGAGGCCTTCTTTCCTTCCATAATGGCTCAAATCACTCAACATTTTAGGCCTTAACCAAGGTTAGGGGCAAAATAAAAGTGGAAATCTCTTTGTCGCTCTACCACCCCCTTTAAATTCCCAGCTATCTCTTATGGCACTGCAGTGGTGGTCCTGCTGTAGCACCACTGGAGTTTTGTGGAAGTTCGTCATTGTGTGCCTGTCAGAAATCCACCTTACATAGCAAGTGAATCCTGATCGAGGAAAATAGTTTGGGATTGTGGTGGTGTTGGAGAGGCAGGCAGATGTCCTGCTCTGCCATACTACTGTCAGGAAGAGGATAATCAAACCCACAAAACATCTGCCTCGATCATTTTGACTGCTTCCATTGCACCTGCATTTCCTTCCCCCATAGGCCAGCTGCCTGTACATGGTGCTAACATCACCTAGAGCCATGAATATGTGCTGAAGGTGAAGGGTGTTCACAGGACAATTCACTGTAAAATAAAACATACCGTTTGTCCTTGTAGAAGACCTTGGCACCATTTAGAATACTATATCCAGTTTTGATCCCCTCACATGGTGGCTAGTGAGGCTTTGGAAAGGGTGCAGAGTAGGGCTGCAAGATTGATTCCCAGTTTAAAACACCTTAATTACCCAAACAGGCTTAAAGAGCTGTGTCTGTGTACTTTAGAGAAGCAAAGACTGGGGTAATTTGATTGAAATTTATCAAATAATGAAGGGATTAGATTGTGTTTAAGTAGACAAATTATTTCAGCTGGATAGGTTAGGGAGGACCAGGGGTCATGCTTTCAAGTTATGTAAGGGCAGAATTAGCTTAGATGTTAGGCGGTTCTTTTCCCAGAAAATTGAGAATTCAGTGATTTGTGAAGGGATCTAGCACTGGAAAAAAGATTGGGCATGAAAACAGCAAATGAGCAATGGCCTTCAAGGCAGAGATAGTTCGGGTGCAAACCAAGCATATTCTCATAAGCAGGAAAGATGGGGCATCCAATGCTAGAGTTTCCTGGATGGCAAAGGAAATAGAAGTTAAAATAAAACAGAAAAAGGTTTATGACGAATGTCAGATACAGAATACAATCGAAAGCCAGGCAGAATACATAGAGAGCAGGGGGAAATTGGAAAAGGATATAAGAAGGGCAAAGAGAGAGTATGAGAAAAGAATAGCAGGTAATATAAAAAGGAACACCAAAAATCTTTTATAAACATGTAAAAAGTAAAAGGTTAGTTAAAGGAATGGTGGGGCCAATTAAGGACAAAAGAGGAAATCGTCTTGTGGATGCAGGTACTGGATGAGTACTTTGCACCTGTCTTCACAAAAGAAGAGGATGAAGTTAATGTCGGAGTAGAGCAGGAGGAGTAGAGATATTGGATAGGATAAAAGTTAACAAGTCATCCGGTCCAGATGGGATGCATCTTAGATTGCCGAGGTAAACCAGGATGAAGAAAGCAGAAGCTCAATCTTTCAATTCTCCTTGGATATGGGAGTGGTGCCAGAGGACTGGAGGATTACAAATCTTGCACCCTTTTCAAAAAGGGTGAGACAGATAAACCTGGTAACGACAGGCCAATAAGTCTAACATCAGTTGTGGGGGAAACTACTAGAGACCATTGTCAAGGACAAAATTAATTCCCACTTAGAGAAGCATGGGTTAATAAGGGACAAGCCAGCATGGATTTGTTAAAGGCAAATCATGTCTGACTAACATGATTGGGTACTTTGATGAAGTAACAGAGAGGGATGATGAATGTAGTGCAGTAGATGTTGTATATCTAGACTTTCAAAAGGCATTTAATAAAGTACCTCCAAACAGACTTATTCGTAAAACAGAAGCACTTGGCATTAAAGGTACGGTAGTAACTTGGGTATAAAATTGGCTATGGGAGGCAGAGAGTAGTGGTGAACGGATGTTTTTCTGACTGTAGAGAAGTATGCAGTGGGGTCCCCCAGGGGTCGCTATTAGGACCATTGCTTTCCTTGCTATATATAAATGATCAGAACTTGGGAATAAGGAGTACAACTTCGAAGTTTGCGGACGATACAAAACTTGACACTGTAGTAAATAGTGAGTGACGTAAGAAAACTGCTAGACACTTGGTCTAAGCGTTAAACAAAGCTTTAATCAACTGTTTTACAACATGGAGGTCTAGTTGTGTCCTTCACTAGTTCCTGTTAAGAATGTCCTGCACAAGCTGGGCCCGTGCCCGAGTATTTATACTCTCCCTGGACAGTGCCACCCGAAGGCCACTCAGTATTATTTCATAAGCCTTTCTTTCATGAATGACTGATTCATGTCATTGACCATGATAGTAGCAGACTTCAGGAGGACTTAGACAAACTGGTGAAATGGGGAGACGCATGGTAGATGCAATTTAATGTGGATAAATGTGAAGTGATGCACTTTGGGAGAAACAGCGTGGAGAAGGCAGTACAATCTAACTGGTACTAGTTTGAGGGGGTGCAAGAACAGAGGGACCTTCGGTTACATATTCACAAATTTTTGAAGGTGGCATGACAAGTTGAGAAGGCGGTTAAGAAAGCGCTTTGTAAATAGGGCCATTGAATACAAAAACAAGGAAGGCATGCTAAGGCTTTACAAATCTCTGATTAGGCCTCAGCTGGAGTATTGTGTACAATTCTGGGCACCACACTTTGGGAAGGATGTCAAGGCCCTGGAGAGGGTACAGAGGAGGTTTACCATGATGATACCCGAGCTGAGGGAGTTCAGTTATGTGGAGAGATTGGAGAAGGTGGGATTGTTCGCCTTAGAGCAGAGAAGGTTAAGGGGAGACCTAATAGAGGAATTCAACATTATGAGGGGTGTTGATAGAGCAAGTAGGGAGAAACTATTTCCTCTGGTAAGTGGGTCAGTAACCAGAGGCCATAGATTTAAAATAATTGGCAAAAATCTAGAGGTGAAATGAGGAGAAATTTCTTCACACAGACAGTTATTAAGATCTGAAACACACTACCTGAAAGGATGGTGGAATCATATTCCAGAAGAACTTTCAAAAGGCAATTGGACATGTACTTCAAAAGTGCTAATTTGCAGGGTTATGGGGAAAAAGCTGGGGTATGGGATAAAATTGGACAGCTCTTTCAAAGAGCTGGCACAGGCACAATGAGTCAAATGGCCACTATCTGTGCTGTAAGATACTATGGGGGAGAAATTCCCCTTGTTTGTGCCTCCAGTGGGAGGCGCTAACGGGGCACAAATAGCTTCCCCCCACAAACCCGAGGTGACAACTGCGCCTCCCGCGAAATTCCGCGGGAGGCTAATGGCGGTGCTATCGAGTATCGCCTCGATCTTCTGCGCCTGGAGATCATGATGTCCTGAGATCATAGTGCCTTGGGAGAATAATTCGCACTCGCGCCCGCAGCAGCGCGGGGCGATGTTATCGACTGCTGCAGAAGTCGCGAACAGTGAAGCCGACTGCTCGCGGGGCGCAACATAAAGGCGCAGTAGGCTGTAGGGGGTGGCGTGTGCCCAGTCAGCTTCACCTCTGACTGTCTCTGAATGGTTCGAATCGTTCCCACACCCCTGGGTTCTAGACACCGGACTTAGGTACAGGCGGCGATACAGAAAATCGAGTAGACAAGTGGTTTGGTGCAAGAAAACTGCAATTTTTATTAAAGGCACAATAAAACACAATCTTACTGAGAATTACTGAAATAATTACAGGCATAAACAATAACACTTATATGGGAATGGGGAACACACGGTACATCGAGGGAAACAAATACATTAAAAATCCCCTTATCCTTATCCCACCCCCCAATACCTAACTAGATTAAGCTACGAGGGGCCAGGAATTCATGCTCACCAATTTGAAACTTGTTGATTTAACTGGTAGTGGGTTTTGAGGTTCACTCTTGTTGTCCTTTGGGGTTCGTCATTGCCACGTGGTCACAGGGCGCGGCGATGGAGTTGTTTGTGTGAAGCACCCTCCTTTTCCTCCGTTAACGTCTTCGTTGGGTGCTTTGTCGTGATGGGTCTTCTTCGGGCGGTCGCCGACGGTATTTACTGCGGTTGGGGTTCGGTTGGCGGTTTTTACCATTAATGAGATTTTCCTACCCAAGCTTCGACACCAGTTTATTCTTAATTGGGCTTTATTGTCCAAGTGTCAAACGCCAGCTTATAACTAGGCCGTTTGTCTTGATTTTACTGTCCATACTTCGAACGCCAACTTATTCGTCAAACGCCAGCTTATAACTAGGCCATTTGTCCCCCAAAGCGTCTTTCCGCTGCCCTTCTCTGCCTTTACCGGTTTTACCGTTTTTCTCGTCTCGTCTCATCTGTTTGTGGCCCCGTGTCGTGTGTCCTGTGTGTTTTCGATTCGGGTCTCGTTCTCCTCCCGCGTTTGGCCCCCGGTGTAGTAATGGGCGTCCTTGGTGTCTGGCAGCATGGGGAGGGAGAAGAGGGCCCGCCACGAGGCACGAAGCGAGAGCAAGAGGCAGGAGGCCAGAGCAAGAGGCAAGCAGCAAGAGATAAGAGACCGATCACTACCGGTGGGCCTACAATTATACCCGATTCTTCACCCCTTATCTGCACGCCAAATCAGGTCAGTCCTTTGTTTAACTTTTGGCGGGCTCGTTTAAAATGATTACAGCCATTTACTTTAACGACTTCTGGGGCGGTTGTCTCCTGGTAAAATGGCTTTGATGTCCTGGCTGTTTGTTATTTATGAAACTTAATCGGGTTTCCTGGCTTGGCAGCTACCTGTGAGCTGTTACCGATTATTTATGCGAAGAGTTGATGGCCTTCAGATTAGGCCCATCCTGACTTGATCTGTTCCAAGGTGAAAAATGCATATTCTGTGTTTGCCTAGCTGTCTGGCTTTACAAAGTCTTTCACAGATTCATGCATGTTAGGTTTCATTTCAGGGCCTGCCCTTTTGCAGGGCCTTGCTTTTTTAAAAATCCTGTCGGTTTTGGTCGCGAGGTTTCAGAAGCCATTTTGGGTACCCTTTTTAATAACTTGTCCAAACAGGGTCCCTTTATCCATAACTTTTGGGGAATGTGGGAATTTTGAGAACCCTACATAGGCAACCGGCCAAAAAAAAGCCGATTTAAAAAAAAAAATTATTTTCGGCCACCAGTTGCGGCGACCGCGTCGTGATCGCTCAGCCCGGCATTCTGCTTGAGTGCTGGGCTGATTGCGCGGCACTCCCACTCCCCAGTGACCCAGAAATCTACAATGAAACCTGCAGAGCTCACAGCATGGGGCCCTTCCCTTTAATGAAGGGAAGAGCCCCTGCAATGCGGCAGTGCCACGTGTGTCGCTGTTGAGCACATCACCCCGGATTGGAACATTCCCCACCTCTTGCGTTCCAAGAGGAAAGTGGAGTGCAAAAAGAGGGAATTTAACAAATGTTTGAAAAGGCTATCGCCTGGCACTAACTTTCCAAACATTTTTCACTTAGCGCCCCAAATGGCCCTCTAGGGGAATTTCTTCCCCTATGATTCTAATAATAGACCTGTGCAGTAAACAATGGTTTGCTGTATATCTTCAAGAGAAAGCTGGACTTGCTTCTGTGACACTAATGAGCTTGAGCTTGTGACCAAATACTGGCAAGTCCTAGAGTAGGTAAGCCAGGGTAGTCAATTTTTTTTTATTCACTTATGGGATCTGGGCTTCGCTGGCAAGGCCAGCATTTATTGCCCATCCCTAGTTGCCCTTGAGAAGGTGGTGGTGAGCCGCCTTCTTGAACCGCTGCAGTCCATGTGGTGAAGGTACTCCCACAGTGCTGTTAGGTAGGGAGTTCCAGGATTTTGACCCAGCGACGATGATGGATCAGCGATATATTTCTAAATCAGGATGGTGTGTGACTTGGAGGGGAACTTGGAGGTGGTGGTGTCCCCATGTGCCTGCTGCCCTTGTCCTTCTAGGTGGAAAAGGTCGCGGGTTTGGGAGATGCTGCCAAAGAAGCCTTGGCGAGTTGCTGCAGTGCCTCTTGTAGTTGGTACACACTCTAGCCACGGTATGCCGGTGGTTGAGAGAGTGAATGTTTAAGGTGGTGGATGGGGTACCAATCAAGCAGGCTGCTTTGTCCTGGATGGTGTTGAGCTTCTTGAGTGTTGTTGGAGCTGCACTCATCCAGGCAAGTGGAGAGTATTCCATCACACTCCTTAATTGTGCATTGTAGATAAGGCTTTGGGGAGTCAGGAGATGAGACACTCGCCGCAGAATACCTAGCCTCTGACATGCTCTTGTTGCCACAGTATTTATGTTGCTCATCCTGTTAAGTTTCTGGTTAATGGTGACCCTCAGGATGTTGATAGTAGGGGATTCGATGATGGTAATGACATTGAATGTCAAGGGGAGATGGTTAGACTCTCGCTTGTTGGATATAGTCATTGCCTGGTACTTCTGTGGTGCGAATGTTACCTGCCACTTATCAGCCCAAGCCTGAATGTTGTCCAGGTCTTATTGCATACGGGCATGGACTGCTTCATTATCTGAGGATAACAACAGAAAATGCTGGAAAAACTCAGCAGGCCAGGGCAGCATCCGTGGAGAGAGAAACAGAGTTAACGTTTCAGGTCAATGACCTTTCATCAGAACTGGAAAAAAGCAGGAAATGGAAAGCAGGTTTAGGGGCTGGGAAAAGGGGGAGGCGAAAAAAGAACAAAAGGGAAGGTCAGTGATAGGATAGAAAGCAGGAGAGATTAAGAAACATTGAGAGACATTAAGGGATATTGTGGTAATGGTAATGGGACAGGTTAAGAAACAAAGGATGGCTCTAGAAGGGGTGTGAATTGCGCTGGCAGAATGAAGGACAGCTGCCAGGTAGGAGGGAAGAAAAAAAAAAGGGTCCAAACAAAAATTGTGGGTAAAAAAAAGAAAATATATATATGTGATAGGGGTCGAGGTTATGATCTGAAATTGTTGAACTCTAGTCCAGAGGGCTGTAGAGTGCCTAATCGAAAGATGAGGTGCTGTTCCTCGAGCTTACGCTGAGCATCCGTGGAACAGTGCAAGAGGCCGAGGATGGTGAGATCTGAGTGGGAATGGAGCGGAGAATTAAAGTGACAGGCCACCGGGAGCTCGGGGTCCCCTTTACGGACTGAATGGAGGTGTTCCGCAAAGCGGTAACTCAATCTGCGTTTGTTCTCTCCAATGTAGAGGAGACCACATCATGAGCAACGAATACAGTATAGTACATTGCAAGAAGTACAAGTAAATCGCTGTTTCACCTGGAAGGGGTGTTTGGGGCCCTGGACAGTGGGAAGGGGGGAGGTATAAGGGCATGTGTTGCATCTCCTGCGCTTGCACGGGAAGGTGCCGGGTGAAGGGGAAGGGGTGCTGGGGGTGGTAGAGGAGTGGACTAGGGTGTTGCAGAGGGAGCAGTCCCTACGGAATGCTGAAAGGGGAGGGGAGGGGAAGATGCTTTTGGTGGTGGGATCACGCTAGAAGTGGCGGAAATGGCGGAGGATGATCCGTTGAATGTGGAGGCTGGTGGGGTGAAAGGTGAGGACAAGGGGAACTCTATTGTGGTTCCAGGAGAGAGGGGCAGGGTTGAGGGCAGAAGTGCGGGAGATAGAACAGCCACGGTCAAGGGCCGTGTCAACCACAGTAGAGGTGAATCCTCGGTTGAGGAAAAAGGAAGACATGTCGGAAGCACTGGTATGGAAGGTGGCATCGTCGGAGCAGATGTGGCGGAGACGGAGAACATGGGAGAATGGAATAGAGTCCTTACAGAAGGCGGGGTGGGAGGACATGTAGTCCAGGTAGCTTTGGGAGTCAGTGGGCTTGTAGTGAATGTTAGTCAATAACCTATCCCTAGAGATGGAGTCGGAGAAGTCGAGGAAGGGAAGGGAAGAGTTGGAGATGGACCATGTGAAGGTGAGGGAAGGGTGGAAATTGGAAGCAAAGTGAATTAAATTTTCTAGTTCAGGGCGAGAGCAGGAGACGGCACCGATACAGTCATCAATGTACTGGAAAAAGAGGTGAGGGAAGGGACCCGAGTAGGACTGGAACAAAGAGTGTTCCACATATCCCACGAAAAGGCACGCATAGCTAGGACCCATGCGGGTACCCATAGCAACACCTTTGATTTGGAGGAAATGAGTGCAGTCAAAGAGAAGTTGTTCAATGTGAGAACAAGTTGAGCCAGGCGGAGGAGGGTGGTGGTGGATGGAGACTGGGCGGGCCTCTGTTCAAGGAAGAAGCGGAGCGCCCTCAGGCCATCCTGGTGGGGGATGGAGGTGTAGAGTAATTGTACACTCCCTCCGCGACACCCTAGTCCACTCCTCTACCACCCCCAGCACCCCTTCCCCTTCGCCCGGCACCTTCCCGTGCAAGCGCAGGAGATGCAACACATGCCCTTATACCTCCCCCTATCCCAATCCCACTGTCCAGGGCCCCAAACACCCCATCCAGGTGAAACAGCGATTTACTTGTACTTCTTGCCATTTAGTACACTGTATTCGCTGCTCACGATGTGGTCTCCTCTACATTGGGGAGACCAAATGCAGATTGGGTGACCGCTTTGTGGAACACCTCCGTTCAGTCCGTAAGGGGGACTCCGAGCTCCCGGTGGCCTGTCACTGTAATTCTCCGCTCCACTCCCACTCAGACCTCACCATCCTCGGCCTCTTGCACTGTTCCACGGAAGCTCAGCGTAAACTTGAGGAACAGCACCTCATCTTTCGATTAAGTACTCTACAGCCCTCTGGACTCAACATAGAGTTCAACAATTTCAGATCATAACCTCGGCCCCTATCACATATATATATTTTCTTTTTTTATCCACAATTTTTGTTTGGCCCCCTTTTTTCTTCTTCCCTCCCACATGGCAGCTGTCCTTCATTCTGCCAGCGCAATTCACACCCCATCTAGAGCCATCCTTTGTTTCTTAACCTGTCCCATTACCACCTCCTCTCGCCTTGAATATCTCTTAATGTCTCTCAATGTCTCTTAATCTCTCCTGCTTTCTATCCTATCACTGACCTTCCCTTTTGTTCTTTCATCCCCTCCCCCTTTTTCCAGCCCCTAAACCTGCTTTCCATTTCCCGCTTTTTTCCAGTTCTGACGAAAGGTCACCGACCAGAAACGTTGGCCTCGATTTTCCTGGAGCCGTCAGGCAGGGTTTCAGGCGTGCGGGGGTTGAAAATCGCAGAAAAAGGGGGTCGCAACACCCCCCGCCCGATTCCCCGCCCCGTCCGACTTTCGCCCCATTGTTTCAACGCGACACCCGAATCAGTCCCGCCCGCAGCAGGCGGGACTGGTCATCGGGAGCCTAATGAGCAATAATTGGCATCTATAATCTAATTTTAAGGGGCCCTTGCAATTTTCAGCCTTTCCCCACGTAAACTACTCTTGGTGGGAACACCGCTGATGAAACCTGGCGTGAGCAATGTCGGCTTGCTTACTTTCAGCTGCAGGTCAATCAGGAATGAAGAGATTTAATCAGACAGCATTTGTAGGCTGCAGGACCTTGTTGCTCCAGGCTTGGGGCAACTTGTTGAAGGCTTAGGCACAGCTGTGGAAGGTTGGAGCCTCACACACTTCTCCAGTGTGAGCTCCTGGGAAGCACCTCTCACCACCCTCACTCAGCGCTCCCTCAACGGAGGCATCTGCCAGAAGCATGGGAGGCCTTTTGTTCCTTCCCTTTTTGGCATTAGAGGATCTCCAACAGCAGAGGAGGCTGCAGCAGATCCAGCAACAACAGCAGCACCAGCAACAGCAGCACCAGCAACAGCAGGAGTGACAGGCTGCGGCTCAGCCACCTGAGGCAGCACAAGCCAGAAGGGGCCAGCGCATGGAAGGTCATCGGCGCAGGAGATACCCCCCAAACAGGGTCTACAGACACAGGGTGAGCTACCTCAACATGACTGAGCAGCAGTGCCAAAGGCGGCTCCGACTTTTGCGAGAGGTAGTGACTGACATCTGCGCAATGCTACAGCAAGACCTGGAGCCCAGAGCACCAGGTCGACACTCCTTACCATTGGCCATCAAAGTCACCACCGCACTCAACTTTTATGCCTCAGGCTCCTTCCAGGGATCAGCAGCAGACATCAGCGGCATCTCCCAGGCAGCCGCACACACTTGCATCAAACAGGTCACCGATGCCCTCTTTGCCCTCACGCACAATCACATCCATTTCACCCGGGATCGCGCAAGTGTGAGAACGCGAGCGCGTGGATTAGCTCAGCTGGCAGACTTTCCAAGGGTGCAGGGCATCATTGACTGCACACATGTGGCCCTTAGGGCACCCCATCGCAATCCAGGAGTTTTTGTCAACCGCAAGGGCTTCCACTCCCTTAACGTTCAGCTGGTGTGTGACCACAAGAAGGTGATTTTGCATGTTTGTGCCAAGTACCCTGGCAGCTGCCATGACTCCCTCATACTGCGCCAGTCTACTGTGCCTCCGTTATTCAGTCCGCCAAACGAACTTCAGGGATGGCTACTTGGAGACAAGGGATATCCCCTGCGGACTTGGCTAATGACGCCGTTGAGGAGACCAGCCAACGAAGCTGAGGAGCGCTACAACTCCAGCCACATTTCCACCAGATGCATTATCGAGCAAGCCATCGGCTTGCTGAAGATGCGCTTCAGATGCCTCGATAGATCAGGTGGAGCCCTACAGTACTCAGCAGCCAGGGTCTCCAAAATCATAGTGGTATGCTGTGCACTCCACAACATGGCACAGCGTCGTGGCTTGCCGATCCCGCAGGACCAAGAGGCTCCTCACAGAGCCACCTCGGATGAGGATGATGCTGAGGAGGAGGAGGAGGAGGAGGAGGAGGACGGAAACGAGCATCCTGCAGAGGCCCGTCAACCAGCGGCACCAGTGCACGAGAACGTTGCTGGGCGGAATGCAAGGAACGCACTCATCCTGGCCAGATTTGCGTAGCCTGGTATCTCAAACACTGTAGCCTCGCTGCTTCTTAACTGACCATGGACAGTGGCCCATCCCTGCGCATTTCTACCTATTGGACCAGCTTGCTGACATCTGCAAGTAATCCTAAGGCCTCAGTGTGAAACCCCTATTTGCCAAATGACAGACGCCACAACTGCAGCAGTTGCCACTAGATTGTTTATGTACAAGAAACTGATGGCATTAAAACTATATACAAGACTTTTCACCCAAGTGACTACCCTTGTGATTAGTGGTGCTTTATTTTTCTCTTACGTGTGCTCCTACGTAGTGGTACCCCCTGTGGCTTCAGCAGATGTGGAGGCCCCTTGCTCACTTTCCTGCTGCTCCTGTCTCGACACCTTTGGCGGGTGTCCTCTGGGGTGGCGAGCCTGTGAGGGCTCGCCAGCAGTCTGCTGCTCCTGGGGCTGTGCAGGGGTTGAGACTCCTATCTCACTTGGGTGTGGACTCCGGCAGGGCTCTGACCGAGGGCTCTGAAGTGGCATGGAAGTGTGAGCGCGTGGAGAGGAGCCCCCACTTCCTTGAGGTGTGCCAACAACCTCCCTCTCATGGGTCAGCTCCCCCTCAGCGCCTGCAAGTGGCTGGAGAGCACCTTGCTGCACATCAGGGGGGCCATGGGGACCCGTATCTGCACTGGAAGTCCTGTTCAGAGGGACTTCCATGAAGGTTTGGTTTCGGTGCTCAATAGATGCCCATCACTCCTCAAGAGATGTCATTCTATTCTGAGCACTCACCATGTTTTCGATACCCTGGCGACTAAGCTCCTCCATGGCCGCAGCCCTCCTCTCCTTGGCCGCAGCCCTCCTCTCCTCGGCCGCAGCCCTCCTCTCCTCGGCTGCAGCCCTCCTCTCCTCGCCTGCAGCCAGCCTTACCACGGAGGTAGCCATCCTTTCCGTGGTGATGCTTTCATGCGCCAATGACTCCAATAAGGCTCTGCTCATGCTCGCCATGGACTCCTCCATTCGCTCCACACTCGCAGTGACCCTGGAGACAAAACCTGCCAGATACTCCTGCATCTGTGCATGGAGACCCATCACCTCCTCTCTTGCGGATGGACCCAGAGGCATAGGGTCGACATGCAGCTGAGCTGAGCTGGCAGAGGCCTGCGCCCTCCGACGAGGACTCTCCACTGCTGTCCCTGTCTCCATAATCTGCTGATGCTCACTTGTGAGCTGTGATACACCAGGTGACAACACTACTCTATCTCGCGAAGGCCCCACCGAGGTGTGAGTGTCTGCACTGGTGCTGGGTACGCTGAATTCTGCTGACGCTGCGCCCTCAGAGGTTGGAGCTTCCTCTGAGGCGTCTGGCTGCTCAGCCTCTTCCTCCTCTGCAGTGGGGACGGGGGCTTTGGATGGTCCTGTGGGGGAGTAAAGGAAAGAGTTAGAGATGTGATGCCAAGGTTACATGCACATTGGATTTTGCAGATGCTCATAAGTCCAAATGATGTAGCTTCAGACTCGTTGCAACGACTCATGCTATGTCAATGAGAGAGATGGAAAACTATTCTGTCACCAGCTTGCGGGCTTGCTCCTGTCTCTCCTTCCCCAGCTTCCAGAGCCACGTCAGCCCCAACAATCTCCATCACTGCTTCCTCCCAGGGGGTCAGGTGCGCGATTGAGATGGGCCTCCTCCAGTCCTGGCTCGCTCTCTCCTGTTGTGAGCTCTCTTTTCCTGCAATGAGGGAGACAAGTGGAGTTTGAGTGAGAGTGCAGGAGTGAGTGTAGAGATTGCATAGCATAGATACTTAGAAGGAGACAAAGATGGTGTGAGGCTGCAAGACCAAGGGCCCTCCCTATGTGTTGTCAGTTGTGTTCCAAGCATCAGAGTGAGAGGCAGTGTGAGGGCTGCATGGTGGAATAGTTAAGTGAATGTGAGCATAGAGAGATAGGGAATGGGTAAGGGTGCATGGATGTGACTGTGAAGTGGGATGTGGAGGAAGAGATTGCTGAAGCTGAGTGCTGTTGGGGAAAGGCAATGGGGATCAGGTTGAGGGTGATGGAAACTTCATACTTACTTTTCCTGTACGGTGAAGGTCATGGAAGCGCTTCCTGCACTGCATCCAGGTCCGTCCGGTGGCTCCCTGAGAGTTCACCTCTGCAGTCACCTCCATCCATGCAGCCCTGGTCTCTTTGGGAGGCCTCTTCCTCCCTGAGCTAGGGAAGAGGACCTCCCTGTGGGCCCTAACCCCATCCACCAATGTCTGCAGTGACGTCTCATCAGATTTGGCGGCAGCTTGGCTTCTGCCGCTGGCAGCAGCTGGTGCAGGCTCCTCTGCCATTCTGTACGACTGGTTGGGAAGCCTGCAGAGGTTGAAAAGCTTGCTGGAGACTTTAAAAGCACCATGAATGATGACATCATACTGTGGGGCTTTCTGACTGGAAATGGACAATTAGCAAGGGTGCCCACACGCTGGAAAGTAATTGGCCAATTGAGGGAAAATTGCGTCCAGCTGGCAGACCCATTTAGATTCGTGTCGGTACCCGACATTCGGGGAACCCAACAATTCCCCGCACCTGCAGGAAAATTGGCCCCGTTAACTCTGTTTCTCTCTCCACGGATGCTAACCTGGCCTGCTGAGTTTTTCCAGTGTTTTCTGTTGTTATTTTGGATTTCCAGCATCCGCAGTATTTTGCTATCATTATCTGAGGAGTTGTAAATGTCGCTGAACACTGTGCAGTTATCAGCGAACATCCCCATTTCTGACGTTATGTTGGATGGAAGGTCATTGATGCAGCAGCTGAAGATAGTTGGGCCTAGGACATTGCCCTGAGGAACTCCTGCAGCGATGTCCTGGGGCTGTGATGATTGACCTTCAACCACCACAACCATCTTCCTTTGTGCTAGGTATGACTCCAGCCAGTGGAGTGTTTTTTCCCTGATTCCCATTGACTTCAGTTTTACTGGGGCTCCTTGATGCCACACTCGGTCAAATGCTGTCTTGATGTCAAGGGCAGTCACTTCACCTCATCTCTGGAATTCAGCTCTGTAGTGTATGTACCTTGAAGAAGGAACTATATTCTGCAGCCCCTGTATACTGCAGTACCAGTAGTGACCACCCCTGTATATAAGCCTGTGCAGTAACTTTGTATAGTACTTCCAGTTTTGTCTCCATTCAGTAAACGCCTGTTATAACCAACTTCTGCAGTCCGTGTCTCAATTACACACGGACGTTACACTGGTGACGAACAGATCCGAACTTACCTACAGTTCTGCACCACCTCACGGGGATCCATCCCTGAAGCGAAGTTGTTAGAGGTCGAGGCCAGAAGGAAGAAATCCAAAAAGAAAAAACAAACAAACAGAAGAAACGGGCGTCGACCGTGGGCAACCGCCCTCTGATTCATTGAATTCGAAAATTTGCAGGAGAGGCTGTCGAGAGCGGGGCTTGGTTATCCAGTCTATGGTGTTCCAGCTAATCGGGCTGGTGACAGGTAGTACACTGATCCTTCCTGGGCTGCGGCGGGCTAGAGCTCGATCGGGTGGCTTTTCAACGGGGCCGAGCAGCGTTGTCGGGAAGAGGAGAGAGAGAGAGAGGGTGGAGCACACAGGGCGCGGCCGGTGCTACGAAGCCGGGCAGCGTACAGACCCAAGAAGAGGGAGGAAAGTGTCCCATAGGGTCTGCTCTGACGACGGGAACAGTAATTAAAATAAAAGAAATTAGAAGCGCAGAAAGCCGCGAGGAGCTGCAGTTTGCCACGGGGACCGCGGAGAGCGGTGTTGGCAGCAGCGCGGGGGGGGAAGTGTGCGAAGACCATAGGGCATCGCCATCAAGGCATAAAAACGCCAGCAACAGCGCTAGCAGCAGCGGAAAAGACAGAAAGCGTGGGAGGCGCCATCTTAATCCAGCGGGGAAGAAGGCAAAGCGCGGGAGGCGCCATTTTGTTCAATCGGGGAAGAAGGCAAAGCGCGGGAGGCGCCATCTTAGATCTCCAAGATGCCGAAGACTGGCAATATCACTGCCTTCGATAATGCAATAGAAGACTGGACCATGTATGTGGAAAGAGTCGAAGTATATTGCAAGGCAAATGAAGTAGCCGATGAGAAAAAGGCATCGGTACTAATAAACTTAATGGGCGCAAGAACGTACAGCCTATTGCGGAACCTGATCACTCCAGTCAAACTGATGGCGAAGAGTTTTAACGAAATTGTTGATATCCTACAGGAACACCTAAATCCTACACCGCTGCTGATAGCAGAAAGATTTAAATTCCACAAGAGAAATCAGCATAAAGATGAGAGCAATGCTGATTACCTTACGGAACTACGCAACCTATCAAAGCACTACCAGTTCAGAGCAGGACTGGCAGATACCCTACGGGACAAATTTGTCTGTGGACTCCTGAGTGAAGGAACCCAGAAGAGGTTACTCTCAGAGAAAGAGCTGACGCTAGAGAAGGCTTTCAGCGTGGCAGTATCGTACGAAGCAGCAGCAAGGGGAGCTGCGGAAATACAGCAAAAGCCACAGGAATACGGCACCCATGAAATGACACGGGGATTTGAAAAATGTTATCGCTGCGGCAGAACAACCCATGACCAGAAGGACTGCTGGTCCAAGGACAAAACATGCAGGCAATGCGGAAAGATGGGACACATTGCACGAGTTTGCAGGTCCGGGAAAAAGACTAACGACAACAAAAAGACTACTACGGAAAAGTACAGGAAAGTACAAAAGATGACGGACAGTAGTTCCGAAGACCAGAAGAGCGATAGTGAATCCGGGAACAAGAGACTAAGCTGTCTCAAACTACACAACGTAATCACAAAAGAGGATCACCAAACCATTTGGGTCACCCTCACGATAGCAGGGTCCCAAGTCAAAATGGAATTGGATACAGGATCAGCCCTGACCGTCATGAATCGACGAGACTACGAGCGGCTATTCTCACACATACCCTTGAAAGACACATCCATTGTCTTGAAGACATATACGGGGCAGAAAGTATACCCCAGAGGGAAAATAAGGGTGCCTGTTGATTACAACGGCAAGGAAATACAGAAATTGTATCTGTACATACTGCAAGATGGTGGACCACCGTTATTGGGACGTGAATGGATCAGAAAGATAAGTTTAGACTGGCACTCCATTCAGGCACTGACGGTGGCTGGTGAAAAGGATGACGACGTCACACCTGGACGATTGTCAAAAATCTTGGCTAACGCTAAAGAGGTATTTCAACAAGAACTGGAAACTCTTAAAGGCGTAACCGCCGCGATAAAAATAGAAGAGAATGCAATTCCCAAGATTTTCAAAGCAAGACCAGTACCGTATGCAATTCGCCCAGCCGTCGAGGCAGAGCCGGAGAATCTGGAGAATGCAGGCGTGTTAACTAAGGTAGACTGGAGTGAGTGGGCGACACCCATCATTCCTGTCATGAAGAAAATGTTAAACAATAAGTCTGAGGAGGCAAGGAAGGTTCGCATCTGTGGGGACTTCAAGGTGACTGTGAACCCAATCCTTCACACAGTACAGTATCCTCTTCCGAGGATAGAAGATATTTTCGCCTCACTATCTGGAGGGAAACGTTTTACAAAAATTGACCTAGCGCAAGCATATTTGCAGATGGAGGTTGAAGAATCCTCTAGGAAATATCTCACGATAAACACTCACAAAGGTCTTTACCAGTATAATCGACTGGTATTCGGAGTTGCATCAGCTCCGGCTATATGGCAAAGAGTGATGGAACAAGTCCTGCAAGGGATTCCGGGGACTCAGTGTTACTTGGACGACATCCTAGTGACAGGTGAAAATGACAGTGAACACCTTGCCAACCTAGAGCAGGTGCTCACTAGACTAAGAGAACATGGGCTACGAGCCAATCGCCCCAAGTGCGAGTTTTTTAAGAAACAAATATCGTATTGTGGCCACGTGATTGATGAAGAGGGGTTACATAAGTCCCCTGACAAAATTGAAGCGGTAGTTAAGGCTCCAGCGCCTGAAAATGTGTCGCAACTGAGGTCATTCCTCGGATTGGTGAATTACTACCATAAGTTTTTGCCGAATTTGTCCACAACTCTGCACCCACTGAACGCCCTGCTACAAACTGGAGTAGCATGGAAATGGAGCGATGAATGTAAGCCGGCCTTTCAGAAGTGTAAAGGCCTGATCACTTCAAGAGAAGTATTGGCTCACTACAACCCATCACTACCGATAAGACTGGCGTGTGATGCGTCTCCCTACGGCGTTGGAGCGGTACTGTCACATAAATCCCTTGATGGTTCACAGAGGCCGATAGGTTTTGCGTCACGCTCGTTAACTGCAGCCGAGCGTAACTATGCCCAGATTGACAGAGAGGCCCTCAGCCTGGTGTGGGGGGTGAAGAAGTTCAATCACTACCTGCACGGACAGAAATTTACTCTACTAACTGATCATCAACCTCTTGTCTCCATTTTGAACCCTAAGAAGGGCGTCCCGATAATGACAGCACAACAGCTACAGAGGTGGTCCCTTTTCCTAGGGGCACACCAATATGACATCGAGTACAAAGGAACTAAACAGCATGGGAATGCTGATGGATTGTCACGCCTACCGTTGCCAACGGTGGAAGAAGCACCTGCAGTGGATCCTGTGGAGATATTCCACTCGACCATAGTCGAATGTCTACCTGTGACGAATGCAAACATAGAAAAGGAAACACGAAATGACCCGACACTCTCCAGGGTCTATGATTTAACGGTGAAGGGATGGCCAGCACATGGCGAACCACTGTTGCCAGCATTCTCGCCAAGAAGAGAACAGCTGTCAGTGTGCCGAGGAACCTTGATGTGTGGATCCAGAGTAGTAATTCCACCCAAATTGAAGGATAGAGTGCTCAATGAGCTTCATGAGGGTCATCTGGGAGGGGTAAAAATGAAGAACTTAGCCAGAGCGTTTGTGTGGTGGCCGGGAAGCGATAGAGAAATCGAAGAGATGACCAAGAGCTGTACAGGATGCCAGAAGGTCCAAAACGCCCCACCACAAGCCCCTCTACATCCATGGGAGTGGCCCTCATCTCCATGGCAAAGGGTACACATTGATTTTGCTGGTCCATTTATGGACTCGATGTTTTTAATTGCGGTGGATGCACATTCAAAGTGGCCAGAGGTAATAAAAATGTCCTCAACCACCACAGAAAAAACTATCACAGTCTTACGAACCATATTCGCCAGAAATGGGCTGCCTGAACAGATTTGCTCCGACAATGGACCACAGTTTGTGTCTGAAGAGTTCCGGAGGTTCTTAAAGAACAATGGTGTTAAGCATTACACATCCGCCCCATATCATCCAGCCACCAATGGATTGGCTGAGAGGTTCGTTCAAACATTCAAGAAGGCTATCAAGGCAATGTGTAATGAAGACATACCCCTACAACAGAAGGTGGATAACTTCTTGTTTGCCTACCGGAATGCGACACATGCGGTTACCAACCAAACTCCAGCCATGATGTTCTTCAATCGAAGTCTACGATGCCGCTTGGATTTGGTTAAGCCAAACATCAGAAGAGATGTGGAGAACAGGCAGTTTCAGAATATGAATGAAAGGCCAACCAGGAGTTTTAAGATAGGTCAACCAGTTTTGGCCCGGGACTACCGCACAGAGAAATGGCAGCCAGGAACGATCTGCACACGGCAAGGACCTCTAATGTATACCGTGGACGTTGGAGAGAGCATTGTAAGACGCCATGCTGACCAGATTCTAGAGTCACTGGAAAACGTCAAATCTACACCACGATCCTATACACCTGGTGATGAAACCGAAGTACCAATTGCATCTACCTCAGAATCGGTGATATTGGAAGCAGAAGAACCAAACAACGACGTTGATCCCGAATCAACTTTGCCAGAAGAACCTGATACCCCAAAGAGGCGTTATCCGGACAGAATCAGGAAGCCTCTTCAAAGACTGAATTTATAATTGATTAACTTCAGCTAATGTATATAGCAACTGTAATTGTAGATATGTTATTTAATTATTAATCGAATGTTATGTACTGTTTAGCTAAAAGGGGAGGAATTGTAGTGTATGTACCTTGAAGAAGGAACTATATTCTGCAGCCCCTGTATACTGCAGTACCAGTAGTGACCACCCCTGTATATAAGCCTGTGCAGTAACTTTGTATAGTAGTTCCAGTTTTGTCTCCATTCAGTAAACACCTGTTATAACCAACTTCTGCAGTCCATGTCTCAATTACACACAGACGTTACAAGCTCCTTTGTCCATGTTTGGACCAAGGCTGTAATGAGGTCTGGAGCCAAGTTGTCATGGCGGAACCCAAACTGGGCATCAGTGAGCAGGTTATTGGTGAGTAAGTGCCGCTTGATAGCACTGTCAATGACACCATCCTTCACTTTGATTGAGAGTAGACTGATGAGGCGGTAATTGGCCAGGTTGGATTTGTCCTGCTTTTTGTGGACAAGACATACCAGGGCAGTTTTCCACATTGTCGGATAGATGCCAGTGTTGTAGCTGTACTGGAACAGCTTGGCTAGAGGCATGGCTAGAGGAGCACAAGCCTTCAGCACGATAGCCGTGATGTTGTTGGGGCCCATGGCCTTTGCTGTATCCAGTGCGCTCAGCCGTTTCTTGATATCACGTGGAGTGAATCGAATTGGCTGAAGACTGGCTTCTGTGATGGTGGGGACGTCGGGGGTAGGCCGATATGGATCATCCACTCGGCACTTCTGGCTGAAGTTGGTTGCAAATGCTTCAGCTTTGTCTTTTGCACTCACGTGCTGGGCTCCACCATCATTGAGGCTGGGGATATTCTTGGAGCCTCCTCCTCCCGTTAGTTGTTTAATGGTCCACCACCATTCACGACTGGATGTGGCAGGACTGCAGAGCTTTGATCAGATCGTTGATTGTGGTATCACTTAGCCCTGTCTATAACATGCTGCTTCCGCTTTTTAGCATGCATGTAGCCCTGTGTTGCAGCTTCCCCAGGTTGGCACCTCATTTTTAGGTACGCCTGGTGCTGCTCCTGGCATGCGCTTCTACACTCCTTGTTGAACCAGGGTTGGTCCCCTGGCTTGGTGGTAATGGTTGCGTGAGGGATATGCCGGGGCATGAGATTACAGATTGTGGTGGACTACAAGTCTGCTGCTGCTGATGGCCCACAGCGCCTCATGGATGCCCAGTTTTGAGCTGCTGGATCTTTTCTGAATCTATCCCATTTAGCATGGTGGTCGTGCCACACAACACAATGGAGGGTGTACTAAGTGTGAAGTTGGGACTTCGTCTTCACAATGACTGTGTGGTGGTCACTGCTACCAATGCTGTCATGGACAGATGCATCTGCGACAGGTAGATTGGTGAGGATGAGGTCAAGTAGGTTTTTCCCTCGTGTTGGTTCTCTCACCACCTGTCGCAGGCCCAGATTGGCAGTTGTGTCCTTCAGGACTCGGCCAGCTCGGTCAGTAGTGGTGCTACTGAGCCATACTTGGTGATGGACATTGAAGTCCCCCACCCAGAGTACATTCTGTGCCCTTGCTACTCTCAGTGCTTCTTCCAAGTGGTGTTCAACATGGAGGAGTACTGATTCATCTGCTGAGGGAGGGTGGTAGGTGGTAATCAGCAGGAAGTTTCCTTGCCCATGCTTGACCTGAAGCCATGAGACTTCATGGGGATCCGGAGTCAATGTTGAGGACTCCCAGGGCCACTCCTTCCCGACTGTATACCATTGTGCCGCCACCCCTGGTGAGTCTGCCCTGCCAGTGGGACAGGACATATCCAGGGATGGTGATGGAGGAGTTTAGGACATTGGCTGAAAGGTACAATTCTGTGAGTATGACTATGTCAGGTTGTTGCTTGACTAGTCTGTGGGACAGCTCTCCCAATTTTGGCACAAGTCCTCAGATGTTGGTGAGGAGGACTTTGCAGGGTCGACTGGGCTGGGTGTGCCGTTGCCGTGTCCGTAGCCGGTGCTGAGGTCGATGCCAGGTGATCCATTCATTCTTATTATTTTGTTTTGTAGTGGTTAGTTACAACTGAGTGTCTTGCTAGGCCATTTCAGAGGGCAGTTAAGAGTCAACCACATTGCTGTGGGTCTGGAGTCACATATAGGCCAGACCAGGTAAGGATGGCAGATTTCATTAGTGAAGGACGTTGTGCAATAAAGTGTAGGATTTTACCCATTTTTTAGGATTTCACTCTAATGCTTATAGATTTTAGATTCAAACCAAGAGGGAAGATCAGTCACAATACTTTATTACTTCTACCAATTATTCAATAAACAGTTACCAATAATACAACCTTAAAGGAAAGTCTGTATAATGCCCAAAACGAAGGGTCTGAGGGTACACTTTGACATCTTCTTTCTTCTTGGACGATGGACTCCTTTCTCTTCTTTAGAGGGTTAAACAGTTCTTCTTTATACCCTGGCTACTGGCAAACCAAACTTCTGAGTAACTTTCCATCCTCTCTCTCTCTCTGATGCAAAAGCAGTTTTCTAATCTTCCCACAGTCTCTCAAGATCCAAGTGGGTAGCTGTCTTCTTCTACCTCGTCCCTTATCTCTGCAAAAGTACATAATCTCATTTAGCCTTCTAAGCAGTTAGATTAACAATTCTGTGTTCTATACTTTTAACCAAATTCTGGTTTTTGAGCAATCCAGGGTTTCTTTTTAGTTTCCTTAAAACTGGTATTAAAAAGTCCATAATCCTTCAATGGGACATCTGAGGGCTGAGGACGGAGAAACTCCCAGTGTTTGTGGAGTCCCCACCCCTGGCCCACTCCTCCTACATAGATAGCCTAATTTGGAGCAGCTGAAGGCATCGCCCCAACAGGGCATCCAGGAAACTCCAATGTAAGGCATAACTGAGTCCTGACCTAATTTGGAGCCCCTCCTTTCAGCCTCTCTTATTTGGTCACCCTCCATTACAAATAGTTACAGTCAACAGATATTCAGAAAGTCCTTAACTGTTCACCCAAACAAACAATATAAATCTATATTATGGCTTGAACAAACAAATAGCTATTTTTATCTAGAACGTGTATTATTATTTCTTCCAAGTGAGGTAACAATATCCCATAACACATCATTACAACATTCAACGTGGAAATACTTTAAATGAACTAGTTATTCCATTCTTTTAGAGATTGTTTACAAATTATTGAGTATTAGCACTTCTACTATGCATGGATTTTTTTAGAAATCTGGGGATATTAATCCAGACATTACATCATAAAATATGCAACTGTGGGTCTTGACCAAGGTGCACATTAACTGATAATGAAACAAATGATACAGTTGACTAAGCTGGAATTCAACCATTTTTACTCTACCCTAACTGTTGAAGCTGTGAATGTATTTACAAAATTTAAACTGAATGAATTCAGTTTTTTTTTATTTCTATGTTTATCAGTTTTATTTCCATTAGGAACTGTTGTATAAAAAGTTGTTGAATTTACTGGTAATAGTATTCTCCCTGCATACAGTGTCTTTCATTAAATTTTAATGGATTTCATCAGGACAGTCTGGCCCAGCTGACTTGGCTGGTGTTATCACAGGTATTGGTTGCGGGGTGGGGGCGGGGGGGCGGAGGGGGCTGCTGCGGGAGGTGGTGGCAAAGGAGCAGGCATGCTGACACCCTGAGAGAGGTCAATACATACCGCTGTCATCCCCAGCTCTACCTCACCATCACCTCTCTCGATCACTCCACTGTCTCTGATTTGTTACACTGCTTGTCCAATATCCAGTACTGGTTGAGCAGAAATTTCCTCCAACTAAATATTGGGATGATCTAAGCCATTGTCTTTGGTCCTTGTTATGTCTGACATTGGTGATAGGTACTCGATTGCCTTGGCCTGAGCACATGGAGTTTGATAGTGCTGTTATCATTGTATTGTGTATAGGTATTCGATTGCTTGTGCCTGGAAGTGTGTGTGTGGCAGCCATTATAAAAGCAACATGAACTGAACTCTGCTTACAGTCTCTGGATTATCTTTGCAAACGCAACATTTGGCGACAAGGATGGCTGAAATCTCTCTTCCACCACCTCCTCCCTTCCTTGCACTACCAGGTGAGCCCCCGATCCCATGGATTCGCTGGTTACAGTCCTTTGAAACCTATCTCATTGCTCTTGGACTAGAAACTGAGTACATCACGGAAAAAGGCACTGTTATCCCATTGCTTGGGAGCGGAGGGCCAGCGTGTTCTTGGGACATTATGCACAGCAGACTCAATCCAAACATATGATGAGGCTGTGGCTCTGTTAAGCACACACTTCTCTGCCCCACAAAGTGCCCTCCTGTGGCGATTCATTTTTAGACAGCGTCACCAACTCCTCAGCGAGTCTGAGCATCAATACGTGGCTAATTTGAGGGGGTTAGCTAGCTCGTGCAAGTTCGGTGCACGACAAGATGAGATGGTGCGTGATCAACTAATAGAGCACACAAACAACGTGAGAGTGTGTGAAAGACTGTTACTGGAGTCCGACGATCTGTCGTTGTCACAGGCAGTCAATATTGCCTTTCAAGTGGAGTCTGCAGCCGAATGTGCAGTGAAACTAGCACACACACCCAGTGACGGCGCCCTCGGCCCCGACAGCTCTGTCACGGTAATGCTCGCGCGACGGCAGCAACGCGCGCTACCGTGGCAACAGTGTGGAAACTGCGGATCTCGTTCACATGCTACTAGAGCGCAGAATTGCCCCGCGTGTGGCCAAGCCTGTCGCAATTGTGGAAAACAAAATCACTTTACCAATGTCTGCCGCTCTGCCCCGGTTGCTACAAATGAACACTCTCAGTACTCAAGCACTATAATTCACAATGTGAGCTCTGGGCCATAGGTGGCTTTCAAGTCATGCACAATTAACCTGAATGATGTGTGCATCCCGCTGTTGTTGGATACCGGTGCCAGCGTCTCACTGCTGAATGTGGACACATTCAAACGCTTTTTCAACTCCCTGCCACTCTCTGCGCCCTCCACTACCCTTTGCGGGTATGGTAATTCAAAAATTGGACTAGTGGGCTCAGTCAACCTCACTGTACGCTATGGAACAAAAGTTTTTCCAGATTTTTGTTTTCATGTGGCACGCCAAGGAGCTAACCTGATGGGACTGGATCTTTTCACTGACCTGGGTTTTTCTCTCTTGGACACCGGCGGGTCTGCGATTCTGCACGTCGCCTCACCGTGGTGCCAAACATGGCCAGCACTCTTCGAGGGTCTGGGCTGCCTGACTGCCTTCACCCACCAGCCCATGGTTGACTCCACCGTTACCCCTGTCATTCAGCCACTGCGACGCATCCCGCTTGCTCTCCATGACGGGGCCACAGCTGAACTAAAGCAGCTACTGGAGGCCGGCATCATCGAACCAGTTGATGCCTCCCCATGGGTCTCCAACCTGGTGGTCGCAACGAAAAAGTCAGGTGGTCTACGCGTCTGTGTCGATCTTCGAGCAGTGAATAAGACCGTAATCCCTGACAAGTATCCACTGCCCACGTCAGAGGAACTCACAGCGCAGTCCTATGGTTCCATCCTGTTCTCGAAACTGGACCTTCGACAGGGCTATCTACAGGTTCCCCTCCACCCCAGCAACAGGGACCTCACTGCTTTTGTGACACATGCTGGCGTCTTTCGGTACACCAGGATGCCATTTGGACTTAGCTCTGCACACAGCTTCTTCCAAAAGGTGATGTCCTCTGTGCTCGCGGGCATTCCTGGGGTGGCCATCTACCTGGATGACATCGTCATGCATGGGCCCTCGACCTCCACTCACGACGAACGCCTTCACAGAGTTTTCACAGCTCTAGCAAAACACAAGCTCACACTGAATGGCGAAAAGTGTGTCTTTGCTGTTTCAGAGATCGAATTTGTGGGGTTTCGGTTGTCGGCTGACGGCATATCCCCACTCCAGTCAAACGTGGATGCCATTCACAGCATCCCAGAACCCAGCTCTGCAGCACAGGTTGCCTCCTTCCTTGGCATGACTGGGTACTACCTGAAGTTTTTGCCCCAGTACTCAGCCACCACAGCCCCACTGCGCCAGCTCCTGTGACAGGATGAGCCCTGGGTGTGGTCACAAACCTGTACGGAAGCTGTTCGCCTCCTCAAATCGCAGCTCACGTCGCTTCCAGTGTTGGCTCACTTTGACGTCGCCAGCCCCACCCACGTCACCTGTGATGCGTCCGCTGCATCTGTGGGGGCGGTGTTATCACAGATACAGAATGGAGTGGAGAAACCAATCGCCTTTGCCTCCCGAGCCCTTAGCCCCACCGAACAGAAGTACTCAGTAGGTGAGCGTGAGGCGCTGGCGTGCGTCTGGGCATGTGAGCGGTGGCACCTGTACACGTATGGCCGTGCCTTCACCCTGCGAACCGATCACCAGACTCTCACTGCCCTGCTGTCGACATCTGGCACGGGCCACAGACCACTGCGTCTACACCGCTGGTCTGACCGCCTCCGCCAATACAATTTCAGTCTCCAGTTCACACCAGGACGTGACAATGTTGTTGCAGATCTGCTCTCCCGCACTGTCTCTGCCCCAGCCCCACTCGTCGGGTCTGACCATGTGGAACAGGATATCGTCCAGATGCTGCACACGCCTCTCCAAACCACAGTCTCTCTCCAGGAGCTCAAAGAGGCCTCTGAACAGGATCCGGCCCTCTCCCAGCTGTGCACCTTCATCAGAGATGGCTGGCCTTGCAAGGTGCCTGAGGAACTGTCTGCCTACTCCAGAGTTAAAGAGGAGCTCTCCTGCTGGAATGACTCCTGTGTTGCACGTGGGCTCTGCACTGTGGTCCCAAGTGCCCTTTGTGCGCGTGTTTTATCCATGGCGCATGAGGGCCACTTGGGCATAGTGAAGCTCAAACAACGATGCCGAGACCTAGTGTGGTGGCCGGGCATCGACAGGGAAATCGAGGCCCTGGTCAAGGACTGTGCAGCCTGCCTTGTAAGTGGCAAGACTGGCCACCAAGCTTCCCCACCCCTGCAACCCCTTGCCTGGCCCTCTCAGCCCTGGGAGCACCTGCAGCTGGACGTCTGCAGGGAGATCCATGGTGTCCCCCACCATCAACGGTTCCTAGTGGTGACCTATGACCTGCACTCAAAATGGCCAGAGGTCACTGCCATGGGCTTCGTCACCTCTCGGGTCATCATTGATATCCTTGAGTCCCTCTTCTCCTGCTGGGGCCATCCAAAGGCCATCACCACAGACAATGGCCCCCAAATGGTCTCTTCGGAACTCTCCTCTTACCTTGAGAGCAAGGGCATCCGTCACATTCGCACAGCGTACTACCACCCCGAGTCAAATGGGGGGGTGGAGCGTTTTAACCAGACACTGAAAAATGGCCTCAGAGCACACCTATCCCAGGGGTGTGCGTTTGACAAGGCCCTCCTCCACACACTGCTGCACTACAGAGCCTCCCAGCATGTGATGAAATATTCCATTCACCACTGCCTGTGACTGAGATCGGTTTCAGTGTCATTTCCCTCCCCCCAGACCTCATTGTATTGTGTACTGGAATGTGCTGTATTGTATACTGGAATGTGCTGGAATGTGCTGTGTGTAGGGCTCCGCCCATACCTGGCCCCGTTTGTAAGCTAGCTTCAGTCTGGCCTCAGTCTCCAGAAGGAAGACATCTCTCTCTCTTACGTGTTACTTTCTAAGTTAATAAAAGCCTTGTTTTTGTTCTGCTAACTTCGAGTCTCGGAATTATTGAGGCACATCAATTTTATTAACTTATTTTTCAACACTATGGATCAACTCCTGAAACCCGAACGTTTGGATTTGGATCAACATGCTCCGGACGCATCAGCACGCTTCGGACACTGGTTTGAGTGTATGGAATTCTTCCTGGACAATTCCGCAGCCGTCAAAGACGCTACGGACGCTGCGAGGATGAGACTTGGAATTCTGCGGAATTGGGTAAGCCACTGGGTTTACCCCCTCATCCAAGACGCCGAGACATACCTGGCCGCCTGCGACATCTTAAAGGCGCATTACCAGCAGCCTACGAATGAGGTGTATGCTAGGCACCTGCTCGCTACCCGCGCACAGCGACCTGGGGAATCGGTGGAGGAGTTCCTAAGCACCCTGAAAATGCTTGGCAAAGACTGCAAGTGCCGAGATGTAAAAGCCGCAGTGTACACTGACGAGCTTGTTCGCGATGCCTTCATCACAGGCCTCAGCTCCACTTACATCTGGCAAAGACTGCTGGAAAAAACGGGGTTGGACCTGAAACAGGCTGCGGACATCGCGCGATCCCTGGATGTGGCCCAGAGAAACTCGGACGCCTACTCTTCAGCCCGCGCCGTCCACGCCGCCACGTGTGCACCGAGGGCGCCACCATCTTGGAAGGCATCTTCCCCGCCCGACAGCCCGACACCGGCTGGGCCCCGCTCTCCCCCCAGAAGCCCTACGACAGCCGCGACGCGTCAGGGACCCAACTGCTACTTCTGCGGGCAGCCAAAGCACACCAGAAACCTGTGCCCGGCGAAAGGCACCACCTGCTTTAAGTGCGGTAAGAAGGGGCACTTCGGGAAGGTGTGCAGAGGGAACCCCGCCGGAAAACCAACCGCCGGAAAACCCGCCACCGCCGCGTGTGCGCCGTGGGAGCGGCCATCTTGGACGCCATCTTGCCCGACCTCGTGGGGTCCGCCATCTTGTGAGCAGACAGCGTGGACGCCATCTTGTATCGATCAGGGCCCTACAGTGGCATCGGTCACTGTGGACCAGACCAGGCCGCACCCGCTATCCAGATCAATGGTGGACATCGAGGTAAACGGGTGCCGGGTTAAATGCTTAATTGACAGTGGAAGCACGGAGAGCTTTATCCACCCAGAACTGGCACAACAACTCTCCCTAAAGGTGGTCCCTACTCAGGGTACCATCTCTATGGCTGATAAAACCCAGACATCGACCATTCTGGGTTACTGCATGGTACAATTGTGCGTTAACGGAACTGTATATGATCATTTTAAAGTATTAATCATGAAGAACCTATGTGCGAGCGTGATCTTGGGCCTGGATTTCCAGTGCAACCACCAAAGCATCACGCTCAAGTACGGTGGGTCCCAGCCGCCCCTCACAGTGTGCGGTCTGGCTACCCTGAAGGTAAAGCCGCCTTCGCTATTCGCGAACCTTACCCCTAACTGCCGGCCAATAGCGACCAAAAGCAGGAGGTACAGCTGGGAGGACAGGCGGTTTATCGCGACTGAGGTAGACAGGCTCCTGAAAGAGCGCATTATTGAACGCAGCAACAGCCCGTGGCGCGCCCAAGTGGTAGTGGTAAGGGGTAGCGAGAAGAAACGGGTGGTGATCGACTATAGTCAAACGATCAACAGGTACACCCTACTAGACGCCTACCCGCTACCCCGCATATCAGAAATGGTGAACCAAATCGCCCAATACCGGGTGTTCTCCACCATCGACCTCAAGTCAGCGTACCACCAGCTCCCTATCAGACCAGAGGACCGCCCGTACACCGCCTTCGAGGCGAACGGACGCCTCTACCAATTCCTCAGAGTCCCCTTTGGGGTGACGAATGGGGTCTCGGTCTTCCAGAGGGAGATGGACCGCATGGTCGATGACCACCACTTGCAGGCAACCTTCCCCTACCTCGACAACGTCACCATCTGCGGTCACAACCAGCAGGATCACGACTCGAACCTCGAGAGGTTCCTGAAAACCGCACAAAAACTCAACCTCACCTACAACGAGGACAAGTGCGTTTACAACACCACGCGCCTCTGCATACTAGGCAGCGTGGTGGAGAATGGGGAAATCGGGCCAGACCCCGACCGATTGCGCCCCCTACGGGAGCTGCCCCTGCCCAACACTCCCAAAGCCCTGAAAAGGTGCCTGGGGTTATTTTCTTATTATTCCCAATGGGTCCCCAACTACTCCGACAAAGCCCGCCCCCTCTTGAAAGCATCCTCTTTCCCGCTCTCTGCTGAGGCCCACGCCGCCTTCAAAAGCATTAAGCAAGATATTTAGCGGGCCACGCTACAGGCAGTGGACGAGAACACTCCATTTCAAGTGGAAAGTGATGCGTCTGACTTCGCCTTGGCAGCCACCCTCAACCAGGCGGGGCGGCCCGTAGCTTTCTTCTCGAGGACCCTCCAAGGGCCCGAGATCAGACACTCCTCCGTGGAAAAGGAGGCCCAAGCCATCGTGGAGGCAGTGCGCCACTGGCGCCACTACCTAGCCGGCAAACGCTTCACCCTACTTACCGACCAGCGGTCGGTAGCGTTTATGTTCAATAATAAACAGAGGGGGAAGATTAAAAATGATAAGATTCTTAGGTGGCGGATCGAGCTCTCCACCTTCGAGTATGACATCATTTACCGGCCAGGGGCCCTTAACGAATCCCCTGACGCCCTCTCATGAGGGATGTGTGCCAGCGCCACCGGGGATCGGCTACAGACCCTCCACAACGACCTCTGCCACCCAGGGGTCACGCGGCTGTTCCACTTCATAAAGTCCCGTAACTTACCCTACTCGATTGAGGAAGTTCGGTCCCTGACCAGGAACTGCCGCACTTGCGCTGAGTGCAAGCCTCGGTTCTACCGCCCAGATAGAGCCCACTTAATCAAAGCTACACGGCCCTTTGAGCGGCTCAGCTTAGATTTCAAGGGCCCCCTCCCGTCCGTCGACCGCAATGTTTACTTCCTGAACATTGTGGACGAATACTCCCGGTTCACATTCGCCTTCCCCTGCCCAGACATGACCAGTGCCACGGTCATTAAATGCCTCAACAGCCTGTTCTGCCTGTTCGGTATGCCGAGCTACATCCATACGGATAGGGGGGCGTCCTTCATGAGTGAAGAGCTACGCCAGTACATGCTGTCCAAGGGGATCGCCACGAGCCGTACCACCAGCTACAACCCCCGGGGTAACGGCCAAGTGGAGCGAGAGAACGGGACAGTATGGAAAGCAGTCACTCTAGCTCTAAGGACCAAGGGCCTCCCTATCTCCCGCTGGCAGGAAGTCCTCTCGGATGTGCTCCATTCGATACGGTCGCTATTGTGTACGGCCACTAATACCACGCCTCATGAACGAATGTTTGTCTTTCCCCGGAAATCCACCTCAGGCGTATCCATGCCGTCATGGCTCACCACCCCAGGTCCGGTACTCGTGCGAAGGCATGTGAGGGGCCACAAGACGGACCCTCTCGTGGAGCCAGTACACCTACTCCACGCCAACCCCCAATACGCATATGTCCGGCACGCCGACGGAAAGGAGGACACCGTGTCCATAAAAGACGTCGCCCCAGCCGGCATCGACAACAACCACGGCAATAGCGGCAACGACGATCACAGCAACTCTTACCCACCCACTACTCTTTCATCACCCCCGGAAGAACACCGACCAACGGCACCCCCACCAACTACCCCTCCAACAACCCTGGCGGCACCCCCGGCAGAGACCCAGGAGGCTACCGGGGACACCCAGCCGACACCCGCGGCACCGCAACAGCCACGTCGGTCGCAGAGGACTATCAAACCCCTGAACAGACTAAATCTATAGAAGGGGTGAATGTGATGAAATATTCCATTCACCTCTGCCTGTGACTGAGATCGGTTTCAGTGTCATTTCCCTTCCCCCAGACCTCATTGTATTGTGTACTGGAATATGCTGTATTGTATACTGGAATGTGCTGGAATGTGCTGTGTGTAGGGCTCTGCCCATACCTGGCCCCGTTTGTAAGCTAGCTTCAGTCTGGCCTCAGTCTCCAGAAGGAAGACATCTCTCTCTCTTACGTGTTACTTTCTAAGTTAATAAAAGCCTTGTTTTTGTTCTGCCAACTTCGAGTCTCGGAATTATTGAGGCACATCACAGCATTCCACTACAGGTGTCTCACCCGCATCCCTCATGCTAGGCCGTGAGCTCATGCTGCCCCTTGGCAGGCTCCGCCCCTCGCTAGCTCAGAGCCCTGCTCCACCGGCTCAAGCCACAGTCGCTAGACAGCAGGAGAAGATGAAACTCCGCTTCGACCAGTCGAAGAGGGCCAAGGTGCCCAACATCTCAGTCTCCAATTGGGTCAGAGTCCGCAGGCCTCACCGCAATAATAGGATGGCGTCATTCTGGTCCTCCCCTCTCCAAATCAGCCGTCAGCTTGGACCAGCCACTTTCTGCCTCACTGACGGCTCTCGGTGGCATGCCAGCCGCCTTCGGAAGGTGCCAGCACCCCCTGATGCGGGATTATGTGGACCTAACCCCCAAGCCTTACCCCCAGAGTGGCGGGATGCACATGTGACTCAGCCAGACAACCCCCAAGCAGATGTTGTGCCTCAGCCTGCTCCTCAGCAGTCCCCACTTCGGCCTGCTCTTCACCAGTCCACACCTCGGCCTGTTCGTACACGTTCTCGCCCTGGCCACCTACAGGACTTTGTCACTACATTTCATGTTTGAAATTCTGTGAGGGGGGAGGAAATGTTATGTCTGACATTGGTGATAGGTGCTCGATTGCCTTGGCCTGAGCACATGTAGTTTGATAGTGCTGTTATCATTGTATTGTGTATAGGTATTCGATTGCTTGTGCCTGGAAGTGTGTGTGTGGCAGCCATTATAAAAGCAACATGAACTGAACTCTGCTTACAGTCTCTGGATTATCTTTGCAAACGCAACAGTCCCCACCACAAACTCCATTCCCTAGCCACTGACTCCATCCATCTCCCTGTCACTATGAGGCTGAATCAGACCATTCGCAACCTTAGTGTCGTATTTGACCCCGAGATGAGCTTCCAACCACATTTCCTCTCCATCAGTAAAGACCGCCCACTTCCATCGCCTGTCTCCACCCTGCCTCAGCTCATCTTATGCTGAAACTCTCATCCATGCCTTTTTTACCTCTAGACTTGACTATTCCAATGCTCTCCTGCCAGCCTCCCATCTTCCACCCTCCACAAACTTGAGATCATCCAAAATTATGCTGCCCATATCACACCAAGTCCCGTTCACCCATCATCCATGTTCTCGCTGACCTAGATTGGCTCCCAGTCCGGCAACGCCTCGATTTTAAAATTCTCTTCCTTGTTTTAAATCCCTACATGGCCTTGCCTTCCCTATCTCTTTAAACACCTCCAGTCCTACAACCCTCCGGGATCTTTGCACTCTTCCAATTCTGGCCTCTTGCACATCCCTGATTTTCATTGCTTCACCATTGGCGGCTGTGCCTTCAGCTGTCTAGGCCCTAAGCTCTGGAATTCCCTCCCTAAACCTCTCCACCTCACTACCTCTCTCTCTCCCCCTTTAAGACGCTCCTTAAAACCTAACTCTTTGACCAAGCTACCCTATTATCTCCTTGTGTGGTTCGGTGCCAAATTTTGTTTGGTAACGCTCTTGTGAAGTGCCTTGGGACTCTACTACATTAAAGGCACTATATAAATGCAAGTTGTGGTTGTTTCCATCGCTCTACTGAAGAGGACTGCAGGTGGACAACCTAGTGTCATGACCACCCAAGATTTTTTTTAACAGGGTTCTGTTGTTAACTGAGTGCCTGGACCTCAACTCAGGTGCTCCTGCAACATTATAGGCCTTTGACATTTAAATACATTCTGGTCTCCTAATAAGCCTTGCGCTCAATTTGTATGCAGCCTCTGAATGCCAGTAGTGCTTCAGCCCGCATATGGGGTTGCAAAGCATGATAGGTTTCAGTCCTCCATGTACAATAATATGGAGAGTTGGCACCCAGTGTGCATCAGTGCAATGGATGCTGTCCATCGTATTATCAGCATCTATGTGTAGAAAACTGTAAAGCTGTTCATTACAAGTTTGAGGTGGACTCATCCATGCTCTGGCAGGCTGCCCAGTGTACCAAGCATTTCCTGGTATATGCGCATTAGCCTTCTTCGGTGGCCTGGCGCATTGATTTCTGCATCTGAGTCTCTGGAGCAGAACTAATATGTGACCTCACCCTCCGGCGAGTTGGCACCTGTGGTATCCTATCCCTCTGCCCTAGCTCCTGCACCCGTGCCCAGTGAGTCACAACATGCAGAGTGAGAAGTCAGAAGAGACAAGGAGAATTAGGTATGAAGAAACCCTGCTTAGTGTTACCTTGACAACCAGAGACAAATCAGTAAACTTCTTGTGGCATTGCATCTATGACCTGGGAGCAGTGCTCCTGATTTACTCCAATTGCCTCCTCCATCAGCCTGGAGGGCTGCCTACCCCCCCCCCGGGTGTTAAAGGATGATCCTCATCCCCTATAGTTCCTACACCAAGGCCTCCAGTACATTATCAGCGAAACTTGGTGCCCACTTTCTCCCAGTTTCAGCCATTTCAGTGTTTCACTCAGGAATTCTTTACAGCATTTCTTGTAGTCTTTAAGTAGTGTGGGTACCTCCTGATATCGCCCCCCCACCTCCACTCATGCAGTATGCAGCCAACAAACAACGCGGGTAGGGCTGGCTGCACATACAGATCATTAAAATAAACAGGCAGAATGGATTTCATGTGCCGCATGCACTCGTAACAACCATCGCAGGTTAATAGTGCACCGCCCACACAATGCACATTTAAAAAAATTTGTTTATGGGATGTGGGCATCGCTGGCAAGGCCAGCATTTATTGCCCATTCCTAATTGCCCTTGAGAAGGTGGTGGTGAGCCGCTTCTTAAACCGCTGCAGTCCATGTGGTGAAGGTACTCCCTCAGAGCTGTTAGGGAGGGAGTTCCAGGATTTTGACCCAGCAACGATGAAGGAACGGCAATATACTTCCAAGTCAGGATGGTGTGTGACTTGGAGGGGAACTTGGAGGTGGTGGTGTTGGCGGGTTAATTACAGTCCTAGCCCTTTTGGGCTATTGCAGATCAGTCGTATTCCCCAGACGTCAGCTTCAACTTAAGTTAGAGATAGCCGAATTGCATAAGATGCTTAACTGGGTCTAAAGGTTCAGGCTATCTCTCCCTAAAGGAAAGGAATGACTGAAGATGTTACCATCCTCCGGATAGTACTTTTAATAAGTTGAACCAGACTGTAACCTTCCAGATATTATGAGGGTCCAGAATACCCCCCAGAATTCTGCAACTCCTTACAAAAGAGTGTATAGAATTTGTGGGTTCGCGAGTCTATACAGAATTACTCTTTGAGACAATTAGTTTTATTCAAGAGCTGACATTCAGTTAACATCTGTTGAATCAGTCGCAACATTAACAATTCATAATACAATTAGTTTACATTTCTTATTTCTCAGAGATCCTTATTCTCAAATCTTTACTTCGTTAAATTTCTTATTTCTTACTTATTTCTAAATCCAGAACATCCACCAAAAATCAATACCTTGGTTTTACCCGAGACTCAAAGTTAAAAACTTACAGAGATGCCTCTGGAAAGTTGAGAAATGCCCTGCCCGTTCAGCGTGTTCTGACGTTCTGTTAAAAAGGTCTTATTTTTATACCCTTTTGGCTTTGGTTTCTTCTTTGATGTTCTCTGCTGATGTTAGCTAATTGTCTTTATTGATACCTCTTTCGAATGCTTTCTATTCTTACTATCAATTCTACTATTGCATGCATAATTATTTCTCTACCTTTAGGTGTTCCAAAAACCATCATAAAAACAATGACAGCAATGGTTTTTTGTTTGATGCCATTCTTATCGAAGATTCTTCATTCAATTCTTAATATTGGCTTTACTGGTTTTTACCAGACATTGAGTCTCCGTGGTGGTCCACGTTTAATACAAACACAATGCAATTGCTTGGTGTCATCGATTTGATGTCATATCTTCAAAGTCTTGTTGGTATGGTTTTTACTATGTCTAATATATTAAAGACACTTCAACTGAATGTTTCATGCATTTCTAGCTATCTCAATTGGTTGCATATTTAATCTTATGGTTTCTGTTTTCCAAGTTTAACATAAAACTATTTGACCAGCAGATGTTTCTTTTACTTGATATCATGTTTTCAAAGGCACATGCCTCTTTTAATGTTTGTATTTCTGTTTCAACGTGTTAGTTTTTCACACTTTAAACTGTGGCCTAGAAATTGAGTGCCCTTAGCGCCGATTTTGCGGCGCTAGAGGGCCTAGCGCTGCATTTGGCGCCGGCGCCGAAATTGCCTGGGGCCCTTACGCCGCGGTAGACCGGTAGCGCTGCGCCGGCACCGATGACGTCATCGGTGTGCGCAGCGTCCCGGTTGCCATGCCGACGGGCCCCAGCGCCGAAATTCAGTTGCGGCCGCCTCGCCCGTGACAGCCGCAACTAAGACTCTGGCAACAGAGTCTTACGAGTCTTTGCGCCGGCGCATTAAAGGCCCCGCGGTGGCCGGCCGCTTTCCCGCCGGCCGCCTGGCCGCAGCTCCCTCCCCGGACTTCCCCCCCCCCCCGCCCCGGAACAGAAGCAAGCCCGGCACTTGTCCGAGGTGCCGGGCTCATTTTTTAAAAGATTTTTGCGGGCCGCGATCGGGTGCAGGCAGCTCCTCCTTAAGGGAAGGAGGAGGCCTGCACTTCCCGAGCCTGCCGCACCGCATCGGGTGCCGCAGCGCCGGAATTGCGGCGCGAAACGGCAGTTAGCGCCGATTTACCACCGCAAAGACCCTTCAGTAGCGCCGGCAGCCGTTTGGGCGCGGCCCTGCTGAATTTTTGGCGCGCGCAGGGGGACTTAGCGCCGGCACTAACTTCCGGCGCTAAAGCCCTGGCTAAGCCAAAACTCAATTTCTAGGCCTGTGTCTCTCATTGTGTTTGTTGCAAACCGTAGACCTTTCGGAACCACCAATGGTTTGCTTCAATCTTTCATTGTTTTAGAATATTTAACTAATTCCCATTTCAAAGCTTGTTTACAGCTTTATTATCAACTGATCTTTTCTCAGAAGCCTGTATTCTGTTTACAGCCTTCTCTGTTGAGACTTGTGTCTTTTAAACCCAGTGGCCTAGAAATTCCCTTGGGTTTGCGCCCATTTAGGGGCGCAAGAGTGGGTTGCGCCGGAAGTTGCGTCGCCGCTGAAATTAGGTGGGCCTTTAAATCGGCGTAAGCCGGTAGCGCTGCGCCGGCACCGATGACGTCATCGGTGTGCACAGCGCCCCGGTACCGCCCGAAACCACACCGATCCCCATCTTCAGTAGCGGCCGCCTCTTCCCTGGCGGCCGCTAACAACGTTTTGAAAACCTGGCCGTGCTGCAGCCTTAGAGGCGCTATTTAAAGCGGAGGTGCGGCCGGCCGCTTTTTCGGCGGCCGCCTGCCCGCACCTCCTTCCCCGGCCTCCTCCACCCCCCCCCCCCCGCAGCATTGCCGGCTGGTTTCCGTGGAGCCCGGCACTTCGCCGTTGTGCCGGGCTCTTTTGCCGGCACTTTCAATGGGGCTCCGGCCGTTGCAGGCACCTCCCCCTTAAGAGAAGGGGGAGGCCTGCAGTACAGCAGCCTGCCGCTCCACATCGGGTGGCGCAGCGGGACCGGCAGCGCTGAAATTCACTTTCAGCGCCCCAAGCGGGGCGGGCACACCCTGTACCAGCGCCCGCTTCCGCTTTGGGGCGCTGAAAGTGAATTTGGGGCGGGCACAACTGGCTCGGCGGCGGGCGCTAAATTTCCGGCGCAAACGTGCTGGCGGGGCGTCACCGAATTTATAGGCCAGTATGTCTTTAATTAATAATATTAGAAATCTGTTCATAGTATCGTGTATTTCTCTGAATCATGGCTATTCCTTCACAGTGTTCCCATGCGCCTGCTGCTCTCGTCCTTCTAGGTGGTAGAGGTCGCGGGTTTGGGAGGTGCTGCTGAAGAAGCCTTTGCGAGTTGCTGCAATGCATCTTGTAGATGTTACACACTGCAGCCACGGTGCACCGGTGGTGGAGGGTGTAAGATGGTGGATGGGGTACCAACCAAGCAGGTTGCTTTGTCTTGGATGGTGTCGAGCTTCTTGAGTGTTGTTGGAGCTGCACTCATCCAGACAAGTGGAGAGTACTCCATCGCACTTCTGACTTGTGCCTTGTAGATGGTGGTAAGACTTTGGGGAGTCAGGAGGTGAGACACTCGCCAGCCTTTGACCTGCTCTTGTTGCCACAGTATTTATGTGGCTGGTCCAGTTAGGTTTCTGGTCAATGGTGACCCCCCAGGATATTGATGGTGGGGGATTCGATGATGGTAATGCCGTTGAATGGCAAGGGGCAGTAGTTAGACGCTCGCTTGTTGGAGATAGTCATTGCCTGGCACTTGTGTGGCATGAAAGTTACCTGCCACTTATCAGCTCAAGCCTGAATGTCGTCCAGGTCTTGCTGCATGCGGGCATGGACTGCTTCATTATCTGAGGAGTTGCGAGTGATACTGAATACTGTGCAGTCATCAGCGAACATCCCCACTTCTGACCTTATGATGGAGGGAAGGTCATTGATGAAGCAGCTGAAGATGGTTGGGCCTAGGACACTGCCCTGAGGAGCACCTGCAGCGATGCCCTGGGGCTGTGATGATTGACCTCCAACCACCACAACCATCTTTCTTTATGGTAGGTATGACTCCAGCCAGTGGAAAGTTTTCCCCCACCCGATTCCCATTGACTTTTGTTTCACTAGGGCTCCTTGATGCCATACTCAGTCAAATGCTGCCTTGATATCAAGGCAGTCACTCTCACCTCACCTCTGGAATTTAGCTCTTTTGTCCATGTTTGGACCAAGGCTGTAATGAGTTCTGGAGCCAAGTGGTCCTGGCAGAACCCAAACTGGACATCAGTGAGCAGATTATTGCTGAGTAAGTGCTGCTTGATAGCACTGTCGACGTCACCTTTCATTACTTTGCTGGTGATTAAGAGTAGACTGATGGGGTGGTATGTGGCCAGGTTGGATTTGTCCTGCTTTTTGTGGACAGGACATACCTGGGCAGTTTTCCACATTGTCGGATTGATGCCAGTGTTGTAGCTTGGCTAGAGGCATGGCTAGTTCTGGAGCACAAGTCTTCAGCACGATAGCCGGGATGTTGTTGGGGCTCACAGCCTTTGCTATATCCAGTGCACTCAGCCGTTTCTTGATATCACGTGGAGTGAATCGAATTGGCTGAAGACTGGCTTCTGCGGTGGTGGGGACCTCAGGAGGAGGCTGATACTGTGCTATTTCATTTCTAGGTCATTGATTTGTAATAGTTTTAAAGAAATTAATTTACTTAGTATAGAATCATGGCCGACTGTTTTTAATCTTTCAGCTCCAAACATCAAAAGTATGGACGTATCAGCTGGCAGGTAATATGAAATGTTATAAAGTTTTATAGAATTTGTAAGTTACTTTTCGTTCAATGAATTAATAACAATAAATATGCTCCCTTACAGTTATGATTTAGAATTCATTGAAAGGGTGGATATGATGCTCAAAGATTGTGAAGGAAGCATTAACCTATATGCCAAAGACTGTGAATGTAAACCAGTATTGGATGCTGTTTACTGTCCCCTTGTTCGTCACTGGATGGGAGCTGGAAATGTGGCTAAGACATTCTTCTTTCTAATTGAAACTGCTGCAGCTGCTTTGCATATCTCCAATAACTTGATGGTATGTTTTCAGATAGAATTCATATTTAAGCAACAGGCATTGTAATAAATGTGTTTAAAAAAAACAATGTTATTGCAATCCAGTAAGCAACTGGATTCTTAGCAGAAGGACCACATATGTAGCTGTATCCTATAGATTTGAAGATCAAAGCTAGGTAGGAATGTACGTTGTGAGGAGGATGCAAAGAGGGTTCAAGGGGATATAGACAAGCTAAGTGAGTGAGCAAAAACATGGCAAATGAAATACAGGCCTAGAAATTCAGTTGGTTGCGCCAGCCGCTAGCGCCTTAAGAGGGCAAGAAGTGGGGCGCTAAGCAGCTAGCGACCGGGTGCGGCACGATCTGCGCCTCTCGCGAAATTCAGTTACGATTTAGCGGCGGCGCAAAATCCTGACATCATTTCATGGTTCAATGCCCTTTGTGCGCCCCAAACCGGAAATTCAGTGGCGCTGGCCTATTGTGCGTCTGGCACCCCCAGCAACTGGTAAAGGGGAACGGTTCCCAGTCGCTGCGGGGTGCGGGGGGCGCTAATTAAAGGGGACTCCTCCTGCAGTATAAATGGCATCCTTGTTGCTCCAATCCTTCTTTGTGAGGGACGGATATTTGGAGAGAGACAAGGGGAGAGAGCTTTCTGGTTTGACTCAACGCTCGCACAGGTACTTGTGGCTTTAGGCCAGAGCTTTGCACTTGAATTTAACTTTCAGTGCCATAGCCTTGAGTCGCCACATATAATGGGGACTGCAATGGGTGGAAACATTGGCTTTCTGCATTGCATTCAAAGGGCTCAGAGATGCCGTGAGAGAGTGCCAGTCATGGCCAGACGGAGAAGGGCCAACAGGCGTCGGCACAGGAGGCCTTACCCACCAAGGGTATACCACCAGCAGTTCTCATATCTGAACATGTCTGAGGAGCAGTGTGTTCGGAGGCTGCGATTCAGGGAGGTGGTCACTGAGATCTGCCACCTGCTTCACAGAGATCTGCAGCCACAGCTGAGGAACAGGACGTCTCTGTCGGTGGCAGTGAAGGTGACGGTGGCTCTCAACTTCTATGCCACCGGCTCCTTCCAATCCGCTACTGGGGACATTGCCAACATCTCCCAGTTCGCGGTACATTGCTGCATCCGCCAGGTGACCAATGCCCTTTTCAGAAGGAGACGTCAGTACATCTCCTTCCCCATGACCCTGGACAAGCAGCAAGAGCGTGCAATGGGATTTGGAAGAATAGCGGGCTTCCCCATGGTCCAGGGCATAGAACTGATGAACCAGCAATGGTCAGGCCTTGCTTCAGGGCTGCAGTGTGCAGAGCATGGCAGCCAAACAAGTCGACCCTCCCCCTTTAAGAGCTGACCGGTGCCAGCGTGTCTGCCTTCATTCAGAAACTCGCCGCACCTGCGCTGCGCCCGCCCTCGGTGTTAGCGCCCCGGCTCGCCGGCTTAGCGCCTTATGATAGTCGTGCATTGCCTGCTTTAGCACAGCAGCAACCTCTTGGGGCGATGCAACTGAATATCGGCGAAGGTGGCGCTAAGTTGCGCCGGGCGCTAAATTTAGCGAACGCCTGGCTGTAGCGCCCCAAACGTGGCTATACTGAATTTCTAGGCCATGGAGAAATGTGGTTATCCACTTTGATAGGAAAAATAGAAAAGCAGATTATTTTTTAAATGGTGAAAGATTGGGAAATGTTCAGAGGGACCTGGGTGTCCTTGTACACGAATCACTGAAAGGTAACATGCAGGTACAGCAAGCAATTAGGAAAGCAAATGGTATGTTGGCCTTTATTGCAAGAGGATTTGAGTATAAGAGTAAAGCGGGGAGAAATTCGGTATTGCCCCGTTTGGGGCGCAATTATCGGCCGGGCGCAAAGTTTAGTGCCTGGCGCTAATTATCGCCTCTGACTGCAAACTTGGCCTCTATCACCCCTGGAGGGGATTTGAACGCTAAATCAGGCACTACCCACCTCTCTTAAGGCGCTAATGCCGAGGAGCGAGGCGCTACCTCAGAGCGCTGGCGAAGCTTAGGTGATATCAGTTAGCAAGGGAGATGTGTGAAGTACAGCATTCACATTGTTCAAATATTACTGTTAGTACTGTACAACACCATCAGTGGCCTATGAGGTCAGAATCACAACCCATTCAGTAATTCCACATGACAATATTTAGCCATACTTCATCTGCCACCACTGGTCCTTCCTCATCTCTGATCACTGACTTGCCCTACATTCTGTCCTCAAACTCACTGATACTCATAAAAGTATGTGGTCCTGAAAATGCATGGGGCCATCTATGCCAGTGTTCCACCCAAGTGGTGGGACTTACCCCGGCCAATAACCTGCAGTGCTGAGCCTATCTGGGAACGCATGGCCAGCTAATTTCAATAACGACTAGCATGTCGGTAGTGCAATTCCCATATAACACAGGAGCACCACACTGAGGGAGATGGAGCGGGAGTGCGTGTGAATTTATATAGCGGACTTTTAAAAAGGCTGGAAAGAATGAAGATTGCAGCAGCAAGCTGGGGGAGTAGCAGGTATACACTGAAAATATTGCATGACTGAGCTAACTGCCAGGTGTATGTGATGGGGGTTCATAAGAGATTTGTGGCACTTTTAAAGCATGCCTTCAAGTTGAGGTTCTGGCAGAGTGCACCCCCTCCCCTCCCCACCCCCGAACCCCAACCCAGTACTGGAAGGAGGCAGGAAAGAAGAATACACAATTTTATTGAGGCTGCGCTAGATGCACTCTGGCAGAGTCTGTTGTGTGCCCATGGGAGGGAGCTTCAGAAAAGTGTCTCACATACTTTGTGGAGGAAGGTCGCAGAGGCACGGAATACCACCTTTTTCACCCCCAGCACTACATACCAGAGCTGGGAAAAATGGCTAGATCAGGGCAGACAAGGTAGCAGACTAGCCACTGTCCTTCTTCTTCCTTGAGCACTATGGGCATCAGCACACTGTTCATGCTCTAAATTAAATAGTTCACACTGGACTCTGGTTAAGGGGTTCATTAACTTTGTATCTTACAATATGTATTGTCATCTCTCCTAGCAGCAATTACTTGCATGCAACACCTTAAAACCCCTTCCTCTACTTTAACAGCATGATGCCACCACATCTATAACTTCAGTTGTCTGATTGTATCTTTTCAGATATCATTCATATTTAAACAACAGGCATTTTAATAAATGTGTTTAAAAGAAAATAATGTTATTGCAATTCAGTAAGCAACTGGATTCTTAGCAGAAGTACCACACATGTAGCCTGACTGTAGCATGGGAGATATGCTTGAAGTGGAAGCAAAGTTCACCTCCTACGAGGAGCAAGCTATAGACATGCTGGGAAGACACTCTTATCTAGCAGTGGGAGATAGCGAGATTGGTAAGACAGTGCGGGCTGCAGGTTAGCAGGAGCATGCTTAGAGGGTCACCATGGCTTTCCTATGACATGGCGGACAGCCAGAAGCTTCAACACCCTTCTCTGCCTCATTAATCTCAAATGTAAGAAGTCACACAACACCAGGTTATAGTCCAACAGCTTTATTTGAAGTGATTTCAAATAAAGCTGTTGGACTATAACCTGGTGTTGTGTGACTTCTTACATTTGTCCACCCCAGTCCAACTCCGGCATCTCCACACCATCATTAATCTCAAGGTGGTGATGCTCACCGATTCTTAGCATATGCCCTCCTTTACTACAAAGCATCACAGCAGTGGGTGGCAAATGATAATGATGAGGAGGAAAAGGATGATGAGGACCAGGTTGCGCAAGAGTTTCTGGAGAAAGATTCTGCCTTATGTTCCTCTACCCCAACCCCTCAATGTTAACCCCTGCATCATTATTTTCTTATTTTCACACACCAAAATACTGTCACTTGAGGAGAGCTAGTTAATATTTGTGAGGATGCGGCATCAGGGGCCCAGAGGAGTAGGGAATGGGTGAGAATGTTCCTCCTTTCCAGCAGAGGCTAAGGTGAAGACTGCCCATGGATTCAAAGTTTGTGGGACCTAGATAAGTATTTGCATAAAAAGAAGGAATTACACCTACATGCAGGCTCTGAGGTCTCAGAGGAAATGCGGCAACTAATAGGTGTGACTCTGAAGTCAACTGTCCTCATTCATGATAACATCACGGAAGATTTTTCTTGTTGTCGACATAAATGGACTGTCTGGCAGCTTCATTGGAATCTCTGATGGCACCCAACTGCAGAAACAGCCAGGGACCAGTCGTTGACACTGGCTTGTCAGAATCACAGATTATAACTCCATTGGCAGTAGGGGACAGATTGTATAGCACCTTTCATATTGGCTTTCAGATCCTGGGGGCTGACATGCAGGTGGTTGTCTCTTGGGTCTTTCACGACCCATTAGACCAGCCAACCCACTGGTCAGTGGATGCACAGAACCAGGTCCCAGTAGAATGGTAATCACTTGGGTTGACCTGCGTGAAGCTGCCATTTCTCAGGACAGCAGCACATGCCAGGCATCCAGCCTCCCCCTTCAGAGCACAATGCAAGTAGCATGTAGGAGGTGACACCAGGCTGGCAAAACAGAGGCCAGCTGACCAGGACCAAGGTGTAATGAGAAGAGGGCTACCTCAGGGCCATACATTTTTTGTAACACTGTAGCAGCCAACTACCTTTCACAATATGACCCTCAATTTGCACCTAGGAGAAGCACTAGAATTCGAGAAAGAAAGGCACATTTAGACATACAGGGGATGTATGGTAAGGAAAGACCAGGAAGGCTTATGTTTACTTTTAAGTTTCTTGTAATAATGTGCACTTATTTCTGCTCAGCTATTCATGGAGATTACAGTGATACAGAAAAGGGAGCATTTATTTCACACTCACCTATTCAATTAGATGATTTAGAGTTGCACGGTCTGATGTGATATGATGTTCTAAGATGGGTACAGGGTTGAAGGAGCTGTAATTTATTTGAGGGTGGTGACTTGGGGGAGGGCAGTGATTGCAAAGGTAGACTGTTGAACAGATGAGAACACTTCATTGACAAGTTGTGTACTGATGCTTCTTGCAGTTGTCACTGAGGAGCCCTCCGAGTGATGATCCTCCGAGTGACGGTCCTCCTGATGCTTTACTTCATGTTGTTCTACCTCCAAAGAGAAATCTTCATGTCCAGTACTTTCTGGGTGACACAGTTGTGCAGCACATAGCAAAATGCAACAATGTGGGATTCATTTCCTACATTACAACAGTGACTACACTCCAAAAATACTTGATTGGCTGTAAAGGGTTTTGAGACGTCTGGTGGTCATGAAAGGCGCTGTATAAATCCAAGTCTTTCTTTTTCTTACATGACCTGCAGCATTTTGCAAAGCCCCACCTGATCTATCAAAGTAGCGAAAGTGTCCATTTAAGACCCTAATAATTCTTTCTATGATCTCTCTGGTAGAGGCATGTGCCTTGTAGCAATCCTCAGCCATTATTCTTGCAACTCTTAAAACAAATCATTATTCATAGTAGCAAGCAGTATGCCTTGTCACCCACAAGCTATGACTAACATCCTTGAAGAGTTCAGGAAGGGCAGAATTCCTGAGGATAGAAAAATCATGACAACTTCCAGTAAATCTGCCATTGACATGAAGGGTTCTTTGCATGTTGCTACACACAATCAGGACACTTAGTGAATGAGAGTCCTTTTTTTTTAAGAGCTCTGAGGGCATTAACTGTAGCTATATGAGTTCCATTTATTTTATACTAGATAAAACTGGATGACCCTAACATGCTGCTGTCTTGCTGTCATGTCAAACTTGATGAATTCCCCAGTTCTCCTGGAAAGTGTGTCAGTTAGCTGATGAATGCATGTCCAGACAGCAACCTGTATGATGCTTTTTTTGTAATTCATTCATGAGATGTGGACGTTGTTGCCCATTTATTGCTCATCCCTAATTACCCTTGAGATGGTGGTGGTGAGTCGCCTTCTAGAACCACTGCAGTCCGTGAGGTGAAATTACTCCCACAGTGCTGTTAAGGAGGGAGTTCCAGGATTTTGACCCAGCGATGATGAAGGAATGGCGATATATTTCCAAGTCAGGATGGTGTGTGACTCGAAGGGGAACTTGGAGATGATGGTGTTCCTATGCGCCTGCTGCCCTTGACCTTCTAAGTGGTAGAGGTCGTGGGTTTGGGAGGTGCTGTCGAAGAAGCCTTGGCGAGTTGCTGCAGTGCATCTTGTAGATGGTACACACTGCAGCCACGGTGCGCCTGTGGTGGAACGATTCAATGTTTAATGTCATAGATCGAGTGCCAATCCAATGGGCTGCTTTGTCCTGGATGGTGTCGAGCTTCTTGAGTGTTGTTGGAGCTGCACTCATCCAGGCAAATGGATAATATTCCATCACACTTCTGACTTGTGCCTTGTAGAATAGATAAGGGAGAACCAGTGGATGTGGTGTATTTGGACTTTCAGAAGGCTTTCGATAAGGACCCGCATAAGAGACTAGCGTGTAAAGTTAAAGCACATGGGACTGGGGGTAAGGTACTGACTTGGATAGAAAACTGGTTGACAGACAGGAAGCAAAGAGTTGGAATAAACGGGTCTTTTTCCAAGTGGCAGGCAGTGACTAGTGGGGTACCGCAGGGATCGGTGCTAGGACCCCAGTTATACACAATGGCCTAGAAATTGGGTTGGTAGCGCTGGCGCTGAGCGCCTAAAGAGACCTAGAATTGGGGTGAAGCCCTATGTTGGGGCGAGCGCTATGAAGATAGTGCCAACTCAGATATTGACTATACATTTAGCGCCTGCGCTAAGTGTTTGCGCGCGCCCGCGAGCGCAAGCAGCTCATGACGTCATTTCAGCGTGCAACGCCTTTTAGGAGCGCCTGAGCGCATATTGGGTGGCGCCCGGAGCTTTAGCGCCCAGCGCTATTAGTGACAGTTCGAGGGAGGACTAACAGGCCCTTCTCGGAGTAGGGCGGCGCTATTTAAAGGGGACAGCTCTAGTGCAGAATCTTCTGCCACTTGGCCTGCTCATTGCAATCGCTGCTAGAGAGAGTTGGCGAGCTAATGTGGAGCGGAGTTCTGGGAATTTAGCTTTACAGTACTTGGGACCTTCAACCCTCTCCGAACCACTTGCACCACTACACCTAAAAGCCTTTTGACCAACTGGCATCGGAATGGGAGCTTGTTTGGAGGGCGACGGCCTCATCGCCCAACACTGTGAAGGGGCAGAGAGACGGCGGGAGAGAGGGCCGGGATTGGCCAGAATGAGGAGGGGCAATGGAGGTCGCCCAATCCGACGGGATGCTGCGAGGGTCTTTAGGTAGCAGGTGACAAGCCTTGACATGTCGGAGGAGCAGTGTTTGCGAAGGCTCCGAATCTGGAGGGACATTGTTACTGATCTGTGCCACCTGCTTGGTCAGCATCTGCAGCCGCGTGAACACTGCAGAACCTCTCTGTCCGTGATGGCTAAACTGACTGATGCCCTCCATTTTTATGGCAACGGATCCTTTCAGTCAGCCATTGGGGACAATGCGACTATCGCTCAGGCTGCAGTCCGCTGTTGCATCCGGCAAGTGACAGATGCCCTTTATAGGCGAACGCGTCAATTCATTACCTTCCCTCGGACCCTGCACAAGCAGGCAGAGGAGGAGGAGTATGAGGAGGAGGAGGAGGAGGAGGAGGAAGAGCAGGAGGAGGAAGATGGAAGGGCTGCTGAAAGTGGAAGGTCCATTCGTCAGGGGCTCCTCTGGACTCATGTCGACACCCCTGTGGCGGAATGATGAGAGTCTTAACTCATGCGCACTTTGGATGTTTCAGGGCCTCTGAATGCCAGCATCACTGAAAGTAGTCACATGCACCATGCAACATTGAAACTTCTGTTTATTGACACAAAAGTCTTTCATTACAGCTAAACAACGTAATATGAGCACAAACCATAACTTTCAAAATAACTGTTAACTGTTCGGCCAAGCCGTAAAACTCAACAACCCTCAGCAAATATAACAGCAGGTGAGGGTGTCCTTGAATTTGGACAAACAAACGTCTCAGCACCTCCCTGTACAACTGACCCCTTCAGGGAGAACGACTTCTCTTCTGCGCCCGGCACCTTCCCTCCCTGCTGCTCCTACGTAATTGGACCCCAGTGGTGGGCTCAAGGCTGGGGGACGCCTCATGACTGTCTGGAAGCGCGGAAGCCCCTGAGGGACGGCCTGGCCGACCTCTGGGCTTGGAGGGTGCGGACGCAGGATGCTTGCTGTGACCATGGCTGGGAGCAGTGTGGCCTGCAGGTGGTGGCAGCTGCAATGCAGGCATCCCAGCGCTGGCATGTGCAATGCTCTCCTGCCGAGAGAGGACACCTGCACCATGGTCGGACGACACACTGGCTATCTGAGGGGAGCAGCTCGGCTCATCCGCCACAATCGCATGCTCCACTGATTCCTGGCCTTGTACAGGAGTGGAAGGGCCCGGGGTGATCCTATCTGATGCAGAGAGGGTGGCTGCAGTGATAGATCGCTTTGCGTCAATCTGGCTGTGGAGGAGCCCAGCAAGTGACTGCGTGGCAACAGTGAGGACCTGTGTGCCAGGTGCCAGTGCTTCGGAGAAGGCCTGGACAGTTCTTCCCATGGCTTCGGACAAGGCAGGTGCCGACCGCTCCACTGCCTTGGACAAGCCCTGCACAGACCTTTCCAGGGATTGTCCGAAGCCCTGAACAGTCCTTTCCATTGCCGACTCAAAGCCGTGGACAGTCCTCTCCATTGTTGGGCCGAAGCCCTGGATAGTCCTGTCCATTGTGGCCCCGAAGCCCTGGATAGACCTGTCCATAGTTTCCCCGAACACCTGGAGAGTCCTCTCCATTGTGGCCCCGAAGCCCTGCAGAGTCCTCTCCATTGTTGCCCCGAAGTCCAACATACTCCTAGCTAATGAATCTATTGACTCAGGCATCTTCTCCACTGCAGCCATCAGCTCCGTGTGTCTGACCCGGGCCTGTTTGCTCATCTCAGCCAGGCGACGGACCTCATCTGCACTCTGTGCAGCAGTCATGACGACCTGCCTTGCCCTGCTGGGAGATGGTGGCCGAACTTGCCTATCCCCCGTGCACTGCTGCATGCCGCTTGGTCCGGCAACTGGTTCATCCTCAGAGCCACCCCCCTCCCCTCCAGGGGACTACTATCCCCAGTCTGCAGATGTCTCAGCTCCCCGGATTCTGCAGCGGCTGGTCCGGATTCCTCCTGGTCCTCGCCTCCGGTGGCACTGGCACTGGCAGCTTCAGTGCTTTGAGCCCGAGTTGGTGCTGCTTCATCTGAAAGTGGGAGGTGGAAGAGTGGCTTTAGCAAAAGGATAGCTTTGCTGAAAGGCATGCCAGATTGCGGCAAGGCTCTGACATGGCTGCACACTGAGGATGCATGCTGGCGGGGGGACCAAGCGGAAGGCAACAGGTGAAAAAGCTGAGAGTCTTACCCTCGCTGTCGGTAATGGGGTTGGCAGATGCAGTGGTCACAGGACCAGACAGACGTCCTCCAAGTATCTGATGCACTCTCTCCTCCAGATCCGTGAGAGTGACCACTTGTGCAGGTCTGCCACCGGTTCGACGCTGCTCCTTTTGAATCATCGCCAGCTTGGCCTGCAGGGGAAAGAAGGGGAGGTTCTGTTAGATGATGCCTTGAGACCTCATCGCATGCCCCCCATGGTGCAAGAGCCCTTACATCAGGCCTTGAGACTTCATCGCATGCCCCCCATGGTGCAAGAGCCCTTACATCAGGCCTTGAGACCTCATCGCATGCCCCCCATGGTGCAAGAGCCCTTACATCAGGCCTTGAGACATCATCGCATGCCCCCCATGGTGCAAGAGCCCTTACATCAGGCCTTGAGACATCATCGCATGCCCCCCATGGTGCAAGAGCCCTTACATCAGGCCTTGAGACATCATCGCATGCCCCCCATGGTGCAAGAGCCCTTACATCAGGCCTTGAGACATCATCGCATGCCCCCCATGGTGCAAGAGCCCTTACATCAGGCCTTGAGACATCAGTCCATGTGTGTGCCCAGAAAGGGCCATGGGTGCATACTGACAGATGGCCATTGGCGCATCATTGCAGCAGGGTGCCCGAAGTCAGCTGCAGATGGAGGGAAGCACAAGTTTGGTAAAGCATCACTTACCCTAACGATCCGTGTGAGGTCGTTGAATTTCTTCGTGCACTGAACAGGGGTCCTGGTCGCCATGCTGCTGGAGTTGACCCTCACAGCAACCTCCCTCCAAGATCGTCGATAAGCCTTCTGATTCGGCCTCTTGCCATTATCCGGATACAGGACCTCTCGACTGTGTTCAACTGCAGCCACCAAGTGGTCCAGAGCCTCAGTGCTGAAGCGCTCTGCTCTCTGCCTAACCTTCTCCATGATGAACAAGTTTGTACCGCCAGACAAGGGCGAGCGCCGAATCTGAGGCCTACAGGGCATTGGGTGTTGAAGCTCAGGCTGACTGACCCACCCCTTTAAGAGCCGGCCGGCACCTGGAGGTCTCGTGCTTTCCCATAATTGAGTTCACCTGCGCTGCGCCCGTCCGCAGCGATATTGAGTAGCGCCTGACCTTTTGCGCCTTAAGAGCACCGTGCAATGGCTGATTTAGCGCCTCAATCCCCTTTGGGGGCGATGCAACCCAATATCGCGCCAGGCGGCGATAAGTTTCGTCTGGCTATAAACTTTGCGCATCGCCAGTTCTAACGCCTCAAGCGGGGCTATACCCAATTTCTAGGCCAATATATATTAATGATCTCGACAAGGGAACTAGATGTAATATCTCCAAATTTGCAGATGACACAAAGCTGGGTGGGCGTGTGTGCTGTGAGGAGGATGCAGAGAAACTCCAGGATGATTTGAATAGGTTGGGTGATTGGGCAAAAGCATAGCAGATGCAATATAACGTGGATAAATGTGAGGTTATCCACTTTGGTGGCAAAAACAGGAAGGCAGATTATTATCTGAATGGCAATAGATTGGGAAAAGGGGAAGTTCAACGAGACCTGGGTGTCCTTGTGCACCAGTCACTGAAGGTAAGCATGCAGGTGCAGCAGGCGGTTAAGGCGGCAAATGGTATGCTGGCCTTCATAGCGAGATGATTTGAGTACAGGAGCAAGGATGTCTTGCTGCAGTTGTACAGGGCCTTGGTGAGACCACACCTTGAGTATTGTGTGCAGTTTTGGTCGCCTTATCTGAGGAAGGATGTTCTTGCCATGGAGGGAGGGCAGCGAAGATTCACCAAACTGATACCTGGGATGGCAGGAATGACGTATGAGGAGAGATTGGGTCGATTAGGTTTATATTCGCTAGAGTTTAGAAGAATGAGAGGGGATCTCATTGAAACGTATAAAATTCTAACAGGACTAGACAGACTAGATGCAGGAAGGCTGTTCCCGATGGTCGGGGAGTCTAGAACCAGTGGTCACAGTCTAAGGATAAGGGGAAAGCCATTTAGGACAGAAATGAGGAGGAATTTCTTCACCCTGAGATGGTGAACCTGTGGAATTCTCTACCACAGAAGACAGTTGAGGCCAATTCATTAAATATATTCAAGAAGGAGTTGGATATATTTCTTAAGGATATGGGGAGAAAGCAGGGACAGGGTACTGAATTTGGATGATCAGCCAGGATCGCATTGAATGGCGGAGCAGGCTCGAGGGGCCGAATGGCCTACTCCTGCTCCTATCTTCTATGTTTCTATGTTGTAGATGGTGGAAAGGCTTTGGGGAGTCAGGAGGTGAGTCACACGCCACAGAATACCCAGCCTCTGACCTGCTCTTGTATCCACATTTTTTATATAGCTGGTCCAGTTAAGTTTCTGGTCAATGGTGACCCCCCAGGATGTTGATGGTGGGGGATTCAGCAATGGTAATCTCGTTGAATGTTAAGGGGGCAGCGGTTAGTCTCTCACTTGTTAGAGATAGTCATTGCCTGGCATTTGTGTGGTGCGAATGTTACTTGCCACTCATCAACCCAAGCCTGAATGTCATCCAGGTCTTGCTGTATGCAGGCATGGACTGCTTCATTATCTAAGAAGCTGCGAATGGAACTGAACACTGTGTAATCATCAGCGAACATCCCCACTTCTGACCTCATGATGGCGGGAAGGTCATTGATGAAGCAGCTGAAGATAGTTGGGCCTAGGACACTGCCCTGAGGAACTCCTGCAGCAATGTCCTGGGGCTGTGATGATTGACCTCCAACCATCACAACCATTTTTCTTTGTGGTAGGTATGACCCCAGCCAGTGGAGAGTTTTCTCCCTGATTCCCATTGACTTCAATTTTACTAGGGCTCCTTGATGCCAAACTCGGTCAAATGCTGCCTTGATATCAAGGGTAGTTACCTTCACTTCACCTCTGGAATTCAGCTCTTTTGTCATGTTTGGACCAAGGCTGTAATTAGGCCTTTAGCTGAGTAGTCCTGGCAGAACCCAAACTGAGCATTGGTGAGCAGGATATTGGTGAGTAATTGCTACTTGATAGCATTGTTGACAACACGTTCCATCACTTTGCTGATGATTCAGAGTAGACTGGTTGGGCGGGGCGGGGGGGGGGGTAATTGGCCAAATTGGATTTCTCCTGCTTTCATAGACAGGCCATGCCTGTGCAATTTTCCACATTGTCGGGTAGATGCTAGTGTCGTAGCTATACTGGAACAGCTTGACTAGCGATGCAGCTAGTTCTGGAGCACAAGTTCTTAGCGTGATGTTGTCAGAGCTCATAGTCTTTGCTGTATCCAGTGAGCTCAGCCGTTTCTTGATATCACATGGAATGAATTGAATTGGCTGAAGACTGGCTTCTGTGATGGTGGGGACCTGAGGAGTAAGCCGAGATGGATCATTCACTCGATACTACACAAATCGCCCATGGCTGTTTGAAATGAGCCGGTGGCATAAAAATTGAGTGTAGTTGTCACTTTCACGGCCACAGACAAAATAGTCCAGGAAAGTGATCTTGGCAGCAGGCCTTTATGCTGTAGCTGGCACAGATCTTCTTTGATTCTTTGGTGAAGCCCACTATTCTCATGCAGAGCTCTTCATATGTGGATTTCAAATTCTTTGGGGGATGAAAATATCTTGTAGGGTGCATCCTCCTCATATTCTGCCTCACACTCCTTTTCTTCATCATGTACTGCTTCATCTCCTGATCCATTATAACTACAAACAAAGGAATGCACATTGGGAATCCCATACCTGGTACTCAGAACCATTTGATGTGGATAAAGGCAAAAATAACTTTGTGATTTCACAGCCTCTCAGGCTGTCAGAGACAAGTGCAGGTCTATTCAGGTAAAAATAAGAACTTTCTAAATTGCCCCTAGTGATTTCAGTGAACCATGGGCCCTCATTTAAACCTATTTAAACAACCTCAGTAAAGAATCTAAGGGCAGATTGCAGGGAGGCCTCAATGGAGATCATAAATTGGATTGCTGCCATTAAGCTGCAGAAACTTGGCTGAAACAGATCCTACCCCAGAGTGCATTTCACAAAATGTAGATATGTTGAAATGATGCCCAGAAATATCAAAATATTAAGTAATTTCAGGGCCTCTGTGTCTGGGTTGAGGCCTGCAAATAATGCATGACTGTCCTGATGCATAGCAGTACTAATTTCCTTTTCCTTTGGCAGATTTTATTCAATAAGAGGAAGTGTGAGGTTATCCATTTTGATCTGAGAAAGAGAAATTGGAATTTTTTTTAATAGGGAGAGACTAGGAACTGCAGAGGTGCAAAGGGACTTTGGCATCTATGCATACAAATCACTAAAAGTTAGTGCACAGGTACAAAAAGTAATTAAAAGGGCTAATGGCGTGTTGCCTTTTATCTCAAGGGTTTGGAATTCAAAAGCGAGGAAGATGATGTTTCAGTTGTACAGAGCCTTGGTCAGACCCCATCTGAAACAGTGCATTCAGTTTTAGATACCAAACCTCAGGAAAGATATATTCGCCTTGGAAGGGGTACAGTGCAGATTCACCAAAATGATACCAGAGTTTAAAATGAAACTATGAGGTAGAAATTGGTATGCATTGTGCCTGTTTTTCTGGCGTAAAATGGGCGCAACGTATACCAGTTTAGCAGTGGGGCAGCCTGTACCAATCTGCACAAACATTTGTGTCACTAGTAAATGCATGGGGCCCTTTTTTTAGACATTCCAAAAACAGGCCCAGAACAAATCTACCCGTTTCTTCTAGTCAAGAGGGCATGAGCTAAGCCATTTAGGAGTGAAATCGGGAAACACCTTTTCACACCAAGAGTAATGGAAATTTGGAACTTGCACCCCCAAAAATATAGCAAAGTTCCAAGCAAAAACAACTAATGCATCGGGCAAAATGCAGCAATATCTAGCAGAAAACACAAAACAAAATTGGAGATCTACCTGCCTTTAAGAGGCCTGCTTGAACAGGCCAGGTTCCAGGAACCACAGTGCACCAATCTCAATTGGGCAAGTAGCACACTAATGATAAATAAGTGTAATTATACAAATGTGAATATAATTTGTACAAATCAAGATTTGCATTAGCCTGAGCTGCATACAAGAAGGTATAATTGAAATGTATCTGATTTAAAGAATACTTGCACTTCATTTGGATGTACAATCATCTTTTCAGGCCCTGTCTTACGTAACAGAAGCAGAAAATATCCTTAATTTATTACGCAAAGGAAAGCCACCTTTTGAATATGCTGACACCACAAAGAACATTAAGATTTTTTCTTTTGAGAGAGCCTGTCTATATAGCCTCAAAGGAGAGGTAAGAAAAACAATATTTATTTACATTATTTAACATGTACAGTCACCTGGAATTTTTATCAGGATTCTCCAAATCTCCGCTGTAACACTGGTGGAACCCCCGAAGAAATGGCATAAACAGCTAAAAGCATCTGTTTTTCCGGGATTCCACTGAAGTTATGGCATGAAATCAAGAGAACTGCATGGAATTCTTCCCCAATGGCTTATTAGCTATAGAATAAAGTCATTGCTTTGATGCGCTATCAATTACTCATAAAAGACTGAGGGCTAGATTTTCAGTATAGACAGTTTTGGGGCGCTAAGCTTAGCGCCCGCCCGAAGTTATCGCCCGCCCCAAAGTAGCGCCCCGTTGCCGGAAATTCAGTGGCTTCGCCCTAAGAGGTTGGTGGAGCGCTAAAAGAGGCGTTCCACTAGTATCTTTAGGCGCTAAGCCGGCGGTGGAGAGCGCAACACCCGAGCTCGGGCGCAGCGCACGGCAGACACTCTGGTGCCAGTGAGCTCTTAAAGGGGAAGGGTGCATGTATTTTTTTCAAATGCAAAGTCTGGGGGGAAACGGGAAGAAGAAGACGAGGAGGAGGAGGAGGAGGAGGAGGAGGAGGAGGTGGTGCTTACTTCCACACAACACATGCAGAGTGCCTTTTGTACGAGTGCCCTTTAATTTGCGCTCCCCAGGGTGTGTTGCGTTCCATTTTACAAATGCTCTGGACGCCAGCCGCACAATGGGGCGGTCCGACTGAAGTTTGGATTCGGGGCGGCCAAAGGGCGTTGCACGAGGATGTGACGTCATTTTCTGCGCGCGCATCCGGGCGGCCGCTAAACTTTGCGCCGGCGCTAACGGGCAACTTAATTTGGGGCGGGGCACAAACTGCGCTGCGCCCAGGCGCTACACGCATAGCGCCCGAAAATCACTTCTCTTAAGGCGCTAACTGCTGGCGCAAGCAACTCAAAATCTAGCCCTGAGAGTTAGAAGAGTAACTAAAGGCTTTTATTAACAACAGAATGGAGGTCTGCCTCGCGTGGTCGACCGGTCCATGATACTAAGGGCTGGGGAGCAGTCACCTTTATACTAGGACCTGTGGGAGGAGTCAGCCGAGGCATGTCCAGGCATGTACACAGTGGAATACAAACAGGACAAACAGGAATACAAACAGTGGTTTACCACATTCACCCCTTGTTTAAAATTGAGTCCGGCGGGGTGAAGTGTATTAAAAGTTAGTGTATTGGAGTCTCTCCGGAGGTCTTGTCTGCCGCTGTGATCTGCGTGGCGACGGCAGGGGTAGTGAAGTTTCCGGCGTCGAGTCCAGCGTAGGCTGTGGCACAGGCGTGTCGTCCTCGTAGATGTCGAGCGGGTCGCGGGGCCCAGGCCTGCCGTCTGCTGGGGCTGGATATCGGATCGTGGGGGGGGGTGGTAGTGGGTAGTGGGTTACTGCGGCCCCCGAGGGTGCAAGGTCTCTTATGGAGACTGTGTCCTCCCGCCCGTCCGGGTATGCGATGTAAGCATACTGGGGGTTGGCGTGGAGGAGGTCGACCCTCTCGACCAGGGGGTCCATTTTATGGGTCCTCACGTGTCTTCTCAGTAGGACCGGCCCTGGGGACGTCAGCCATGGCGGTAGCGATGTCCCCGATGTGGACTTCCTTGGGAAGACAAACATTTTCTCATGAGGGGTGGCGTTAGTGGCAGTGCAGAGCAGTGACCGAATAGAGTGGAGCGCATCGGGGAGCACATCCTGCCAGCGGGAGGTTGGAAGGCCCCTAGACTTTAAGGCTAGCAGGACGGCCTTCCAAACTGTCGCATTTTCTCTTTCCACCTGTCCGTTCCCCCGGGGGTTGTAACTGGTGGTCCTGCTTGTGGCAATACCCCTAGTTAGCAGGTACTGACGGAGTTCGTCGCTCATAAACGATGAGCCCCGGTCGCTATGGATATAGCTGGGGAAGCCGAACAGGGTGAAGAGGTTGTTCAGACATTTACTGACCGTGGCACTGGTCATGTCCGGGCAGGGGAAGGCGAACGGGAAACGGGAGTACTCATCAATAATATTGAGGAAGTACACATTGCGGTCGGAGGAGGGGAGAGGCCCTTTAAAATCGACGCTCAGGCGCTCGAAGGGGCGAGTGGCTTTTATCAGCCGGTCTTAACGACCACAACCTGGGCTCGCCAGGGGCTGGTGCTGCCCTCAATAATCCCTTCTTTCAGGAGCCGCTCCACTTCGGTTTTAATGAAAACCCTGTCCCCGGCACTGTATCGCCTGCTCTTTGTGGCGATGGGCTTACAGTCGGGGGTGAGGTTAGCAAACAGTTGGGGGGGGGGTGACTCTGAGTGTGGAGAGGTTGCACCTGGTGCGCGGCGGGCAGTTTGGAAGCTGCTGGCTGCAGACTGTGAGTGGGGGTAGGGGTCCACCGTACGCCATCGTAACACTTTTAAGGTGGCACTGAAAATCTAACCCCAGCAGGACGGCAGCGCAGAGGTCAGGCAGGACCAGAAGTTTAAAATGATCGTACACGGTCCCGTCTACTACGAGTGTCACCACGCAGTAGCCGCCGATGTCCGCCGACTGGGACTCGGAGGCCATAGAAATCCGCTGTTGCGCAGGCAGGACTGGGAGAGAGCAACACCGCACCGTGTCGGGGTGGATGAAGCTCTCCGTGCTCCCAGAGTCAAAAAGGCAGATTGTATCGTGACCATTTACCTTAATGTCCATTGTGGAACTGGCCAGTTGGTGCGGTCTCGCTTGGTCCAGTGTAACGGATGCCAGCGTAGGGGTCGGTGTGTCGCTGCGGGTATCAGATGAGGCGGTGTCGGGGGCCTGCTGCGTCCCGGCTGTCGTCCAAGATGGCGGCGTCCATGATCCCCATGTGGCTGGAGGCGTCCAAAATGGCTGCTGTACCGGTGATTCGCACATGGCCGGGGAGGTCCAAGATGGCGGCCCGCATGGCCCACACGCAGCGCTGCTGGGGTTCGGGGTGGCTTTGGCCCTGCAGACGCTAGCGTAGTGTCCCTTCTTCCCGCAGCCCGAGCAGATCGCGTTTTTCGCCGGGCAGCGCGCTCTGGGGTGTTTTGCCTGGCCACAGAAGTAGCATTTCTGGCCTTGGGGCACTGCTGTCTGGCCTTGGGACACTGCTGTGGTAGTTGGGCCGTTGTTGGGGTGTGGCTGGGGTGGCACGGCGCTATGAGGCGGTCCTACCGTGTCCCAGGCTGTCATTCCCCGCGGCGTCCACGGTGCAGAGGAGTAGGCATCCATGCCCTGGTAGGCTGCATCCAACGATAGTGCGAGTTCAGAGGCCTTGTTGAGGTCGAGGTTACTCTGCTCCAACAGTCGCTGTCGGGTGTAATTGGATCTGTGGCCCGCTACAAAAGCGTCCCGGATAAGTTCCTCTGTGTACACGGCGGCCTTTACATCCTTACAACCACAGGCCCGGCCAAGCACAGACAGTGCCTGAAGGTATTCCACGGTCAATTCCCCAGGTTGTTGTTTACGACTCCCCAGGAGGTGCCTGGCGTACACTTCGTTCACTGGGCGCGTGTACTGGTCCTTGAGGAGCTTGATAGCGTCCGCGTACGAGGTCGCGTCTTGGATGACCGAGTACACTCGGTGGTTCACTTTGGAGGTCAGGACATCCAGTTTGTCCTCGTCCGATTTGATTGCTTCGGAGGCGGTCAGGAATTTTTCGAAACACTTAAGCCAGTGAGTAAACTTGGTGGATGAGTCCGCCTCCCGATGATCTAAGTCCAGGCATGCTGGTGTGAGGATCTTCTCCATTATAAAAATGTTGTTAATAAAATTGATGCGCTATCAATTACTCATAAAAGACTGAGAGTTAGAAGAGTAACTAAAGGCTTTTATTAACAACAGAATGGAGGTCTGCCTCGCGTGGTCGACCGGTCCATGATACTAAGGGCTGGGGAGCAGTCACCTTTATACTAGGACCTGTGGGAGGAGTCAGCCGAGGCATGTCCAGGCATGTACACAGTGGAATACAAACAGGACAAACAGGAATACAAACAGTGGTTTACCACATGCTTATTGATGACTATTATGTGAAACTACAGAAATACACAGAACCATAGGCCGCGATTTTGTCAGCGCTCAGTGGACTGGATGGGTGGCGGGTCAGCTGTGAAATTTAAAATGATCGACAGTGGGTCAGGAACCTGCTGTCAAAACGTGCACACCTGCATTTCCCAATGTTGGGTCTGCCAGCGCTGAGCAGACCCGAGAGGCAGCGGCGGGGGACCCAATTCAAATCATTAGTGGCTTGTTTACAGCCACTTAATAATGCTTTTTTTTCTCAGCCTTTTGAATTTGACAGGTTGCCCACTGGTTTCCCGCTGTGCCTAGACCTCATCTGTGAAGCGGAGGCAGGAGGTCACTTGCCTTTGAATCAGCTGATGAGTTGACAGCTTCAAATGTCAAGTCAAAGCTCCCAGCTGATTGAGAAATGTTCCTGTAACCACTAGCTTCTCTAAACTGCATTTCCACTACAGATTCAGAATGCTGCAAGTCTTTACACAAGTCTCCATCCAGTCTGACCTCATTACCTCTCCCACCATTGACAGATCGCTTCTGTCATTCCTACGTCACCTGCCATCTATTCCATCAATATGGGTGCATTTTATACTCTCTCAACTTGGTCCTCAGAATCTGACCACGATAATCCCCAACACCAGCATCACCAGGCGCAGCAGCAGCATCAACAACCACACCAACCTTCTCCGCAATCACCTGATGCTACACAGGACAGAGGGCATGGGCACCCAACCACATTGCTGCCATGGACGCCAGGGATGGCTTCACCATGGCCATATTTACTTCACTTGACACTGCACACCTTGGCTGCCACATGATATGCCAGGTTGGCACCACCCCACACCAACAACATAAAGCATCCCTACAGTGCCCAAGCCATTATTTTCACACTCATCAGCATTGCGGGGGGTACCGTTGTGTCTCACCATTCACTACAACTCACTAAGCCACTTCCAAAGGTACACACAAATCTGTCCAAGAATGCAAAGTGTTGAAAATAAAGGTTTCAATGTTTGACAGCACATTAACAGAAACTTCACATGAACATTGGTTAAAACACCCAAGTGCCTACCCTTGTGTGTTGTTAGTTGGTATGATTGGACTAGGATGAGGGTGAGTGCAAGGGGTGGCTGGTGAGATGGGGAAGTGATAATGTAGATAGAGAGGGATGGGTGGAGGTGCAAGGTAAGTTGGTGTGAGTAAGGATATGCAGGAGTAGGGCAGGGAAGGCAGAGTGATGGGGATGTGATGAGTGGCATGAGTGGATGAGGTTGAGTGTGGCTTTGCAGTAACATTTCGTGATCTACTGAGATCATTGAAAGGTTTGCGCCACTGCAGCCTGGTCCTCCTGACGACATCCTGCCAGTTTCTGCCTCTAACTCGGGCGGGTTAGGCAGCACGCCAGCGACCTGCTTGGGAGAGACGGGTGACCTAATTAAAGTACTTGAATGCTCATTAAGAGGCTATTAACAGCTTTTTTAACCAGATGTTGGAATTTTACTGGCTGTCCACAGGATTCATAGGCTTGCTGAACCTCGCCAATAAAAACGAGGCGAGAGCAGTGCTGCCATTGTGGGTGTTGAACAATTGATAGTAAAAAAAATCACATAAATATTCACAACTCACACCTGCTTCCTTATCTAAGGGGAAGGCTCTTGCTTTGCTTTCAGGAGTTTGCAGGCAATTTCTACAACTTTGGAAGTTACTCTCATTACATTGGAAGTCACTCTCATTACATTGGAGGATTCTGCCTCTGATCACCACTTTACCTGACATCTATCAGATCAGCATGGGTGCTGCATATGCTGTTTTACCTTGGACCTCAGATTCGGACCAAATGTGTCGCAGCAGCAACAATACCAGCAGCAGCAGCAGCAGCAGCAGCTGCCTTCTCCTCACTGACCTGCCGCTCCACAGGAGAGCGGGAATGAACACGGGGTACACCTTGCAGGATATAGAGGCAGAGGATCAGCTTCCTGGACATAACTGAACACCAGTGTCTCAGGAGGCTCAAATTATAACGTCAGATCGTGGCAGACATTTGTAGCCTGCTGAAAGAAGATTCGCTGCCAAGTGGACCTGGTGAACACGTGTTACCAGTGCCTGTCAAAGTCGCCAACGCCCTCAACTTCATCGCCTCCGGCTCCTTCCAGGGATCTGCAGCAGACATTTGCAGAATCTTGCAGTCGGCCGCCCACAAATGCATCATCCAGATGACCGATGCCATGTTTGACAAGTCAGGCACTTGTGTACACTTTGCCACTGATGATGCCAGTCAGACTGAGCGGGTGCTCAGCTTTGCAGCTCTGCCTGGCTTCCCACAGGTGCAGGGCATCATCGACTGCACGCATGTGCCCATCAAGGCACCCCCAGATCATCCAGGAGTGTTCATGAACCGTAAGGGCTTGCACTCCCTCAATGTGCAGCTCATCTGCAACCACAAAAAGATCATCATGCATGTGTGTGCCAGATTCCTAGGGAGCTGTCATGACTCATTCATCCTGCGCCAGTCCACCCTCCATCAGCTCTTCGCACCTCCGACCAGACTTATTGGCTGGCTGCTTGAAGACAAGGGCTATCCACTGACAACATGAGGCAGAAGAGTGCTATAATCAAAGCCAGATGATGACAAGATGTGTCATAGAACAAGCAATCGGGATGCTGAAGATACACTTGATATGCCTGGACAAATCTGGAGGAGCCCTTCAATACACACCAACCAGGGTCTCCAGAATGATCATCGTATCCTGTGTTCTGCACAACACAGCGCAGCAGCAAGGATTGGAGCTGCAGGAGAAGCAAGACGTAGAGCCTTTTCGGTGGAGGATGAAGAGGAGGATCAACCTGAAGTGAACGTGGCACCAGCAGTGGCGCATATTGCTGCCTGGGAGGCCCGGATGGCCTCATAATGGCACGATTTAGTTAAATTGCCCCAGTACACCCATATGGCACCCAGATGCTGAACCAACTCCCCAGCCCCGCCACCACCACAAAGCAGTCCTAAAATGACCCAACCATTCCTGTCTCAGACACACATTGCTTGAAGTTAAGTAATGTCTTACCATTCACTCCAGTTGACAAGGCTACTTTCCAAGTAGCAGGCAAAAATGGACAAAACGGGAAAGTGGTACAAAGAAATAAATTTACGTGGCTCATAACTTCAACAGACACTTAACCCTCTAACCCCTTGTGCATCTACAATTGTGTCCTTTTTCTTTTTCTACTACTTCTACAATGTGTAACCCCTGTGGCTTCAGCAGAGGCAGGCTGCTCACTTCCCTGCTCTGACTGCTTAGACACTTTTGGTAGACATCCTCTGGGTTTTGGAGCCTGTGAGGGCCCCGCCAAAGACTGCTCCTCCTGCACCTGTGCAGGTCCAGACTTGGCCATCGGGATCCGAGGCAGCATGTGGGGCTCTGACTGAGGGTGGGGGGGGATGGCAACAGGGGAGAACTGGGAGCACTTTAAGCAGAGCTCCCACTTCCATGTCCCCTCTCACCATCATCCCTCTCATGGCGTACCCGCACTTCTCTGCTAGCAAGGAGCTGGAGAGCACTTTGCTGCACAGCAGTGGGGCAATGAACGGCCAACTCTAGGTTTTTACCCATCCTAGATATGGCTGCAATCAGAGTCTGCAAGCTGTTGTTCACTAGCACATTTGATGCTCCATGCATGTGGCCACCCTTTCCATGGAAGAGTACATCGTAGCCATGGCCTGCGACATCGTGCTGCTCATGTTGGAGGTGGACTCCTCCATTATCCCTACAATTGAGCACATTGCGGCTGGAAAAGCTGCCAGAGCCTCCTGCAATTTTTGCTGCTCCTCAAGAATCATCCTCTTTGTTGATGGCCCTTGAGGTTCAGCATCTGCATCCAGCTGAGCACTGCTTGGAGCATCCTGCGCTTTCCAACGAGGACTCTCCACTGCTGACCCTGTCTCCACCATCTGCCTCTTGCTCACATGTAGTCTGTGATACACCAGGTGACAACACTACTCTCTTACTGGAGCAGACGAAGTGAGTGTATCTGCGTTGGTGCTGGGTGTGTCTGGGTCGTGTGATGGTGCACCCTTGGAGACCACAGCCTCCTCTGAGGAGTCATCTTCCTCCTCCGGCTGGACAGTGGGTGAAGGGCACTTGGTGGGCCGGTGGGAGAGTAAGGACATGAATTAGAACTGTTATGATAAGAATGTTTTAAGTTACCATTATGCACATGATCATATTTCACTGGCTGCTGACATCAAGCCACCATGAATGACTGTTGTATGCCATGTGGCTGTATGATATTTAATTCTGTCACTAGGTAGCTGGGAGGTCCTCCTCTCTCCATCTCCCACTGCCAGCAGCTCTGAAACGCCACTGATGTCAAGTGCCTCCACCTCTGCTGCTGTCTCCAGGATTTGAATGTCTCTCTTGTTTTTCAAAGACCGAAGAAATAAAAACTTGTTTTCATGACCTTACTTACCAGCACCACCCTAGAAGGATATTTGGATTATCTAAACGGCTTTCAAAGCTGAACTTGAGATGCTCAACCCAATCATATCACTTAATTGTATACTTCAACTAAAGATGTCTAGTTATCAAAGTTATCCATATAGAAATTCATAGAATCATAGAAACTTATGGCACAGAAGGAGGCCATTCAGCCCATCGTGTCAGTGCTGGATATAATTAAAACTCTTGCACCTAGTGAACAACCATAGTGTGTCCCACTTAAAAGCGATCTTTGGGCAATAGGAACATTTCTGGTGTGGCCTTAATATTCTATTGACAGAAAAATGAATCACAAATATATGTTAAGTGACCTATGATGATTCATTCATATGTCACATTGATTAAAAATACACCAATCATATTTCTCAGAAAGCTGAGACTTTGATTATGCCCCATGTTTGTAATGATATCAGCAAATAGTGATGGTATTTGCCTGTTTGATTATGATGCCTTACCAGCATATTTGCCTGTTTGATTATTTATGCCTGACCAGCAGAGGGCATGTGAGAGAGAGAGAGTTGAGTTTATTTTTAGTTTTGCTTTTGATGGATCTCTAAGATGGTGTCTCCTGTAATGCTGTTAAAAGAGTTAAACAGACTTTAGATAAAAAGTCATTCTCTTTCATGAATGTGTCGTCATTGAACCCACATACAAATCGATACATGGTGTCAGAAGTGATTGAAAGAGATGAAGAGGAAAAATCTGAAGTTAAATCAGCTCTCCACATATTAGCAAGCCAAAAGAGAACATCGTTACTTACCATTGGAGAATAGCTAACGAAGTGGAAAAATGGTAGGATTACACCCACCGGCGAAGCTTCAGTTGACAGGTAATGTGGCTGAAAATTGGAGGAGATTCAAACAATGTTTGGCGTTGTATTTAGCGGCAATCGGAGCTGACGAGAAAAGTGATCAAATGAAAGCGTCAGTGTTCTTACATGTCGTGGGTGATGAAGCGCTGGAGGTGTATAATAACTTCACATTCACTGCTGATGGAGACAATATGAAGCTAGATAAAATAATGGAACAGTTTGAGGCCTACTGCATACCTAAACATAACGTGACGTTTGAGAGGCACAGATTTTTCACATGTGTACAGAAAACGGGAGAGACTATTGATCAGTATGTGACTGAACTGAGAAACCGAAGCAAAACGTGAATTTGGGGGACTGACAGACTCGCTGATAAAAGACAGACTGGTGTGTGGTATTCCAGATAATGGTCTAAGGGAAAGACTGCTAAGAGAGCAAAATCTAGACCTGGGAAAAGCCATAGCACTGTGTAGGGCTACAGAGACTGTGAAGTCGCAGGCAAAGGAGCTGTTCAGTGACAGTTGCTGCAACGTGGATGCAGTGAGAAAGAACGGACACAAACCGTTTAACAAAAAGAGCGCCAATGTGAAAAAAGAGGCGTGGCCAGCGAACAAAAATGAAAGGGGCAATCGAAAGCCATGTAGTCGATGCGGTACACAGCATCCACCAAAAAAGTGTCCAGCATATGGTAAAACATGCAATATTTGCAACAAATACAACCATTATGCCCGTTGCTGTAAGAACCAAGCGCAACAAAGCAAGGTCCATGCAGTAGATGAAAGCGAGATAGAGGAGTTCTATGTAGATGTCGTGTCTGAAAACAAAAAAGAAAAAAGAGACTGGATGTTGACACTAAAAGTGAATGACATACACATTCCATTTAAATTGGATACTGGAGCACAAGTTAATGTGATATCAGAGACTGATTTTAAGAAAATTAGACCCAGACCAAAGATACATGGAATCAAAGTGAAAGTGACAGGATACTCAGGTACTGATATACCAGTGAAAGGAAGATGCATTGTCAAAGTAACACACAAGGACAGAGAGCACACGTTAGCATTAATCGTGGTGCCAAACGATGTGCAAGCCATACTAGGTTTAAAAGCCTGTGAGAGACTGAACCTGGTAAAGAGAGTCCTCGTTGTGGAAAGCAAAGGAGAGACAGTCTATGATGAACTCATGAAAGAGTACAACGACCTATTTCAGGGTCTAGGCTGCCTTCCAGGAGAACACACGATCAGAGTAGATAAAAGTATGCCAACGGCCATATATCCATGCAGAAAAGTTCCGTTTGCTCTTCAAAAGCAACTGAAGGCAGAGTTGGACAGGATGGAAAGCCTGAACGTGATTCAGAAGATAGATGAGCCAACTGAGTGGGTGAGTTCCCTCATCGTTGTGGACAAAAAGAATGGAAAGCTCAGAATTTGCCTGGATCCAAGAGACCAAAACAGAGCAATAAAGAGAGAGCACTTCAAGCTTCCTACACGTGAGGAAATCATGTCACAGTTTGCAAATGCAAAGTATTTCAGCAAGTTAGATGCATCATCAGGATTTTGGCAGATGAAACTGGACGAGGCAAGTTCAAGATTGTGCACGTTCAACAGTCCATTTGGCAGATACAGATTCCTAAGGTTACCATTTGGCATTGCCTCAGCTCCTGAAGTGTATCACAAAACTATCCATATGATCTATGAGCACCTGGAGGGAGTTGATACATCAATGGATGACATCATAGTATGGGGAACCACGAGAACTGAGCATGACGAGAGACTGAAAAAAGTGCTGGAAGCAACAAGGAAAACAAACCTGAAGCTGAATAGAGAAAAATGCCAGCTCGGGGTGACAGAACTGACATTCGTGGGAGATATCCTTAGCAGTGAGGGCATCAGACCAGATCCCAGAAAGGTGTCCGCCATTGAGAATATGCCAAAGCCACAATGCAAAAAGGACGTGCAGAGGTTTAATGGAATGATCAACTACATGGGTAAATTCATATCCAACCTCTCAGAAAAGATGGCGCCACTGAGAAGACTAACTGAAAAGAACATAGAATGGGAATGGAATCATGAGCATGAGAAGTCATGGAGCGATCTAAAGAAACTGCTCACAGAGGAACCAGTTCTGAGGTTTTATGACCCAGCGAGACCCATCAAGATATCATCAGATGCATCACAGAGTGGGCTCGGTGCTGTTCTTCTGCAAAAATATGACTACTGGCAACCTATTGCATATGCATCGCGCTCAATGGCAGACGCGGAGACGCGATATGCTCAAATAGAAAAGGAGCTGCTCAGCATCACATATGCCTGTGAAAGATTTCACCAGTTTGTGGCAGGACAAGCAATCAGTGTAGAGACTGACCATAAGCCCTTGATTGCATTGTTCCAAAAGCCACTAAATAGCTGTCCGCTTAGAATACAAAGAATGATGATCAGGCTGCAACGCTATACACTGAATGTTGCGTACACACCGGGTAAGCTGATGTATACAGCAGACACATTGTCCAGAGCTGTTGACCCAAGTGAGCCCGCAAACACCAAAATGGATGAAAAAGTGAACGCCTACGTGGACATGATCACAAGTGCACTGCCCATAGCAGATGCAAAAATGGAGCTCATAAAGACTGAGACAAACAAAGATGAAACAATGAGATGACTGAGGAAAAGCATCTTGGATGGATGGCCCAACATGAAGCAAGACTGCTCACCTGACATGGCAGAGTACTGGAACTGCAGGGCGGAACTATCAGTGGTCGAAGACATCATCTACAAAGGAAGTAAAATAGTTATCCCAAAGAGTCTGAGAAAAGAGATGCTAAAAAGGATCCATGGAGGACATCTGGGAATCGAAAAGTGTAAGAAAAGAGCACGAGAGGTGATGTACTGGCCACGAATCAACCAAGATGTGACAAATGAGGTGTCAAACTGCACAATATGCCTGAAATATCGAGCAAGCAATCCGGTAGAACCACTAAAGCCACACCCAGCGCCAGACAGACCTTACCAGAAGGTAGGCGCTGACCTATTCGTGTGTCAAGGGAAGGACTATCTTGTAGTCACAGACTATTACTCCCTGTATCCAGAGGTTTGTAGACTGTACACCACCACTGCAGATGCTGTGATAACATGTATGAAAGCCATATTCTCCAGACATGGCGTGGCAAGCGAGGTCTTCACAGACAACGGACCCCAGTTTTACAATGCAAGTTTCCGACACTTTGCCAAAGAGTGGGACTTTGTCCACACAACGTCAAGTCCTCACTTTCCACAGTCCAATGGACTAGTGGAAAAATTGGTCCAGACAGTGAAAAGACTGATGTACAAGGCAAAAGACAGTGGAACTGACTTCTACCAGAGCATGCTTGTATACCGCACAACACCGCTCGAGTGTGGTATGTCACCAGCCCAACTCCTTATGGGACGTCGGCTAAGGTCAAACCTACCCATCCCAGAGAACCTCCTGAAAACAAAAGAGGGGCGAAAGTGAGGAAGTTCAAAGAACAACAGAAAGAAAAGCAAAAGTACTACTATGACAGAGGAACACAAAACCTACCTGAACTCCACACTGGTGACCAAGTAAGGTTCAAAGACAAAACAAACATATGGACTCAGAAGGGAACTGTCCTGAGTGAAGTACAACCAAGATCATACACCATTCAGACAGATGAGGGTGCTGTTCTGAGAAGAAATCATCGAGATCTTCTCATGGGACCAGCCACAGCAGGTCAAAAGACTGATACTGTTGAACAATCTGATCACACAGCAAGTCAAAAGACTGATACTGTTGAACAACCTGATCACACAGCTGAGAAACCATCATCTGAGGCAACAACTCAGATTCAAGGACAATCAATCAGAAAATCCTCAAGACGCGTGAAGCCTCCTGAGAGACTCATTGAGCAAATTTAAGGACTATTGTTATAGAAGGAAGTAATGTTATCTTATTCTTTCTTCAAGTTCTAGTGTATTTACATATTTCATGTGAACACACAAAGCAAGGTTAAAAAACCATGATAATGATAATGTAAGTTCATTAAGTGTTACAGTTAAAATGCAGAGTAATACAAAGAAAGCATGTTGTTAGATAAAAGTAAAATACTTTTGTTTTAAGAAAGGGAGATGTAATGATATCAGCAAATAGTGATGGTATTTGCCTGTTTGATTATGATGCCTTACCAGCATATTTGCCTGTTTGATTATTTATGCCTGACCAGCAGAGGGCATGTGAGAGAGAGAGAGTTGAGTTTAGTTTTAGTTTTGCTTTAGATGGATCTCTAAGATGGTGTCTCCTGTAATGCTGTTAAAAGAGTTGAACAGACTTTAGATAAAAAGTCATTCTCTTTCATGAATGTGTCGTCATTGAACCCACATACAAATCGATACAATGTTCAACCCCCAAACCTCTCAGTGTACTCCCTAATCTTCCCCAGAGCTCCAAGAACTCAGCCTCCTCCACTGCCTCCTGGCTTTTACCCCCTTCCTCTTAACCCCACCTTGAGTGCTCCCAGACCCCAACCACACTGAAATGATTTTAACCCTTTCCACTGGGCAAGAAAGGGGTAGGCAGGGGAGTAAAATGGCAGTAGGTAGGTTTGCACTGTGCTCCCAACATGTTCCCACCTTCTTCCTTCTAACAGCATTTTAACTGAGCAGAAAGCTCATTTGGGTGGGCAGCCCACCCCAGGCATGCAGGGACCTACTTGTCATGCAGAAGTCATGACCCAACCACAACATGATTTTAACTCACACAACTGGAGGCCAGACTAGCTTGAAATCTGCCAGTGAAACCTGCCGGGGTTGGTGGCTCACAGACCCCCACTGATGCTGTAGTAAAGGGGCATGCAGCACATTGGCTCATTGCATCTTCACTTTCTAGCTTGCTAGGAGAGTCTTCAGCTTCCAGGTCACTTCTCTCATACTTTTTTGCCTTACTTTACCTCAGAAATCTTTAGCTCATCGTATTGGGTGCTATTATTTTCAGTCTTTTCTGGATGGAGGAATAGTTGGAGGGTTGGAGGAAGAGGAGTGGCAGCAGCAGCTTCAGAAGCCTCGAGGAGCAGTGCCTCTCATAAGACACCAGGTATGGGGCCAGATTGTAGGAGGCCATACCTATTACACAGGATGTAGAAGCCCTGAGTAACTTTCCTGGACCTGACTAACAAGCAGTGCCTCAAGAACAACAACAACTTGCATCTATATATCACTTTTAACGTAGTAACACAGTGAAGAGGTTTCTCTTCACCAGTCAGGCTGTCTCAAACATCTACAACTTTCTTTAAGGGGCCAAGCTTTGCCAGGGGCTCTAAAAGTCACCATAGGCCACAACCTTTTCGCCACTGGCTCTTTCCAGTCTACTGCAGGGGTCATCATCTGCATCTCCCAGTCTGCATTAAGCAGGTCACCGATGACCTCTTCTCCAGGACTAACCAATACATCACCTTCCCCATTGACCTCAGTAGTCAGCAGGAAAGAGCTCGAGGAATTTCAACAGTGGCCCACTTCCCCACATGCAGAATGGCATTGACTGCACACATAGTCCCATCAGGGTATCACATCACCAGCCAGCAGTATTCATCAATAGAAAGGGATCCCACTCCATCAATGTGCAGCTAGTGGTAAATCACAGAAACAGGATCATGCAAGTTTCTGCAAAGTACACAGACTGCTGCCACAATGCTTTATCCTGAGACACTTTACCATCCCTCCAGTATTTGACCCTCCCAAGAATGTGGCAGGATGACTGCTGGGGGACAAGGGATGCCCCCTATAGACATAGCTCATTACAGCCGCAACCCCACCACCCCCAAGCAGCACAGATATAATAGAACCCATGAGACCACCATAACTATAATTGAGCACACTATAGGGATGATGAAGATGAGGTTCAGGTCTGATGGGATCCCTACAATATGCCCCACAAAGAGTTATTATGTGCTGCACACTTCGCAGCCTTGCCTTATAGAGAAGTCTGCTTTTGGAGGAGCAAAAACAGGCCTTGTTGGACAAGGAAGATGAGGGGCATGAGGAGGAAGCAGCAGAAGAAGGGGCCCAAGAAGGGTCTTCGTCCTCAGTGAGCTGTCTCCTGTGCTGTTCCTCCATGATTCCCTACTGCTGCTCACTGGTTCCCTGTGTTTCGCCATGTGCAGTCTGCTCAAACTTACTATCTAATTCACAAAGAGTGCCAATGTCTAAGCTGGTTCTTGGGTAGGATGGTGCATTTGACGATGCATCCTCAGGAGGATTGTCCTCCTCTGAGGTATATTCTTGTGTAGAAGGCTCTTGCTGCCGAGAAGAACCTAGAGAAAAAGCAATGGGGCATTAATTAAATGGGAGATAGAAGTTAAATATTTGCAGGTGACATTCTTGAGAAAATAGTTTCAAATTATGCAGCTTGCTGCATCTTTGCTGAGATGAAGGAAGGGGGGGCTGTAAGTAATATGCAAACACCCTGCTCTGGTATTGTGGTGTATGTAACCGTTCCACCTTTAAGAGAACTATTTTAAGAGATGCACTACTTTATCTTGGCTGCTGTATACTGTAATACTGGTGGTGACCACACCGGTATATAAGTGCTGTGTAATGATTTATTGGGCAGTTCAGCCTGACCTTCGACTAGTAAAGACCTGTTGAATTTATTCTTGTGGTCTGTGTGCAGTGATTCTTATTAACAGTAACTAGAACACACAGACTTAACAGTGGCGACGATGACGATCTTACCCTGCGTCAGAGATATATCCAAGGCAGTTTAACGGGCGTCGAGAAGAGGCATCCGCCCTCATCATCCTGCTGAGAAAAGACTCGGGTATGAAGAGCAAGGAAGAATCCTGACACGAAGCCTTCCATCAGCAACAGGCAGTGATCATCCCTTCTACCACAGTGGTGGGTAAGCCGATCAGCGACGAGCAGCAAGTCGGCCACGTTGGCTGTGAAGTAGGGGAGGGAAAAACGGAGGATATAAGGGCGGAGAACTCGACCACGGCCGGGGAAAAGAGCCGGACAGAAGTCGGGGCCAGAGGCGCTGAGACTGGGGCAGCGTAAGGCACGGGAGCCGCGGTGAATGCAAACGCAGCCGGTGTAAAAGACCGGGCTGCAAGCGGGCTGGGAGACGCAACAGCGTCGAGAGAGAGCTCGACCGCGACCGGGGAAAAAGGCCGGGCAGCTACCGAGGCCGCGAGGTGCGGGAGAAAATAAAAATAATTTTTAAAAAACCGCAGAGAACTCAGCCGCAGCCGGGGGAAAGGACCGGACTGCAAGAGGGGCTGGGAGGCACGATTTGAGAACCGTTGGGGAGGGCGAACGCAGCAATACGGCAATCGCCATTACAGCCAGCGGGGGAGAAAGGCAAATGCGGGAAGCCGCCATTTTCGTAGGCGGGGGAAGAAGACAAGCGCGGGAAACCGCCATTTTGAAAAAAAAATAAAAGAAAAATTTCTTTTTGTTTCTCAAGAAGATTGCGAGGATGCCTAAGCGTGGTAACATCAACGATTTCGATGCCGATGTTGAAGATTGGGCCACATATGTAGAACGCATAGAGATTTATTGTAAGGCAAATAAAATATCAGATGAAGATAAAGCACTAACCTTACTAAACTCAATGGGTGCGAAGACATACGGGCTATTGAAGCATCTTCTATCACCAGCTAAACCGGCGGATCAGACTTTCGCTAATATTGTTGCTGTCCTGAGAAATCATTTGAACCCCACACCGCTGATGTTAGCGGAACGATTTAAATTTTATGCGAGAACGCAACTGAAAGAGGAAAGCAATGCGGAGTATTTAATTGAACTGCGTAAGCTAGCGAAATACTGTCAGTTTGGGGAAAGACTGACAGAGGCACTGAGAGACAAATTTGTGTGTGGATTGTCGAAAGAAGGAACACAAAAGCGGCTGCTTGAAGAGAATGATCTTACACTTGATAAGGCTGTCACTATTGCAGCATCGCACGAAGCCGCAGCGAGAGGCACTGCGGAAATGCAGCTGAAGGCAGCGGTACTCAGCGTAGATCAAATGGCTTTGGGTACAGCGAAATGTTATCGTTGTGGAAAGACAACACACGATCAGAACCAATGCTGGTTTAAAAATCAGGAATGTAGAAAATGTGGCAAGCTTGGTCACATAGCTAAAGTATGCCGGTCAGGAAAGAAGACCAGCAACAAAAAGTCACTGCAGGAAAAGTGCAGAAAGGTACATAAGGTGGCTGAGAAGAGTTCGGATGAACAGAATTCGGATTCAGACTCCAACAGCAAGGAACTGGGTAGTCTGAGAATTCACAATGTGAGTAAGGAAGCTGACCTACAAACTATCTGGGTCACACTTCAGATAGCAGGAGTCCAAGTGAAGATGGAATTGGACACCGGATCAGCGTTGACGGTCATGAATAAGCAAGATTACAAAAGGTTATTCACACATATTCCCCTACGGGATACGGAGATAGTATTGCAGACATACACGGGGCAAAGAGTATACCCCATCGGAAAGATAAAAGTCAAGGTGGTACACAAGGGCAAAGAACACCAAAAATGGACTTATATGTACTACCTGAGGGAGGTCCACCACTTCTGGGATGGGAGTGGATCAGGAAAATAAATATGGACTGGCACTCCCTAAAAGCAATAACGGTAGATTCCGGAAAAAAAGATGTCAAACCTGAACGATTGTCCAGAATATTGGATGAGGCTAAAGAGGTGTTCCAACAGGGACTGGGAACACTGAGAGGAATTACGGCAAAAATCAAGATTGCAGAACATGCAAACCCAAAATTTTTCAAAGCCAGACCGGTACCTTATGCGATACGACCTGCTGTGGAAGCTGAGCTGGAAGGGCTAGAACGTTCAGGAGTACTGTCTAAGGTGGACTGGAGTGAGTGGGCCACGCCCATTGTTCCCGTCATGAAGCATTCATCGAGTAACAAGCCAGGGGAACCGGGGAAGGTCCGCATCTGTGGAGACTTCAAGATCACGGTTAATCCGGTGCTTCACACGGTGCAATATCCTCTTCCGTGGGTTGAGGATATCTTTGCTTCATTGTCTGGTGGGAAACACTTCGCCAAGATAGACCTGGCGCAAGCGTACTTACAGATGGAAGTTGAGGAAGAGTCGCGCCAGTATCTCACAATCAACACGCACAGAGGCTTGTATCGATATAATAGACTGGTTTTTGGAGTGGCTTCGGCTCCAGCAATTTGGCAGAGGGCCATGGAGCAGGTATTACAGGGAATTCCAAGCACTCAATGTTACTTGGACGATATCCTGATTACAGGAGATGACGATGAGGAACACCTTGCAAATTTGAAACTGGTGCTCACCAGATTGAAGGAATATGGACTTCGAGTTAATCGCCAGAAATGTGAGTTCTTTCAGAAACGGATCTCGTACTGTGGTCATGTCATTGACCAGGAGGGGCTGCACAAGTCACCTGACAAGATCGAAGCTGTTGTGAAGGCTCCCGCTCCGGAAAATGTATCCCAGTTGAGGTCGTTCCTAGGGTTGATTAACTATTACCATAAGTTTCTGCCAAATCTATCCACGGTGCTGCACCCGCTGAACGCTCTTTTGCAGAAAGAAGTACCATGGAAGTGGAGCGAGGACTGTAAGAAGGCCTTTCGCAAAAGCAAGGCATTGATCACCTCAGAGGAAGTGTTGGCTCACTTCAACCCAACGCTACCTATTCGTTTAGCTTGTGATGCTTCTCCTTATGGTATTGGAGCAGTACTCTCACACAAGTTGCCAAATGGCTTGGAAAGGCCAGTCGCATTTGCATCCAGATCATTGACCTCCGCTGAGCGCAACTATGCTCAGATAGATAGGGAGGCTCTCAGCCTTGTGTGGGGAGTAAAGAAGTTTAATCATTACCTGCAGGGCCAGAAGTTTACACTGCTGACAGACCACCAGCCGTTGGTATCCATTTTTAACCCTAAGAAGGGTGTTTCGGTGATGACAGCACAGAGGCTCCAGAGATGGTCCCTTTTCCTAGGGGCACATCAATATCAGATAGAATTCAAAGGTACAAAGCAGCATGGTAATGCTGATGGGCTGTCGCACCTGCCACTACCTACTGAGGAGGAGGCACCAACGGTTGACCCGGTGGAGTTATTTCACTCGACCATCATCGAATGTTTACCTGTCACCAATGCAAATATTGAAAGGGAGACTAGGAATGACCCGACACTGTCCCGGGTCTACGAATTGACAGTAAAGGGATGGCCAGCCCATGGTGATTCACTGTTACCGGCATTCTCAGCAAGACGAGAACAGCTGTCCATCTGTCAGGGAACATTGATGTATGGAACAAGGGTGATTATCCCTCCTAAGTTAAGAGAGAGAGTTCTAAAAGAACTACATGAAGGTCATCTGGGGGGAGTCAAGATGAAAAGCCTTGCTAGGGCTTATGTGTGGTGGCCGGGTATCGACCAACAGATAGAGGATCTGACGAAAAGCTGCTCAGGGTGCCAAAAAGTCCAAAATGCACCTCCAATGGCACCGCTGCATCCATGGGAATGGCATTCAACCCCATGACAACGTGTACATATTGACTTTGCTGGTCCATTCATGGACTCCATGTTTTTAATTGCGGTGGACGCACATTCTAAATGGCCAGAAGTGATTAAAATGACTACCACTACCTCGGAGAAGACGATCGCGGTGCTAAGAACGATATTTGCAAGAAATGGATTGCCAGAGCAAATATGTTCAGACAACGGACCACAGTTCGTGTCAGAGGAATTCCAGAAATTCCTGAAGAAGAATGGGGTGAAACATTATACCTCTGCCCCATATCATCCAGCTACGAATGGGCTGGCCGAGAGGTTTGTACAGGCGTTCAAAAAGGCAATAAAGGCCATGAGCGAAGATCAGATTCCACTGCAACACAAGGTGGACAATTTCCTACTGGCATATCGAAACGCCACCCATGCAACAACAAACCAAAGTCCTGCCATGATGTTCTATAACAGGAGGTTGCGGTCCAGGTTGGACTTGTTAAAACCAAATGTGTGGAGGGAAGTCGAAAACAAACAGTTCCAGCATATCAATAACAAGCCCACTCGGAGTTTTGAAATAGGACAACCGGTGTTAGCCAGGGACTATAAAAACGAGAAATGGCAATCTGGAACAATTCGGGCCAGACAAGGACCCCTGATGTACATGGTAGATGTTGGTGAAAATGTAATGCGACGTCATGCTGACCAACTGGTGGGATCGAGAACAAGGGTCGAGCCCATGGTTATGACAGAGACAACCGTGGAGGAAGTTAGTGAACCTGAAGCATCTACCTCAGAAGTGAATATACCTGATGATGATGTCCTATCCATAGGGGATCAACTAGATGAGTCACCCCAGCAACGAGAACCAGAGACCCCTGAAAGGCGTTATCCGTCTCGGATCAGGCGGCCTCCTCAGAGACTGAATCTGTGAACTGTTTTTACATGAAGTTGTGTATATATGTTATTATGTTATGTTAAATGGGGAATATATACTGTTAAGCTAAAAAGGGAGGATTGTGGTGTATGTAACCGTTCCACCTTTAAGAGAACTATTTTAAGAGATGCACTACTTTATCTTGGCTGCTGTATACTGTAATACCGGTGGTGACCACACCGGTATATAAGTGCTGTGTACTGATTTATTGGGCAGTTCAGCCTGACCTTCGACTAGTAAAGACCTGTTGAATTTATTCTTGTGGTCTGTGTGCAGTGATTCTTATTAACAATAACTAGAACACACAGACTTAACAGGTATGCCACCAGCTCTGCCTTCCCTGATGATGCGGCATCTGCCTGCATCACTTGGCGATGCTTGGCTGAGGGCTATAATGTTAGATACTCCTCCTCAAGTCTTGACTCCCTCCTTTGCATTGTGCGCTGTTGTCTCTACAGAAAGACAGGGTGAGACTTAGTGAGTTGCTGTTGAAAAGGTAAGTGGAGATGTGTGGGGCTTAGGCATATAGTACATTACTTAGAATTACAAAGAATATACAGCACAGAAACAGGCCATTCGGCCCAACCAGTTCTTGCCGGCATTTATGCTCCACTCAAGCCTCCTCCTGTCTTTCCTCATCTAACTCTATCAGTATAACCCTCTATTCCCTTGTCCCTCAAATGCTTTTCCAACCTCCCCTTAAATGCATCTATACTATTTGCTTCAACCACTCCCTGTGGTAGCGAGTTCTACATTCTCACCACTCTCTGGGTAAAGAGGTTTCTTCTGAATTCCCTATTTGATTTCTTGGTGGCTATCTTATATTGATGGCCTCTAGTTTTGCTCTCCCCCACAAGTGGAAACACTCTCTCTGGGCTGGATTTTACCAGCCCTGAGGAGTCGGGTTTGGAGGCTGGGAAAATCAAAAAGAATGGGAGCGGGTCCAGAGCTGTACACAGTATTCCAAATGTGATCTAATCAAGTTCTGTACAAGTTTAGCATAACTTCACTACTTTTCAATTCTATCACTCTAGAAATAAACTCTAGTGCTGAGTTTGCTTTTTTATGGCCTTATTAACCTGCGTCGCTACTTTTCGTGATTTATGAATTGTACTCCCAGATCCCTTTGCTCCTCTACCCCATTTAGATTCTTATTTTCCAAGTAATAAATTACCTAATTTTCCTTACCAAAATGTAATACCTCACATTTATCTGCGTTGAAATTCATTTGCCAATTATATGCCAATTCTGCAAGTTTTTAATGTCTTCTTATAATTTGTTGCAGTCCTCCTCAGTACTGACTATCCTCCCAATTTTGTGTCATCCACAAATTTTAAAATTCTGTTTTTGATTCCAAAGCCTAAATCATTAATATAAATTGGGAACAACAGTGGTCCCAGCACTAAGCCTTGTGGGACCCCACGTTCTACCTTCTGCCACTCTGAATAGCTACCCTTTACCCCTTGTCTCTGCTTTCTGTCTTGCAGCCAGCTAGCTATCCATTCTGCTACTTGTCCCCTGACTCCACCTTATTCATTAATCTATTAAGTGGCACCTTATCGAAGGCCTTATGGAAAGCTAGATAAATTACACTTTGTCCACTCTCTCTGTTACCTCTTCAAAGAATTCAATGAGGTTGGTCAAGCAAGACTTTCCCTTTTGAAATCCATGCTGATTATTCATTATTATATTTTTGATTTCTAGATGTATTTCTATTTTTTCCTTTAATAGGGAGTCTATTATTTTTCCTACCACCGATGTTAAGTTGACTAGTCTATAGTTCCCTGGACATGTTCTATCTTCCTTCTTAAATATAGGTATAACTTTACTTATCCGCCAATCCTCTGGCACTGTACCTTTTGCTCACGAATTATTAAATATGTGTAGTAGTGCCTCTGCTATCTCTTTAGATTATTTTAAAAATCTGTCCAGACCAAGGTTTTTATCCTCTTTGAGATTGATTAGTTCATTTAATATTTATCTTCTTTTTATTTTAAATGTGGTTATATCTTTCTAATCTCATCTTCTGATGTGTTGAGAAATAGAGAAGCCGCAAATGAGGATAAGGAGGTGCTGATTGTAAAGGGAAGTGTGTGGAATGTGAAGTGAGAAAGGTATTGTGGGAGGAATTGGTGGTTATGGAAGTGCTAGTATGTGAGAAGAGAATGGTATCAGTGTGTCGTGTGAAGAGATGGAAGGAAAAGGTGAGTGTACCTTGTAGAATTCGCAAAATTGAACATTGTCCTATAAGGGTCTATTGGCAGAAAAGGCCTTAATTTTTAAAAGACTGTTTTAAAAGAAACCCAGATAAAGGGACACACAAAATGGCCGCCAGACCCCGTGACCAGCTTTTGGGACATTTTAAAATGGTTCCTGTAGTCCCCAGACAGCTTTTGTGGATTCAGCCCACAGTAAATTCTGGAAGGCAGTTTTGGAGTAAATGAACCCAGACAGAGCCCATACATACAGATTGGATGCAGATCCGATCAGATCGGCCTGTAGATAAAGGCCATCTAAATGTTTACCCAGACAAAGGGGAACAGATTCAAGTTCAAAGGGGGACATTAAAGACAATACAAGGTCATTCCAGACCAGAGATGGCAGTTACCGGCCATCCCGAAGATACTTTAAAAACAAAGACTACCCCACTGTGCTACAAGCCCGCCAAAAGTTAAACAAAGACTAACCTTGATTTGGCGGGAGATAAGGGCCTCCATGGAAAAGTATAACTGGAGACCTGGGAAGTCATCTTTAGGAACTGCGGAGTTGGGAGGCAGCTTCATCAGGTGGCGATCGAGGTAGCCATTGAGGAGCATCAGCTTCATTGGTGCAGAGTTCGAGTGGAGACGATCGAGGAGAGGGTCGGGTTCGGAGGATCGAGATTCGAGTTCAGAGAGAAACTCGAGAAGGAGAGAGAGGTTCGAGAGGGGAGATCAAGTCAGCATCCAGCCCCAGGGTAACTGTCGGGAGATCATCGACCAACCCCGGGACATTGACGAGACGAGAAGAAACCCATGTGATAATGGTAAAACAGATAGCCTCTCTCCACACCGATGTCCAGGCCTGCTAACATCCAGCCTGTCCGAGTCCATTACCTCGAGGGAGGAAAGAGTGTGTCGCAGCCCGCTGCATTCCGCTGACCACGTGGAGACAGGACGCCTGAGAGGACCAAAACGCAGACTTCAAAACCTCTGTTTTCTAACTGGGATTGGTGAGCATGTTTCTGGCCCCTCATAATCTAATCTAGCTAGGCTTAGGGGGTGGGCATTTTAGGGGATAATTAACAATGAGTTGTTGTCCCTCGATGTTCCGTGTGCTTCCCTATTTCATGATGAACCTTGTAAAGCATAATATGCCTGTAGATATATTGGTTAGTACTGTATTATGATTTGTTTTTCCCTCCCATGTACCTTATTGTGGCTTACATTCAATTTTTCCTTTATGCAATAAAATTTCATTTTGTTTCATTAAACTTGGTCTATAGAGTATTCTCTGCATTGTAGTTCCTGCCTCAAAGTCCAGTGTATAGAACCTAAGGGGTGAGTGGGTCGAACCACTCGGTAAATTACTGTGCAAGAGAGAGAGAGGCCTCTAAAGAGAGAGAGAGGCCTCTAAAGCGAGAGAGAGACCTCAGCGATCGAAAACCCCTTACAACTCCACACCATAACTTATAATGAGAAAAAGAGCTGTTGCGGTGTGCCCTTATGATTGAGGGGAGGGAATTGTTGAGAGTGGTGGGGGAGTGGTGAAAAAGAGTGTTGTGAAGTGCTGTTTAGAAAAGTGGAAAAATTAAGAGATGCACTCACCCTTGTTGCTCTTGTGAGGTCATGGAACCTCTTACTAATTGAACATGTCCTGGGGGTAATGCTGGAGGCACTGACCCTTTCAGCCACCTCTGTCCACACCTGCTTCATCCAGGCCTTGGAAATACTCTTGCGCCTTGCGGGGAAGAGTTGCTCTCTCCTCCTATTCACTTCTTCAATGAAAACCACCAGGAGGCATCAGAGAATCATGGGACAACCTTTCTGCTCATACTAGCTGTCAGGAAGTGTTGTCCAACAGTTCGCACCAGTTTAAAAGCATTTCAACATACAAAAAGAAAGCGAGGAATGCAACCTCGGTTTAAGAGGTGCATCTCTACTTTAAGTACAGTAAGGAGTCATTCCGGAAATTGCGGCAGCAGTGGGGTGGGCTTCCTGATTCTGCAGGCAATCAGGAGCGATGTCCACCCATAATGGCCCAGATGTGCAATAGGAATAACAATGAGGCTGTCAGCGCTCACCGTTATTATGATGAAAATTGGCAAGCAACTTCTGGCATCTGCACATGCCCAATTAACTGCGAAAAACATGAAGTTGATGTCCGATTTGCTCTGCTCCTCCACAAGCTTCGCTATGCTGGAACTTTGCCAATAGACTCGACATTCAAATACATGAAGGGCATGAAGTTGCAGTACTTATCCACTAGATACCCACTAAACATGCCAGAAAAAGTTATAGTTTGCCCATTCAAGTGTAATTTAATTTTTAACGATGTGATAAGTCTTTTTTTCTTATTCATTCATGGGATGTTCTCGCTGGCAAGGCCAGCATTTATTGCCCATCTCTAATTGCCCTTGAGAAGGGGGTAGTGAGCTACCTCCTTAAACCATTGCAGTCTGTGTAGTGAAGGTTCTCCCACAGTGCTGTTAAGTAGAGAGTTCCAGGATTTTGACCCAGTGATGATGAAGGAACGGTGATATATTTCCAAGTCAGAATGGTGTGTGCCTTGGAGGGGAATGTGGAGGTGCTGGTGTTCCCATGCGCCTGCTGCCCTTGTCCTTCTAAGTGGTAGAAGTCACGGGTTTGGGAGGTGCTGTCGAAGAAACCTTGGTGAGTTGCTGCAGTGCATCTTGTAGATGGTACACGCTGCAGCCATGGAATGCCAGTGGTGGAGGGAGTGAATGTTTAATGTGGTGGATGGGGTGCCAATCAAGCGGGCTGCTTTGTCCTTGATGGCTTCCAGCTTCTTGAGTGTTGTTGGAGCTGCACTCATCCAGGCAAGTGGAGAGTATTCCTCTCCTGACTTTTGGCCTGTAGATGGTGGCAAGACTTTTGGGAGTCAGGAGGTGAGACACTCGTCGCAGAATACCCAGCCTCTGACCTGCTCTAGTAGCCACAATATTTATGTGGCTTATCCAGTTAAGTTTCTAGTCAATGATGACACGCCAGGATGTTGATGTTGGGAGATTCGGTGATGGTAATGCCGTTGAATGTCAAGGGGCAGTGGTTAGACTCTCTCTTGTTGGAGATAGTTATTGCCTGGCACTTGTGGGGGTCGCGAATGTCATTGCTTGGCACATGTGTGGCGCGAGTGTTACTTGCCATTTCTCAGCCCAAGTCTCTATGTCGTCCAGGTCTTGCTGCATGCCGGCATGGAGTGCTTCATTATCTGAGGAGTTGCAAATGGAACTGAACACTGCAATCATCAGCGAACATCCCCACCTCTGATCCTATGATGGAGGAAAGGTCATTGGTGAAACAGCTGAAGATGGTTGGACCTAGGACACTGCCCTGAGAAACTCCTGCAGCAATGTCCTGGGGCTGAGATGATTGATCTCCAACAACCACAACCATCTTCCTTTGTGCTAGGTATGACTCCAGCCAGTGGAGAGATTTCCCCCTGATTCCCATTGACTTCAATTTTACTCGGGCTCCTTGATGCCACACTTGGTCACATGCTGCCTTGATGTAAAGGGCAGTCGCTCTCACCTCACCTATAGAATTCAGCTCTTTTGTCCATGTTTGGACCAAGGCTGACCAAGGAATTTCTTAAGGCTAAAGGGATCAAGGGATATGGGGAGAAAGCAGGGACAGGGTACTGAATTTGGATGATCAACCATGATCTCATTGAATGGCAGAGCAGGCTTGAGGGGCCGGATGGCCTACTCCTGCTCCTATCTTCTATTTTTCTATGTAATGAGGTCTGGAACCGAGTGGTCCTGGCGGAACCCAAATTGAGCATCAGTGAGCCGGTTATTGGTGAGTAAGTGCTGCTTGATTGCACCTTCAACGATACCTTCCATCACTTTGCTGATGACTGAAAGCAGACTGATGAGGCGGTAATTGGCCGGATTGGATTTGTCCTGCTTTTTGTGGACAGGACATATCTGGGCAATTTTCAACATTGTCGGGTAGTGTTGTAGCTGTACTGGAACAGCTTGGCTAGAGGCACGGCTAGTCTTGGAGCACAAGTCTTCGGCACAACAGCCGGGATGTTATCAGGGCCTGTAGCCTTTGCTGTGTCCAGTGCGCTCAGCCGTTTCTTGATATCGCGTGGAGTGAATCGAATTGGCTGAAGACTGGTTTCTGTGATGATTGGGACCTCAGGAGGAGGCCAAGATGGATCATCCATTCGACACTTCTGGCTGAAGATGGTTACGAGCGCTTCAGCCTTGGCTTTTGCACTCACGTGCTGGGCTCGCCATCATTGAGCATGGGGATGTTCATGGTGCCTCCTCCTCCGGTTAGTTGTTCAATTATCTACCACCATTCATGCATGGATATGGCAGGACTGCAGAGCTTTGATCTGATCCGTTCATTGTGGGATCATTTAGCTCTGTCTATAGCATGCTGTTTCCACTGTTTAACATGTATGTAGCCCTGTGTTGTAGCTCCACCATGTTCGCACTTCATTTTTAGGTACGCCTGGTGCTGCTCCTGGCATCCTCTTCTACATTCCCCATTGAACCAGTGTTGGTCCCCTGGCTTGCTGGTTATGGTAGAGTGAGGGTTATGCCAGGCCATGAGGTTACAGACTGTGGTGGAATACAGTGCTGCTGCTGATGGCCCACATGGATGCCCAATTTTGAGCTGCTAGATCTGTTTTGAATCTATCACCTTCAGCACGGTGGTAGTGCCACAAAACACGATGGAGCGTGTCCCCAGTGTAAAGACGGAACTTCATCTCCACAAGGATTGTGGTCACTCCTACCAATACTGTCATTGAAAGATGCATCTACGACAGGTAGATTGGTGAGAATGAGGTCAAGTAGGTTTTTCCCTCGTGTTGGTCTCTCACCATCTGCTGCAGGCCCAGCCTGGCAGCTATGCCCTTCAGGACTCAGCCAGCTCAGTCAGTAGCGGTGCTACCGAGCCACTCTTGGTGATGGACATTGAAGTCCCCCACCCAGAGTACGTTTTGTGCCCTTGCTAACCTCAGTGCTTCTTCCAAGTGGTGTTCAACATGGAGGAGTACTGATCAGCTGAGGAGGTCAGTAGGTGGTAATCAGCAGGAGGTTTCCTTGCCCATGCTTGACCTGATGCCATGAGACTTCATGGGGTCCGGAATCAATGTTGAGTACTCCCAGACCGACTCCCTCCCAACTGCATATCACTGTGCCGCCACCTCTGGTGGGCCTGTCCTGCCGGTGGGACGTACCCAGGGATGGTAATGGAGGCGCCTGGGACATTGACTGAATGGTATGATTTTGTGAGTATGACTATGTTGCTTGACTAGTCTGTGGGACAGCTCTCCCAATTTTGGCACAAGTCCCCAGATGTTAGTGAGGAGGACTTTATAGGGTCAACTGGATGGATGTGCCCTTGGCATATCCGGTGCCTAGGTCAATGCTGGGTAGTCCATCCAGTTTTATTCTTTGTATACTTCTTTGTAGCGGTTTGGTACAACTGAGTGGCTTGCTAGGCCAATTCCAAAGGAAATGGTAGTTAAGAGTCAACTATCTTACTGTTTGATCTGGAGTCACATTTGGCCAGACCAGGTAAGGGCAGCATATTGCTTTTTACTAAAATCCAGCAGTTTCAAGGTCAACATTACTGATACTAGCATTTTATTCCAGATTTATTAATTAACTGAGTTTAAATTCCCCAGCTGCTGTGGTGGTGGTATTATGAACTCTCGTTTCCGGATCATTAGTCCAAGCCTCTGGATTACAAGTCCAGTAACAGAACCACTATGCTACCATACCCCTGTCTTAATTACCACCAAACAACCTCTCTGGCACTGAAAATTTACTTTTACAAGTGTAGAGTCTCATTCCTTCACATTTTAATTATTGTTGGAATTTTTTTTTTAATTAAAATTAAATTTGTTTTTACTTTTTCTTTCTGTCTCTTATATCTACCTCCCTTAATCCAATCTGTCTTTCTCTCTCATTATTTTGCTTCTTGTACATGATTTTGCATTGAATTAAATATTCTAACTTATACTTCCTGGTTTAAACTGTGTGCCTCATTAAGGATTCTTCAATCTGATTGGTTGAAGAGATACACTGTTGCTTACCTTGCTCACACAGGTCCCAGATCCCCTATGGAGGGCACGTGCTGAAATGGATCTCTAATTACATTAGTTGCCATGCAAAATCCCATGAAAAGTCTGTGGGCAGCTGTAAGCACAATGAACGACAAGTGCCATTTGTTCACCACTGACCACAAAATTCGGGCAAATTATTCTAATTTAGCTTGGGAGTTAAAATGGCCCGGACCTCACACTCAATACTCCAAAAGCACCCCTAATTAAAATCGGAGCTTGAGTATTCAGAAGCCCCACATATCGTCATTCCCCCGACTCCACTGCGTGTTCACCAGGTGCCAAATCTATTTCCCTGTGCTTGTTTGCCCACTGTGCTTGAGAAGTCTGACTCCTCCCGTGAAGTGCACGCATGTTATGAAACTACAGATCACACAGACACCATTCTTTTTTAGTTCTGTCAGGAATGCCAAAGCCAAGCTCCACCTGTCTCCCACTTCCACCGGCCTGTGCCTCCAACCCACCCACATTCTTAATTACCTGCCAATTTCCCAGATAATCTCTATCTCATGATTTTTTGTGTATCTATTAATTGTGCATTACATGATAGAATGCTATAAACAGTGTATCCCCTGACTTACCATGAGTAACCAACTAGGAGGACCCCAGTAATGAATTAATTAACTCTCATGCTCTCTGCTGCAGTTATCTTTGACTTGACTAGTTTTGTTGATTCTGTCACAGGTACAACTTAGCACTGGTCAACTACTAGAGGCTGAGACCCTGTTCAAGAAAGGCTTAAAACTGCTGAACAAGAACTTTCCAAGCTTCATTATGTCACAATTAATTATATATGGAATCGAACACTACAAAAATTCTCAGAGACATCATGACAGAGAAGTGCTAACAGGCCTTACTGAGTATGAATTATTTCAATGTATTATATGAATGAAAATTATTTTAAGCTGTATTTTTGTTATTCTTACAGCTTATAATTAAGGGATCTAGGAGCCTGATTTTGCTGTAGTAGAGATTGGTAACCGTGCTACAGCCAATGGCAATTAACTTTTCTTCTGGAGATTAAAGTGTGTTAAACCAGGTTTCAAATTTCTCTCCAGTGTTTGAGTATCAGCAGTACAGTGTGATCACAAGAGGGTGAGCTAATTAACCTTTCCCTCCCTTTCCAATTTTAACCATTCTTTCCATACTGCCACCAGCAGAAACAAGGTTAGGTGATAATCACTTTCCTCCACTACCAAAACCAGTAATAAATCAACTACTACCTGCTCACGTGACTTATCTGGCATATTCCTTTCTTTACTTTGTCTAATGCTAATGCTCTTATCTCCATGGCAGCTCTTTTTCTTCTGGTCCAAAAACACAAATGGGGAAGTCAATTCCCAGGAATATCCAATTTACAAGCTCTTCTGTGGAATCTATTCAATTACCTCTTGAGATTCTCTGAGGAAATAAGTGAGAATACATCATACATTCTCCAAGAATGTCAAATAATGTGATCAAGCATTATAGCTCAGCATGTACATGTACACTGTTTATCAAAGCTGGGTACTCAGAGGGTGAATGATAGAGAAGAAATAAACTCCAATGATGAAGCGACCCATGCTGGCCAATCGTATACTTGGAAAACATACAGGCTTGCCCTGTCAAATGGCAAATAGCATTTGTGCTGCATAGGTGCCAGCCATGGCTCAGTGGTAACACTCTTGCCTCTCCGTCAGAAGGTGGTGGGTTCAAGTCCCACTCCAGAGACTTGAACATAAAAATCTAGGCTGATACTTGAGTGCATTATGACGAAGTGCTGCACTGTCAGCAGTGCCATTTTTTGGGTGTGATGTTATACCAATTATAAAAAGTGAAGGGAAGGGGAATGAGAAAATGATCTATATGCTGGAATATATATTGGACATGGAGCAGGTATAGCACAGATTCACCATAATGATACCAGGACTCACAGGGTTAAATTATGAGGTCAGGTTGAATAAAGTTGGCTTGTATGCCCTTGAGTTTAGAAGGTTGAGGGCAATCTTGAGGTCTTTAAAATGAAAAAAAGGATCTGATAGAGTAGATGAAGAGAAGCTATTTCCTCTGATGGGAGAATTTAGAACAAGGGGGCACAATCTAAAATTAGAGCTAGGCCATTCAGGAGTGAAATCAAGAAGCACTTCTTCACACAAAGGGTAGTGTAAATCTGGAATTCTCTCCCCCAAAAGACTGTGGATGCATGGTGATGTAGGTGAAGAGATCTACGTTGTCTCTTTATTTGAGTAGTAACAAAAATAATCATTGCTTCAGGTTCAATACCTTTATTTCTTCAGTCAGTATGCAAAGCACTTTACAAGCAAAGTAGATTAAACAGATACAAGTACAGAAATGTAGACATGCACTTTAGTATTCCCTCCCTGCACTACATTTTCTAAGCACAAAATGTCTGTTTTTATATTTACTTACTAAACTTGAATCTGCCTCGTCTCCCTTGATTAGATTCCTTCTGTTACCTGACTTACATGACACCCCCCTTTAGTAATCTTCCCATGGTGTCCATGCTGAACCATAGCCCAAGCTCCATGTCACATAGCATCCCTTATCTTGCCTGCTCCAGAATGTTATCAGTCTGCTTTTCTGTGTGAACAATGAAGTCTTACTTATTACACTCTGCAGCTGGATGTCCAATCTTGTTTACTAGGCAACTGTCATAAAAAGCAAGTTTTTTCAAGGTCCAGGCATGGTCTTTCAATTACGTTTCTGTATGCTAAGTTGACTTTTAATCTCCCAGCAAGCTCTCTGCCAAGTTAGTTAATTTAGCTCACAACTTAATTGTAATTACCTATGTGAATATATAAAGAAAATACATATTAATAAACAAATGTGCACTATCTTGTAGTGTTTGCTCCCTATACTATATGCTAAGCTAGCCTTAATATCCCATCAAGCTCTCTGTCTCTTCCTTTTCCATGTTTCAACATGTCCCATGTTCCAACAATGGATCAATTGAAATTTTTAAGATTGAGATTGACAGATTTTTATTAGGTAGGAGTTTTAAGATATATGGATCAAAGGCCATAAATGGAGTTGAGATGTACAGATCAGCCATAATCTGATTGAATGGCGGAACAGGCTCAAGGGGCTGAATGGCCTACTTCTATTCCTGTGTAACTGTGTTCCTATTTTTATAAAGCAGATTAATCAGGCAGCACCAGAGGAGAGCCAGACCATTCCAGCACTACCTACCCAGCAGGATGTAGTAAAATATCAGATAGAAAAAGATTAACTGGTACATCAAGCCTGTCCCATATAGTTGTGATGCCTTATGCATCACAATACAGACACTTCCTAGCCACCCAGAGCCATGTAATCGCCTGGGAGAGGCGAAAAAACAGATAAAAACCAAGGCCAATTAGGGTAAAAAATCTTCAAAATTCCTTTCCGTCCGCATTGGGCGATTGAATCTAATCCAGGAAAGCACTTTGACCCTAACTTATAATAGAGGGTACATACGCTTTGTACAATGTGCTCTCCACTCCTGCCAGAAACAGGAGTGGAGAGCATACAGCAAATATACAGCAAGTATACAGCAAATCAGCATTCACCGCAGGAGCCGGCAGCCTGTTCCACAGGTCCACTATTCTCTGGGAAAAGAAGAAAAGAAGAACCGCCTAACATCTAACCTAGTTCTGCTCTTACATAACTTGTAATAATTGTGACCCCTGGTCCTCCCTAACCTATTCAGTTGAAATAATTTATCCACGTAAACACAATCTAGTCCCTTCATTATTTTATAAACCTTGATCAAATCATCCCTGAGTCTACGCTTTTATAAAATATGCAGACCTAGCTCTTTAAGCCTGTCTGGGTAGCTAATGTGTTTTAAACTGGGAATCAATCCTGTGGACCTTCCTCTGCATCCTTTCCAAAGCCTCAATATCCCCTATCATGTGAGGGTATGGAAACTGGACACAGTATTCTAAATGAGGCTTAACCAAGTACTTGTACAAGGACAAAATGGTATGTTTTGTTTTGCAGTGAATTGTGTTGTTAGCTTTAGACATATCTTCATGGCATTAGATGTGAAACTTTAGAAAGTGGTTGATGCACCATAATTCCCAGATCATTTTCTTTCACCAGTGACTTCAATTCTGTTCGCTGTAGGGATGTATGTATACTTAGCTTTGCACCTGACCATTTGCATAACACTACACTTTTCTAAGTTAAACATCATTTACCATACATGAATCCATTCCCCCTACAAATTGAGATCCGCCTCCTGTAGTTTAGCATCTTCTACAGTCCTAACACTGACATATAGCTTTGTATCACAAACTTGCGGATCACTCCCCCAAAACATATATATGTAGGCCTTTAACGAAGATAGTAAAAGGCAAAGTTCCTAACAGTTATCTCTGTGGGGCACCACAGGTAACCGATCTCCAAGTAGATTCAATAATAATTTTTTGCCTATGGGCATTCAGCCAATTCTTAATACACCACAGTAGATTATCTCTAATTACACAAGATTCTATCTTATAGAGTAGCTTCTTGTGAAATACCTTATCAAAGGCTTTCTGAAAATCCAGCTAGACAATGTCTACTTGGTTGATCTCATCCACTAACTTAGTAATTTCTTAAAAAGAAAATCAAATTTGTACGACATAACCTTTTTTTCCAGAAGCCGTGTTGCGTGTCCCTGATGATGCCTTCTCTTATGATACGTTTGCGAATCTTACCTATTACTTGAAGTCAAACTAATAGGCATATAGTTATCCAGCTCTGCCTTACGACCCTTTTAAAAAACTGTATTAGCATCCTTCCAGTCTGAGGGAACAGTAACCGACTCTAGCAAGTTATTAAAGATACGGGCAAGGAGCTTGCGTCGCTCTTGTGCCATTTCTTTAAGGATGCTTGGATGGATATCATCTGGGCCAGCAGTCCGATCTATTTTTAGGCTCCCTATTCTGTAAGATAGTATCATCATCTATTTTAATATTAAGAATTTACTGCTACAGCACAACTTATTGCTGTTAGTTAAGCATCATCTTCAAGGGCAGGATTTTAACTCAGGTGCGGGATGGTGTTGTGTTATCCGCATTTCGTGTTATCCACCCGAATCTAAATGGATGTGGGAGATTGATGCAATTTTAACTTAATTGTCCAATTGATTTCCAATGAGTGGGAACCCTTGGCAAATGGGTTTTTCATGACTGAAAGTCGCCTCCGATGACGTCATCATTGCTGCTGCATTTAAGGTCTACAGCAAGCCTTGCTTCTTCTGCAGGCTGCCGAGCTTTCTCCGTTTGGTGTGAGAGGGACCTTCAACAAGGATGACAAGCGGGAGGCCCAGATCAGCTCCTCGCTTCGACGAGGTGACCCTGCAGGCATTGGTGGATGGGGCTAGGGCCAACAGGGAGGTGCTCTTCCCTTCCCCAGGGAGGAAGAGGCCTCCCAAGCAGACTAAGGCAGTGTGGTTGCAGGTGGCTGAGGAGGTCAACTCCTAGGGAGTCACACGAAGAACCTGGATTCAGTGCCGGGAAAGATTTCATGACCTTCAGCGCACTGGAAAAGTGAGTATGAATTTCCCATCACCCTCAATCTGATCCCCATTGCCTTTCCTCACCAGCACTCAGCTTCAGCAATCTCTGCCTCCACATCCCACTTGACACTGACATCCATGCACCCTTACCCATTCCCTCTCTCTCTATGCTCACATTCACATAACTATTGACCATACAGCCCTCACACTTCCTATCACTCTGATGTTTTGAACACAACTGGCAATGCACAGGGAGGGCCCTTGGTCTTGCAACCTCACTCCAGCTTTGTCTCCTTCTAAGTATCTATGTTATGCAATCTCTACGCTGAACCTCCACTTGCCTCCCTCATTGCAGGAAAAGAGAGCTCACAACAAAAGAGAGCGAGAGAGGACAGGAGGAGGGACAGCCTCAATAGCCCACCTGACCCCCTGGGAGGAGGCGGTACTGGAAATAGTGAGAATGGAGGATGATGCGCACGTGGGGGATGGACAGACAGGTGCAACACAGCAAGCTGGTGACAGAAAAGTTTCCCATCTCTTTCTTTAACATTGCATGAGTCGCTGATAATGATTGTGAAGCTCTAACAGATGGACTTATGAGCATCTGCAAAAAGCAATGTGCATGTAGCCTTGCCATCACATCTCTGACTCTTTCCTTTACTCCCCCACGGGACCATCACAAGCATCTGTCCCCCCTAGCCAGGAAGAAGAGGCTGAGCAGCCAGACTCCTCAGAGGAAGCTGCATCCTCTGAGGGCGCAGCATTACCAGAAATCTGCGCACCCAGCACCAGCGCAGATACTCACACCTCGGTGGGACCTTCGGGACATAGAGTAGTGTTGTCACCTGGTGTATCACAGCTCACAAGTGAGCATCAGCAGACTGTGGAGACATGGACAGCAGTGGAGAGTCCTAGTCAGAGGTTGCAGGACTCTGCCAGCAGCGAACATGACCAGAGCCTTTGTGGAGTCATTGGCGCATGAACGCATCACCACGGAAAGGATGGCTACCTCCATGGAAAGGATGGCTACCATAGAGGAGAGGATGGCTACGGTAGAGGAGAGGATGGCTACAGCTATGGAGGAGCTTAGTCGCCACGGTATGAAAAACATGGTCATTGTTCAGAATAGAATGACATCTCTTGAGGAGCGATGGGCATCTATTGAACAGAGAAACCAGACCTTCATGGAAGTCCTTCTGAGTAGGACTGCCATTGCAGATATGGGTCCCCATGGCCCCCCTGATGTGCAACAAGGTGCTCTCCAACCACTTGCAGGTGCTGAGGTGAACCTGACCCACAAGAGGGAGGTTGGTGGCAGACCTCAAGGAAGTCAGGGCTCCTCTCCAAGCGCTCACACTTCCATGCCACTGCAGAGCCCTCGGTCAGAGCCCCACCGGAGTCCACACCCAAGTGAGATAGGCGTCTCAACCCCTGCACAGCCGCAGGAGCAGCAGACTGTTGATGAGCCCTCACAGGCTCGCAACCTCAGAGGACACCCGCCAAAGGTATCAAGACAGGAGCAGCAGCAAAGTGAGCAAGGGGCCTGCACATCTGCTGAAGCCACAGGGGAGGCACCACGTAGGAGCACGCGTAAGAGGAAAATTCTGCACAAATAGTCACAAGGGTAGTCACTTGGGTGCAATTTTGTGTTTACTGTAAAAATGCCATCACTTCGTTATTGTTCATAAAAATTCTGATGGCAAATGTTGCAGTTGTGACGCCTGTCATTTCGCTATTGGAACTTCCACATTGAGGGCTTAGGAATACTTGCAACTGTCAGTATGGTGGTCAGGGTGCTAGGAATCCTCCGGTTCTTGGCCACTGTCAATGCTCTGGTAAGAAGTTGCGAGGCAAAAGTGTTTGATTGACTAGGCTAAGCAAATCTGGCCAGGATGAGTGTATTCCTTGCATCCCGGGCAGCAATGCTCTCGCGCAATGCTGCCGCTGGTTGATGGACCTCTGCAGGATGTTCATTTTCGCACTCCTCCTCCTCCGCCTCCTCATCTGAGGAGGATATGTGTGGAGCCACTTGGTCCTCAGGAATCTGCAAGACACGACGCTGTGCCATGTTGTGAAGTGCACAGCAAACCACGACGATTCTGGAGACCCTGGCTGCTGAGTACTGCAGGGCTCCACCTTATCTATCCAGGCATCTGAAGCGCATCTTCAGCAAACCGATGGTTTGCTCAATTATGGCTCTGGTGGACATGTGGCTGGCGTTGTAGCTTCGTTGGATGGTCTCAACGGCATCATTAGCCACGTCCTCAGGGGATAGCCCTTGTCTCCAAGTAGCCATCCATTAAGTTGGTCTGGCGGACTGAATAGCGGAGGCACACTAGACTGGCGCAGTAGGAAGGAGTCATGGCAACTGCCAGGGTACTTGGCACAGACATGCAAAATTTCCTTCTTGTGGTCACACACCAGCTGAACGTTAAGGGAGTGGAAGCCCTTGCGGTTGACAAAAATATCTGGATTGTGATGGGGTGCCTTAAGGGCCACATGTGTGCAGCCAACGATGCCCTGGACCCTTGGAAAGCCTGCCAGATGAGCTAATCCAACCGCATGCGCCGTGACACTTGCTCGATCCTTCGTGAAATGGATGTGATTGTGCGCGAGGGCAAAGAGGGCATCGGTTACCTGCGTTATGCAAGTGTGTGCGGCCGCCTGGGAGATGCCGCTGATGTCTGCTGCTGATCCCTGGAATGAGCCTGAGGCAAAAATGTTGAGTGTGGTGGTGACTTTGACGGCCACTGGTAATGCTTGTCCACCTGGTCCTCTGGGCAGCAGGTCTTGCTGTAGCATTGCACAGATGTCAGTCACTACCTCTCGCGAAAGTCGGAGCTGCCTTTGGCACTGCTGCTTAGACATGTTGAGATAGCTGACCCTGTGTCTGTAGACCCTGTTTGGCGGGTATCTCCTGCGCCGACGTGCTTCCAGGCGCTGGCCCCTTCCGGCCTGTGCAGCTTCAGGTGGGTGAGCAGTAGCCTGGCGCTCCTGCTGCTGCTGCTGTTGTTGGTGCTGCTGTTGTTCCTGGTTCTGCTGGTGCTGCAGCTGGTGCTCGAGCTCCTCTAATACCCGGATGGGAAGGAAATAAATGGCTCCCATGCTTCTGGTATATGCTTCTGTTGAGGAAGCGCTGAGTGAAGGTGGCGAGAGGGGTTTCCCAGGAGGTCACACTGGAGATGGGTGTCAGGCTCCAGCCTTCCACAGGTGTGGTTAAGCCTTCTAAAAGTTGCCCCAGACCTGAGACCACTAAGTCCTGCCACCTGCAAATGATGGCTGATCAAATCTCCTCTTTAATGGTTGACCTGCAGTTGATAGTCAGCAATTCAATAGTGCTCCCGCCAGGTTTCACCATCGTGTTTCCCACCAGGTGTGTTTCACGTGGGAAAAGGGTTAAAATCACAAGGGCCTTTTAAAATAGGATTACAGAGGCCATTTAGTGCTTGTTAAGGGCCTTAACGACCAATCCCGCCTGTTGAATGCGGGACGGGGTCGGGACCATCAGACATGACTGAGTTAAAATTGCTCGGAGTTGGGAACCAGGCGGCGGGGGGCGGGGGTCCCGCATGCCAGTTTTTGCGATTTTAACCCCCCGCATGCCTCCAATCCCGCTTCCACAGCTCAATAAAAATCCTGCCCCAAGAGTCATCACTGACTCAAAGTATTCATTTAATATCTCTGCTATGTAAAGATCCAAACGCACTTTCCAAGACTCTTCCCAGGAGCTGCCTTAGGAAGCTGTGCTTCAATCATGATGCTTTGGAGGAGTTCCATTCGTTGCTACAGCCAGATCTGCAATCAAGTTCAAGAGCATGTACGATTCTCCCTGTGGCAGAGAAATTGACCACAGCTCTCAATTGTTATGCCACAGCTCATTCCAGAGAACTACAAGGGATCTTTACGCGATCAATCAATTTGTTGAGCACTCCTCTATAAGCAAGTCATCAATGCCCTCTTTGCCAGGGCAGCAAAATTTGTACAGCTTCTGTCCCTCTTCCAAAAGTCTGTTTAGCCCTTTAACTACACGGAGTTCTTTAAATACAAAAGTTATACCCTTGCTCTTTCCCCTTCCCAAATTTTCCAAGTTCCACAGGCATATCTGGGTTCCTGCTGGTGGCACCCTCACCTTTATCCTGCCATCATTATTTAAATTAACTGACCCCAGGCTATTTATAGGCATGCACCATAACCTGGAGGTGGAGAAAAGACTTGTTCCACCTCAACTCCGAAGGCACAACAGCATAGTTGGGATTTCATGCCCAGAATTTTTTGGCTTTCATTGCTTATCTGCATTTTTATTGGTGCTGTTTAAGACTGATTTTATGCATTGCAAGACTTTTATTTCCAATTCTGTTTCTTACAACAGTTTTGCTTCCTGTTGCTATTTCAATTGTAGTAACCAAAGTGGGCGGGCTGGAATTCCTTTAGGTAATGTCAATGGTGTTCCTAGATTTGGAAGAGGTAAAGCAGTTCCTGAGGGAACAACAAAGACGTGTGATTATATCCTACGTGTTATCTGCAGACCTAGGACACTCCAGGACCTGCACTTATTTGCCCAGACCATTCATACTGCAGACCTGAAATGAGATCTATGTTTGGTGCTTCTGCCACACAGAGAAGGCTGCCTCTTAGCTGTGCTGTCTTTTGGAGGCTGACATGCAGATAACTTACACCACAGGAATGGCACTGCTCATGGTGTGAAAGTCACTACTGCATTAGACATTTACACCACCAGAAATATATGGCAAATCAATCAATTTTTCCCTGTGGAAAGGAGCAATCACCTTAACAATGCACAGAACTTTTCTCCCAAAAGCTCAGGGCATTGAAAATGGCATTCATGTGGCCATCAGGCCAACAGGCTCTTGCTCTTCTTCATCTGTTCCTTTGGCTTCCTCAAGCTCACTAACTGGAAGTGTGCATCTCTGTAGTGCTTTTAAATGTTGGTGAGAGGAATGCTGGATACTGTGTGGTGCTTCCTTGCTCTGGGCCACTGCCAGTGATGACAAGCTATCCTTCCAAGCCTACAATGATAGAGGCAAATGTCAGAAGGCTGGCTGCGTGACACATCTTCAAACAGATTGTGCATTACAAGATACTGTATGTAATACTTGGATTACAACATGAAGTCAATTTTTGGAACTGCAAAATAACTAGTTTTATTGTTATCTTCTATTTAATCTGTTTAAATAATGTGAACATTTCAAATTGGCTGAATTAAAAAGAAAGCAGGTTAAGGCTGATTCCCTGATTAGGCTCTCCCAGCGAGGAATGATGCTAACAGTGAATGTTAGTCAGAAAATTGCTGGCCCACAGTGCCTGAACTACCACTGATTAATTTACACGGAATTAAAATCAGGCACTGCGGGCCTGCGATTTCCAGATCTGTGCTTCCTCCAAATGCCATTCCCCGCTGGGACCACCCAATCAGGGAATCAATCCTGTTAAGTAAATACATTTTTACTGGTAACCTTATTACAGCTGACAATACAGTATTGCCTGTAAAACAAGCTTTCCAATGTTCATAATTAATAATGTTTGAATTTACTGCTATTTACCAGACATCTTTGTATTGCAGTAGTGAAGTATCACCTGTCGTTCATCAGCAAATTCGCTGCCTATCATTCTTATGGCAGATATACTGCCTTCAGAAATACAGCAAATTGCCTGCATTGCTGACCATATTAATGGAAGTGAACACTGCTGAAATCTCCAACAATGAATTTAAGGTTTGTTTCAACAATAAAGAGGAGAGTAAAACACTTGGACAGGTATTACACCTGATCATCTTAAGTTATATGATCAATTTTTTTCAGTTAGCAATTATTAATTGAACGAAATAGCTTTACAATACAGGTCTCTGAAAGGGAGGTGTTGCTGACAACACAATAATTCATCATGTTATTAGGTCCATGCAATAAAAACGAAAGGGAAAGGCCTCTGGGCTTGAACATCTGCAGGACCATTTACACTGCAGTAATGATGGTAGAGCAGGACTTCTGCCTGCCAGTGAAGTGTGCTGCAGTCTCCACCTAAATTTGTAGAGTCAGCTTTTTAACATATTGAATGGCAAGCCAGGAGCACGACTCTGTCTTAACATGAGACTAAACCCCTGGATAGGGAGGAAACATAGAAACATAGAAACATAGAAGATAGGAGCAGGAGTTGGCCATTCGGCCCCTCGAGCCTACTCCGCCATTTAATGAGATCATGGCTGATCATCCAAATTCAGTACCCTGTCCCTGCTTTCTCCCCATATCCCTTGGTCCCTTTAGCCTCAAGAAATATATTCAACTCCTTCTTGAATATATTTAATGAATTGGCCTCAACTGCCTTGTGTGGCAGAGAATTCCACAGGTTCATCACTCTCTGGGTGAAGAAATTCCTCCACATCTCAGTCCTAAATAGCTTACCCCTTATCCTTAGACTGTGACCTCTAGTTCTGGACTCCCCCGCCATCGGGAACATCCTTCCTGCATCTAGTCTGTCTAGTCCTGTTAGAATTTTATAAATTTCAATGAGATCCCCTCTCATTCTTCTAAACTCTAGCGAATATAAGCCTAATCGACCCAATCTCTCCTCATACATCATTCCTGCCATCCCAGGTATCAGTCTGGTGAATCTTCGCTGCACTCTCTCCATGGCAAGAACATCCTTTCTCAGATAAGGTGACCAAAACTGCACACAATGCTCAAGGTGTGGTCTCACCAAGGCCCTGTACAACTGCAGCAAGACATCCTTGCTCCTGTACTCAAATCCTCTCGCTATGAAGGCCAACATACCATTTGCCTTCTTAACCGCCTGCTGCACCTGCATGCTTACCTTCAGCGACTGGTGCACAAGGACACCCAGGTCTCGTTGCACTTCCCCTTTTCCCAATCTATTGCCATTCAGATAATAATCTGTCTTCCTGTTTTTGCCACCTAAGTGGATAACATCACATTTATCCACATTATACTGCATTTGCCATGCATCTGCCCAATCACCCAACCTGTCCAAATCATACTGGAGTTTCTCTGCATCCTCATCACAGCACACACGCCCACCCAGCTTTGTGTCATCTGCAAACTTTGAGATATTACATCTAGTTCCCTTGTCTAGATCATTTATATATATTGTGAATAGCTGGGGTCCTAGCACCGATCCCTGCGGTACCCCACTAGTCACTGCCTGCCACTCGGAAAAAGACCCGTTTATTCCAACTCTTTGCTTGCTGTCTGCCAACCAGTTCTCTATCCAAGACAGTTCCTTACCCCCAATCCCATGTGCTTTAACTTTACATGCTAATCTCTTACACGGGACATCATTGAAAGCCTTCTGAAAGTCCAAATACACCACATCCACTGGTTCTCCCTTATCTATTCTACCAGTTACATCCTCAAAAAATTCCTGTAGATTAGTCAAGCTTGATTTACCTTTTGTAAATCCATGTTGACTTTGTCTGATCCTGTCACTGTTTTCCAAGTGCTTTGCTATTACATCTTTTATAATGGACTCTAGCATTTTCCCCACTACCACTGTCAGACTTACCGGTCTGTAATTCCCCGTTTTTTCTCTACCACCCTTTTTAAATAGTGGGGTTATATTAGCTATCCTCCAATCCATGGGAACTGTTCCAGAGTCTATAGAATTTTGGAAGATGACCAGCAATGCATCTATTATTTCTAGGGCCACTTCCTTAAGTACCCTAGGATGTAGATTATCAGGCCCTGGGGCTATATCGGCCTTCAATCCCATCAATTTCCCTAACACCATTTCCCTACAAATACTGATTTCATTCAATTCCTCCCTCTCATTAGACCCTATGTTCCCCAACATCTCTGGGAGGTTATTTGTGTCCTCCTTTGTGAAGACAAAACCAAAGTATGTATTTAATTGGTCAACCATTTCTTTGTTCCCCATTATAAATTCCCCTGATTCTGACGGCAAGGGACCTACGCTTGACTTCACCAATCTTTTTCTCTTCACATATCTATAGAAGCTTTTACAGTCAGTTTTTATGTTCCCTGCAAGCTTGCTCTCATAATCTATTTCCCCCTTCTTAATTAATCCCTTTGTCCTCCTTTGCTGAATCCTAAACTGCTCCCAATCCTCAGGTTTACTGCGTTTTCTGCCCAAATTATATGTCCTCTCCTTGGATCTTATGCTATCCCTAATTTCCCTTGTTAGCCATGGTTGAGTCACCATTTTTGTTTTATTTTTATGCCAAACAGGGATTAACAAATTCTGTAGTTCATCCATGCGATCTTTAAATGTTTGCCATTGCCTATCCACCGCCAACCCTTTAAGTAACATTATCCAATCCATCCTAGCCAACTCGTGCCTCATACCATCGTAGTTTCCTTTATTTAATTTCAGGACCCTAGTCTCTGAGTCAACTACTTCACTCTCCATTTTAATGAAGAATTCTATCATATTATGATCGCTCCTCCCCAAGGGGCCTCGCACAACAAGATTGCTAATCCAATCCTTTCTCATTATATAATACAGGAAACTTTGGTTTATCCGGAGGTTGTATGTCCGGAATTCTCGATCTACCGGCAGAAATGAGGAGCCGTTTTGTTAGGTTTTTTTTCTTCTCGTGGCTTTGTTTTCAACAATCGGGCTCTGGAAAGTCTCTCTGAAGCTGTTGCTAAGCTACAGAGACACTTCCAAGGTACGGGCCAACTGTTTACAAGCTGTTGCTAAGCAACAGTGTTTGTTGTCAGATACGGAGATGAAAACCTCCGTATGCATCAACATTAACTTTGTATGTCCGGCAGTTTTGATAAATCGGCAACAGCTTGGTCCCGTCGGTGCCGGATATAACAAAGTTTCCTGTACCCAGTCTAAGATGGCCTGATCTCTAGTTGGATCCTCAACATATTGGTCCAGGAAACCATCCCGTATACACTCTAGGAATTCCTCCTCCATAGTATTGTTACTAATTTGGTTAGCCCAATCTATACGTAGATTAAATTCACGCATGATAACTGCTGTACCTTATTGCAAGCATCTCTAATTTCCCAGTTAATGCCATCCCCAATCTCAGCATTACTGTTTGGGGGTCTGTATACAACTCCCACTAACATTTTCTGCACCTTGGTATTTCTCAGCTCTGCCCATACAGATACCACATCATCAGAGCTAATATCCTTCCTTACTATTATGTTAATCTCCTCTTTAGCCAGCAATGCCACCCCACCTCCTTTTCCTTTTTTCCTGTCCTTCCTGAATATTGAATACCCCTGGATGTTGAATTCCCAGTCTTGGTCACCCTGGAGCCATGTCTCCGTAATCCCAATTTGTTCCTGCATGGTTTAAAAGCCTGCAGCAACTTAAGATGGCAACAGTTTCCTGGATGCATGGCATGTAATATCCTCCAGTTTTTGGCAAGAATGTTCAACTGCAGTGATTTCTCATCAAAGCATTCGTTTGTGCTTTCTGAAGATTTTATCATGGCGTCATATATCAGGCATTGATGGATCAAAGGAAGGGCTCAGGCAAGGGGTGGCAGGAGGCAAGCCCAGAAACTTTTAGATGTGGATTCACAGATCCTTCTGGATTAGATCCACCAGAAGAGATACCATTGACCTCACAAGGAGGGAAGCCACTGAAGGCAGTCACCAGAGGTAGGAGACAGTGGTGCTTAGTGCCTCCTCACCCACAGCAAAGCAGACCAGTGTTGCAAGAAGTTCAATGACTGACAAGGGCAGGAAAGGTAAGAAAACAGCAATTCCTTTTCACTTTAGCACCAAGGCACCCGAAATCCCATGATTACCCTCAGTTCTTAAATATGGTGTGGAGATGCCGGAGTTGGACTGGGGTGGACAAATGTAAGAAGTCACACAACACCAGGTTATAGTCCAACAGCTTTATTTGAAGTCACAAGCTTTCGGAGCGCTGCTCCTTCGTCAGGTGAAGTGGAGAGATGCATAAAGACACAGCTTATATAGTCAGAGAATAATGTCAGATGTTTACAGGTAATCTTTCTAACTGCCATTTATCACACCTCGGCAGAGAGATAATCACAGCAATCAAAGGTGTGAATGGTGTCCAAACAGGTCAGTCAGGAAAACATTACATCAAAGAACAATGAGGTGGGGCCACAAGGGGTCAAATGTTGCAGATGCTGGGGTCTGTGTGAAAAACAAAAAAACAGACAAAAAACATTTTTTTTGCTGGAAATCACAGCAGGTCCGGCCACATCTATGTAGAGAGAACAAGCCAACGATGACTCGAGTCTGGATGAGCCTATGTCAGGTGGGGTTACATGTAGTGTGACATGAACCCAAGATCCCGGTTCAGGCCGTCCTCATGGATGCGGAACTTGGCTATCAGTTTCTGCTCAACGATTTTGCGTTGTCGTGTGTCTCGAAGGCCGCCTTGGAGAATGCTTACCCGAAGATCGGAGGCTGAATGTCCTTGACTGCTGAAGTGTTCCCCGACTGGGAGGGAACACTCCTGCCTGGCGATTGTTGCGCGGTGTCTGTTCATCCGTTGTCGCAGTGTCTGCATGGTCTTGCCGATGTACCATGCATCCTTTCCTGCAACGTATGAGGTAGACAACGTTGGCCGAGTCACATGAGTATGTACCTGGTGGGTGGTGTCCTCACGTGTGATGATGGTATCTGTGTTGATGATCTGGCATGTCTTGCAGAGGTTGCTGTGGCAGGGTTGTGTGGTGTCGTGGTCGCTGTTCTCCTGAAAGCTGGGTAATTTGCTGCGAACGATAGTCTGTTTGAGGTTAGGCGGCTGTTTGAAGGCGAGTAGTGGAGGTGTGGGGATGGCCTTAGCGAGGTGTTCGTCGTCATCGATGACATGTTGAAGGCTGCGAAGAACATGGTGTAGTTTCTCTGCTCCGGGGAAGTACTGGACGACGAAGGGTACTCTGTTGGTTGTGTCCCGTGTTTGTCTTCTGAGGAGGTCTATACGATTTTTTGCTGTGGCCCGTCGGAACTGTCGATCGACGAGTCGAGCGTCATATCCCGTTCTTACAAGGGTGTCTTTCAGCGTCTGTAGGTGTCCATCGCGTTCCTCCTCATCTGAGCAGATCCTGTGTATTTGCAGGGCTTGTCCATAGGGGATGGCTTCTTTAACATGGTTAGGGTGGAAGCTGGAGAAGTGGAGCATCGTGAGGTTGTCCGTGGGCTTGCGGTAGAGTGAAGTGCTGAGGTGTCCGTCTTTGATGGAGATTCATGTGTCCAAGAATGAAACCGATTCTGAGGAGTAGTCCATGGTGAGTTTGATGGTGGGATGGAACTTGTTAATGTTATCGTGTAGTCTTTTCAGTGATTCTTCGCCATGGGTCCATAGGAAGAAAATGTCATCGATGTATCTGGTGTATAGCATTGGAGGGTCGCTGCCCTAAGCTTGACATGTATGCTCAAGCTGTCAGGAGATGCATCAACGCCAGATTCATCAGCCGCACTCACAAGACAGCCCAGAATGTCACCCGAGCACAACGCAACGCCATCCACGCTCTCAAGACCAACCGCAACATCGTCATCAAACCAGGAGACAAAGGAGGAGCCATCGTCATACAGAACAGAACGGACTATTGCAAAGAAGCATACCGACAACTGGACAACCAGGAACACTACAGACAGTTACCCGCAGATCCGACCAAAGAACACACCCGCCAACTCAACAGACTGATCAAGACCTTCGATCCAGACCTTCAAAGCATCCTACGCGCTCTCATCCCACGTACTCCCCGCGTGGGAGATTTCTACTGCCTCCCAAAGATACACAAAGCCAACACACCCAGACGTCCTATCGTATCAGGCAACGGAACCCTGTGTGAGAACCTCTCTGGATACGTTGAGGGCATCCTGAAACCCATTGTACAGAGAACCCCCAGCTTCTGTCGCGACACTACAGACTTCTTACAGAAACTCAGCACCTACGGACCAGTTGAACCAGGAACACTCCTCGCCACGATGGACGTCTCGGCACTCTACACCAGTATCCCCCACGATGACGGCATCGCTGCAACAGCCTCAGTACTCAACACCAACAACAGCCAATCTCCAGACGCCATCCTACAACTCATCCACTTCATCCTTGATCACAATGTCTTCACCTTCGACAACCAGTTCTTTACCCAAACACACGGAACAGCCATGGGAACCAAATTCGCACCCCAATACGCCAATATCTTCATGCACAAGTTCGAGCAAGACTTCTTCACTGCACAGGACCTCCAACCAATGCTATACACCAGATACATCGATGACATTTTCTTCCTATGGACCCATGGCGAAGAATCACTGAAAAGACTACACGATAACATCAACAAGTTCCATCCCACCATCAAACTCACCATGGACTACTCCTCAGAATCGGTTTCATTCTTGGACACACGAATCTCCATCAAAGACAGACACCTCAGCACTTCACTCTACCGCAAGCCCACGGACAACCTCACAATGCTCCACTTCTCCAGCTTCCACCCGAACCATGTTAAAGAAGCCATCCCCTATGGACAAGTCCTGCGAATACACAGGATCTGCCCAGATGAGGAGGAACGCGATGGACACCTACAGACGCTGAAAGACGCCCTTGTAAAAACGGGATATGACGCTCGACTCGTCGATCGACAGTTCCGACGGGCCACAGCGAAAAATCGTATAGACCTCCTCAGAAGACAAACACAGGACACAACCAACAGAGTACCCTTCATCGCCCAGTACTTCCCCAGAGCAGAGAAACTACGCCATGTTCTTCGCAGCCTTCAACATGTCATCGATGACAACGAACACCTCGCTAAGGCCATCCCCACGCCTCCACTACTCGCCTTCAAACAGCCGCCTAACCTCAAACAGACTATCGTTCGCAGCAAATTACCCAGCTTTCAGAACAGCGACCACGACACCACACAACCCTGCCACAGCAACCTCTGCAAGACATGCCAGATCATCAACACAGATACCATCATCACACATGAGGACACCACCCACCAGATACATGGTACATACTCATCTGACTCGGCCAACGTTGTCTACCTCATACGTTGCAGGAAAGGATGCCCCGGAGCATGGTACATCGGCGAGACCATGCAGACACTGCGGCAACGGATGAACAGACACCGTGCAACAATCGCCAGGCAGGAGTGTTCCCTCCCAGTCGGGGAACACTTCAGCAGTCAAGGACATTCAGCCTCCGATCTTCGGGTAAGCATCCTCCAAGGCGGCCTTCGAGACACACGACAACGCAAAATCGTTGAGCAGAAACTGATAGCCAAGTTCCGCATCCATGAGGACGGCCTGAACCGGGATCTTGGGTTCATGTCACGCTACATGTAACCCCACCTGACGTAGGGTCATCCAGACTCGAGTCGTCGTTGGCTTGTTCTCTCTACACAGATGCGGCCGGACCTGCTATGATTTCCAGCAAAAAAAAATGTTTTTTTCTGTTTTTTTGTTTTTCACACAGACCCCAGCATCTGCAACATTTGACCCCTTGTGACCCCACCTCATTGTTCTTTGATGTAATGTTTTCCTGACTGACCTGTTTGGACACCATTCACACCTTTGATTGCTGTGATTATCTCTCTGCCGAGGTGTGATAAATGGCAGTTAGAAAGATTACCTGTAAACATCAGCACTGTTGCCTCACAGCGCCAGGGACCCGGGTTCGAATCCGGCCTCGGGTGACTGTGTGGAGTTTGCACATTCTCCCCGTGTTTGCGTGGGTTTCCTCCGGGTGCTCCGGTTTCCTCCCACAGTCCAAAGATATGCGGGTTAGGTTGATTGGCTATGATAAATTGACCCTTAGTGTTAGGGGGATTAAATACGTGGGGTTACGGGGATAGGGTGGGATATGTGTTGGTGCAGGGGTTACGGGGATCGGGTGGGATATGTGTCGGTGCAGGCTCGATGGGCCGAAATGGCCTCTATCTGCACTGTGGGGTTTCTGTGATTCTGTGATTATTCTCTGACTATATAAGCTGTGTCTTTATGCATCTCTCCACTTCACCTGATGAAGGAGCAGCGCTCCGAAAGCTTGTGACTTCAAATAAAGCTGTTGGACTGTAACCTGGTGTTGTGTGACTTCTTACGTTCTTAAATAGAATGACAAGTTTCATTCACAGTGTATCATGGTAGAATGGCTCTCTAACTCTTCTTGCTACCTGTGTTTGGAACGTACAATCTCTCTTTGCATGTGGCCCCTTAAAACTCCAAACTCTCATGTTACATTTTCCTTCTAGCACTTGTACTCTGTTTCATCAGCTGTCACTTGGAAGATTTTCTTCAGATGCTCCATCTAATTTTGTTAGCATTGTTCCAGGAGAGACAATCTCACAATTCCCTGAATTTAAGAGAACTCACAAATTTTGAGGAACATGCTGAGGCAAGCAGCAGTGGCAGTCAGCAATGGTATTAGTGGACCAGTGCCAATGCAGGTGAGTAGGTTCAAGGCAGTACTTAAACCTGCTACAGTGCTTTAAAGAACTAAATTGCCATTGAACTTCAGAACTGTGTATCTCGTTAACCTCTCTGGAATCTGCATACTCATTCTTACCTCATGTCCTCTTCACAGATCCGGAATGGCAAGGTTGTGGGTGGAGGGGCCAGAAGAGGAAGAAGATGATGAGGATGATTGTCAGGAAGAGGAAGGACATCATTACCTCCTGATCAATAATGATAACAAGGAGGAGAATGGTGTTGATGAGGATGTTGATGACCATCCTGCCGTACTGACCTCTGGCACTCTTGCCCTATCTGTCAACTTCAATCTATTCATCACAGCCTTCTCTATCTCACACACCAGCTCAATTATTGTCAATCAGTAAGCGTAGATGATGATAAGATGACCCCAGCATCGAAGCTCTGACCACGCTCAATCAGCTCCGATGGGTCACATTGTCTGCATGCCCGATACGAGACTCCCAAAACAAGCGCTCTATTTGGAGCTCCAGCACGACAAGAGAGCCCCAGGTGGGCAGAGGAAACGCTTCAAGGACACCCTCAAAGCCTCCTTGAAAAAGTGTAACATCCCCACCGACACCTGGGAATCCCTGGCCCAAGACCGCACAAAGTGGAGGAGAAGCATCCGGGAAGGCGCCGAACACCTCGAGTCTCTTCGCCGGGAGCAAGCGGAAGCCAAGCGCAAGCAGCGCAAGGAGCGCACGTCAATCCAAGCACCCCACCCACCCGCCCGCCCCTTCAACCACCGTCTGCCCCACCTGTGACAGAGACTGTAGGTCCCACATTGGACTCATCAGTCACCTGCGAACTCATTTTTAATGTGGAAGCAAGTCATCCTCGGTTCTGAGGGACTGCCTAAGAATGCATTAGATGACTAATAAAGCATAAGAAAGTCGGAGGAGAATGGAGTGGATGAGGACTCTCCCGTTCCCCAGCAGAGGCTGCAGAGATGGCTTACTTTGGCTGAGGAGGTTGTGAACTCGGATTATATGGGTCCTGTTATGAAAAGAAGGATGTACATGCTCTGAGATACATTTCCCAGAATATGCAGGAGATGAAAAGGTAGCATTAGGGAAGCTGTTTCCTTGTTGCGGACATCAATTGAACATCTGACAGATTCATTGGAGACTGCAACTGTTCCCCTAGCCTCTGCCCACCACTCCTGCCCCCGCACTCCTCTACATCCTGCCACCCCACCGCCCCCGCCACCACCCCCACCCCCCACCGACAGAAGAATCCCAGGACAAAAAGATGCTGGTTTTTCATCTGAAGCATAGACTGCTGCTCTAGCACATCTGGCGGAGAGCCCTAGATCAGAGTCCTGGAACTCCCTAGATTGGGTTCCTGGAACTCCCTACCTAACAGCACTGTGGGAGTACCTTCACCACATGGCTCACCACCACCTTCTCAAGGGCAATTAGGGATGGGCAATAAATGCTGGCCTTGCCAGCGATGCCCACATCCCATAAACGAATAAAAAAAAAATCCTGCTTTCAGACACTTGCTGATGGCTTGCAGGAAACACTAGAGATTTTCAGGATCTGATGAGAACCATTAGATCTGCAGTCATATTGCTCAGTACCACTGTATGGCTGTATTTGACCAAAATGAGGCTGTTGTTTCTCAGAAAAACAGCACATGCCAAGCCTCAGACCTAGTCCCCAGAGGCCGGCTGAAAAAGCGCATAGGATGCAGGGCCAGGCTGCCTATGCAGTTGTGCCAGAGTTGCAGTCCACAGAAGGATCTTCCCAGGGTTCAGCTGTCATGAGATGGGGTTACTTCAGTCCCAAGAGCCTATTCTACCAATCCAAGTAGAACTACCTTTTATGACAATGGTCCTCAGGTGGCACTTGGGTGTAGCACCAAGGTAGGCAGTGGGGGAAATATGATGATGATAAGTAGGTTTGAATGCTTTTTATAAAATAAGTATGATGTTGCACTTTGCTACTGTCTAGGAATCATCTCAAAATGTATGAATTTACCATCAATCCTGAAGATGGTATCAGGGAACTGTTGTATGCAGAACTGGATCTTACCCTGGGTGGTGATGCAGAATCCTCTTGTTGCTGTTAGGAAGGACTCAGTGGTAAAAAGTTTAGAGCTGTGCTGACTTTGACAGCCACTGGCAGAGCTGTCCAGTTTCTTGATCTGGGCTGCAAGTTATCATGCAGAAGGTCGTAAACTTCATCCAGGGCCTCCTTAGTGAATCGATATTGATGAGGCTTAACTTCTCATTCATATCCTCCCAAGATCTCTGAAGCCCATAGATTTATTGTGAGGCATAATAATTAGTTGGCCTCATCATCCTTTGATGCTGCCTTACTCTTTACTCCCTTCGGTTCTCCTTCTCTTACATCAAGATTGTAAACAGAAGTATCCAAATGAAGACATCCATGCTGCTCTATGGTATCCCTTACCATGGGCGGAAGCCAAAACTGGGCTAGTGATCAGAGAGTCCATCACTCTGGTAGTTTTAAGTGCAACTCAGTAGTTTTCCTAATACGGACAAAAGTTGTCCAGAGAGTGAACCCTTTTAAATGGATCACTTCCACTTGGAGGATCTGCACTTGACAAAGTTATGCCTCGTTTACCTGCTCGTAAGTTACACTGGCGGAAATTATATCATGGGGCTGGAAATGATGGGACATCTGATGCCGCATGTCATCCATCTCATTTGCATGTGTGCACTGGTGAAAGATGTGCGGAAGAAATGGCCCCTCCCAGAAATTCCATCAAACTGAAAATGAGGCATAAACCTGGTGGAAGTGAATCCCACCTTAAAATCCAACCCTCCAAATTAAGTTACCCACATATCTGTACCTTGCCAGCAACAATGTTGATTTCCAGCCCAGTTATTTTGTCATTTATGGTGTAAGCATACACCAGATTGATTTCAGAGTATACACTTTAGCTTGTGCTTCTTGTGGTGTAATTATTTTAGTAATTATGTGGTAGAGTTTCCGCTTTGGGTGCAATCGACGAAACAGGCACAAATTGTGCCCAAAATTGCATATTGCTGAACACAAAATCAGCCATGAACCAGTGCAATCGGGCAGCATTTTAAAATGTAATTTTAAAAAATTGCTTTAAAAAATATTCCTTGGTATATTTAAGAGTGGTAACTAGATGCAGTTTGATTAATACAGGTAAAAATGGGTTTATCACAAAAGAGTTTCTGCTTTGGGCGCAATTGCTGATTCTGGCACAAATTGCGTCCAAAATTCCACCCGTTTTGAAAAGGGTTTTTTCTCGTTTCCACTCAAACTCCTTTGCATGTCGCCAAATGCAATATCTGCCATGAACCAGCGCAATCAAGCAGCAGCGTTTTAAAACGTAATTTAAAAAAAAATTGTTTCAAAAAATTTTCCTTCATATATTTAAAAGTGGTAACTTGGTGAAGCTTAATTAAAACAGCTGAAAATAGGTTTATCACAAAAAATAAGCATTTTTAATCACAGTGTCAATCCACCATATCTGAATAACCTGATTTCAAATGACTGAAAATGACTTAAAAAATATACAGAACCATTCGGTAGCTAAATTTAAAAAAACATTCAAAAGCTTTTAAAACATTCCGATTAGTGTCCTTGCGCCCAAAAGAACCAGCTTAATTTTTTGAGCCTCCTTGAAGGCCTGCACATTAGTGGAAACTTCCAATGGTGATTAATTCATCCTATGGGCGTGGCCAGATTTGTAAGTGGGGCTGCTTCTAGCGCGATGTTTTTTAAACTAGCACAAAAGATTGTGGAAACTCGAGTTGCGCTGAAGGTAATATGCACTTAAAATTCTGCGATCTTTTGCGCTGGTTACGCCGATTTCAGGCGAATTGCGCCAACAAAAACAATGCAACCGAGTGGAAACTCCAGGCCTACTTTCCTGATTATTATTTTGTTTCTTTGTACTCCATAGATAATTTCTGCATACATTGATTCTTTCCGGTGTTATCGATTCATGGGTCTTAAAGAGAAGAGCACAAAAATGGAACAGTTAGCTGTACAGAAGTGTCTTGCTCTTACCAAGAATTATGAAGGATTACTAATGCTTGCTAAATTAGTATGTGCACTGTCAGAAATTAAGCTCTGTATTGGACAACTTGCTGAAAGTATTGAGTATGGTATGTACTATTACTGTTAACATTGATACACAAAACTATCGTTTCATTGTTTCTTATATAGGCTTCCTGTAAATCTAACATATTCTTTTGGACTTTTAAGGACACCAGGCACATAAAATTGCTGGACTACTAAATAAACCCAATATTGATGTTTTCATAATTCCTATTCTGACCAAAGCCTTGCTGCTTACTGGCAGGTAAGGGTACAGTTCACCGGTAAGTTAGCAACTTTATATCCCCAAAGAGATGTTGAATAATCAAATTTAAAATAGATGAACACTTTTGTAGCAAATCAGAATGTTAATCACAGAAATGTAGTGATGTAACCATTAAACATTGCACTTTTTAATCCTACTATTTTAACAATTAATTCTCATACATTCCAAGAGCATAAGTAGTTAGGAAAGAGAAAGCTGATGTTGCTTTTTTTATGTCGGCTGGGAAATTGGACCTGTTTGCGCTGGCTGTGAGGGCTGATTTGGAAGAAAAAATGCCAGCCACCTCACTTCTGTCCGATTCTGGCAGGTCCTGTGGCGACCGTCATTTTGGGCAGATTGGCAGCGCTGCCGTTGCCTGCATTCACTGCAGAAAAGGAAATGAGGCAGATCGTGACATCAATGAGCGTGCAACGCTGATTTGACACACGATCTGCCATTTTGGAAGTCGCCGCTCCATTTAATGCCCTCTCCTAATGATGACCAGCTGACCACTCATTCAACAGCAGGCGGGCCCCCCCAGCAGCACTATTTAAAGGGATCATCAACAACTTGCAGCAGACTTGCTTTTTCATTTCTACTGGCTCTGTGTAAGTTTGTGCAAATGTTTGGAGCTTTCTACAGTTGCTTAAAGTTGGTGAGGTGACAGGGAGTGTTGCTGCAAGTGGAGAACGCCTTGCTTCTCATTTAAAGGATTCTGCTCACAATACTTGCTCCCAGTCATGGGTACTCTATTGCAGCCCCCCTCGCGCTCGAGAATGACAGGGAGATGGAGCAGAGGCAGTGAAAAAGAGGACAAGATGCTCGCAAAGGGAGGAGGAGGAGCATGCATGTGGCTTTGCCTGGCTCTCAGCAGGAGGCCTTACACACCTAGGGTCTTCCTAGAGCACTTCTCCTACCTGCACTTTAGCCAGGATCAGTGTATTAGGAGGCTTCACTTCACCAAGGAGGTGGTCACAGAACTCTGCCACCTCCTACAACCAGACCTGCAGTCTCAGAGCAGAGCGATGAAGGCACTGTCAGTGGCCCTCAAGGTCACTGTGGCCCTCAATTTTTTCGCAACCGGATCTTTCCAGTCTGGAGCAGGAGACATAGCTAACATTTCCCAGTTCACTGTCCATCGCTGCATCTGGGAGGTCACAGAGGCTCTGTACTCCAGGAGCAGGGACTTCATTGTCTTCTCTCTGAACAGAGAGAAGCAGGAGGAGCATGCATGTGGCTTTGCCTGGATATCAAGCTTCCCCATGGTGCAGGGCGCCATCGACTGTGCACATGTGGCTTTGCCACTAATCCTGCGATCTTCTGTAACCACAAAGGCTACCAATTACTTAATGTGCAGTTGTGCGACCACCCCCAGCACATCATGATGATGAATGCCCGCTATCCTGGCAGCAGTCATGATGCTTTCATCCTGCACCAGTCCGGTGTGCCAGCGAACCCAAAGGTGGCTGCTCAGAGACAAGGGCTATCCGCTCTGCACCTGGCTGATGTCTCCCCTCTGCAACCCCACCACTCGTGGCCAGCACTCATATAATAAGAGCCATGCTGCCATGAGGAACCTCATTGAGCAGGCCATTGGTGTGCTAAGGCAATGGTTCCGCTGCCTTGATCACTCAGGAGCAGCCCCCAAGTACACGCCGGAGCGGGTGTCCCATTTTGTGGTGGTCTGCTGCACGCTCCACAACTTAGCCATCATGAGGGCACAATCCTTGCCACCACAGGTTCCAGGACCACCTCAGGGGGAGGGGAGGAGGCAAGCAGCAGATTCCCGTTCTGTATGGGCTGTCTGTGAGCGCCTCATCAGACTCTGGTTCCAATGAATGAAACCCCAGATCCATCTTACCATCCCTCTGTCATGGAACATCACAATGTCCTCCTGGCCACAAAGCTGAAATGAGAGCCACCACAAACCAAACATTCCAAACATAATTTATAAATGTATCAAATCAAAATCAACACAACAGCATCAACTAATCACCCTTGTGCATATCCTGAGAGTTTGTCTTTCATGTGCCTTTGCCTGTCCTACTGCTCCTACGCAGTGCTACTCCATTGGCTGCAACATAGCTGGTGGAAGGCTGCTGACTTTCAATGGGGGAGACTGCAGATGACCTTGCAGGATGATCTCAAACAGCTCTGGGCCTAGAAGGCTCGGCTGTAGACTGCACCACCTTGGCATGGGTGGCAGCATTCTGGGCTGGCTGGATGACAGGCAGCAGCAAGAGCACTGGTGGAGTGGCTGTGGTGGGAGTACGAGTGCTGTCATCCTGAGAGAGGACAGCAGATTCTTGCTCCACGGAGCCACTGCCACTCCCCTGGGGCAGCTCCTCAGCATTCCTAGCCATCTGTTGGGAGACAGATTGCTAGAGTGCTGTGAGACTCTGCAAGCCCCTTTCCACACTCGTAAACCCAGCCATGATGGCAGCAGTCTGAGCTTCCACTGCAGCACTGAGACATTGGGTCGCTTCCTCCTGTGCTGCAATGGAAGCTGTGACATCGCCCATCACATGCAGCATCATGGTTGGGTCCACAAGGTCACCCATCATTTCCATCCTGGAAATTGCAGGCTCCAAGCTCCGTGCAAAGCCCCGTGCAATGTTGGAGCCGGATTCCTCCATGCTCCTTGACACTGACAAGAGGCTCTCCAGCAGGCTTGCCATTGCGCCAAACATTTCTTTGTGTATGCCCATCACCCTTCTTCTGAAAGCTGTCCCATTGAAGTCATCATCTGAGTCCTGTGAAGCACAACTCGCGCGTGAACTCACCCTCCGGGGAATTGGCACCCAAGCTGCCCTTTCCCCCTGGCCTGGCTGCAGCCCACTTGTGCCCGGTGCAGATCCCACCTCTATACTACCTTCTAAAGTCCACGCTGTGTCATTTTCTGAGCTGGTGTCTGTGAGTGTCAGATGCAGTGACGGTACCTCTTCTCCTTCACTCTCTTCCTCGATGACTTTGGTTGTGCTGGTGGGACTTCTTGGGTATCTTAAAGGAGAAAGGCACAAGGGTTGGGTTGTGGTGAGGTGAGCGGGGGGAAAGCAAGATATCCATGCATACACCATCAGCAGCTTGGCTGTGAGAAGAGATTGTGGCATGAAGGGGGAATTGGGATATGAGAATAAGGATTAGGTACAAGCATACCGGCATCATCAGCAATGCTTTCAACTTCCCCGCTTGCCACGGACTCTGTAACGGCCTCTCCAATGATCTCCAACACTGCTTCCTCCAGTTCAATCAGGGTCTGCAGTCAGGCTTCCCCTCCACCCGTCTGCTGCTGCTTCCAGCCATTATGAGCAACCTTTGCTTGTAAGAGAAAGGGAAGTGTGTCAGTGAGCATGGTGCAATGTGTTTGGGTGATGTGCTTGTCATGCTTGAATAGCTGACAGTGTGTGCAAGCTGTGAGATGTGGGTGTGAGTCTTGCAGGAGTGGTAAGTGTGTGAGGATGAAGTGAAGCTATGATTGTGAGGTATGAGTAGTGATTGCTAGAGATCGTTGGTAGCTGAGTGAGGGGGTGTGGTGCATTGAGCTGTGTGCGAGGCTAGTGGTGCAGATGGTGGGATATGGCATTTGAAGATGCATTCACTGACATTGACCATTCGTGTGAGGTGATTAAACTTTTTGCGGGACTGGATCCAGCTCCTGGGGACAATACTCGTCGCACTGATGGCTTCAGCGATCTCCTCCCAGATCCTTCTGGTGTTCTGCCTTGAAGCCCTCCTGCGCCCCCTGCGGGGAGAGGACCTGATGGCATCTTTGAACCCTGAGGACCAAGGCCTCCAGTGCCACATCTGAAAATCCCCTCGCCCTCTCTCTTGGATGTTGGGCCATGGCTCTCTCCACAATGACAATGAGGTACTTCTGCAACAAAGCACCTCCCCTTTACGTAGTGCAGAGAGCTTAGGCCAAACTTTATTGGCCAGTAGACTGCACCCGATATTGGCCCCCCTGTTCAGCGCTAAACCAATCGGCAGCGCATTTAGTGCTGAGATCAGCGTTGTAATCATTATAATGAGCAGGCAGCACGAATTTTGCATGCTGCCTGCACCACTTTGAATGGGTGCGTGCACGTAGCGCTTTGCGTTGCCCTCACACGTTTTCGAACCTTATCTAATTTCTACTTCATCGTTTAGGTCTATGTATAAGGCCCATACAGCCCATTTTCAACTCCCCACTGGTAGATGTAATTGTAATAGTTGTTATACTGTATGGTCATGCGTAACCTACTTTAATTCTGTGGCCTGGATCTTCTACCTGGAAATATGGCAGTGTGCAAATCGTGCCTGCCCAACGAAAAGTGGCCTGAGCCTGGAGTAGTTTCTGTGTTCAGTCTAATTATCATATTTATTGAGAACTCCCAGCATTAGGAACACCTCTGATTGGAAGCCCACCATTTAGGGGCAGGAAGTAGCATGCTGCTGCAACAGCTTAACAAGGTCGCTACACTCAAAATTGATTTGACATCAGAGTCAATCTTTTTCTATTGTCTCTGAGACCTGCAGGGTGCCAGGGAGCACCAAGATTCGCCAATAAAGCTTAGCAAGTGCTTCTGATGAAAGTAGACAGAGGAGGGAGACACTTTCTTTCAGAGCAATGCAGGCCCCCAAGAGAGCAGTACAATAGCATGGAATGTACTTGCTTACTGTATATACTTGTCATAAGCTATTTGAGCTGCATGCTGATGCCTGAATTTCACTACATCTCATGATAACCAAAGATAATTCTTTTTATATTCCTTTTAAAGAAGAAGACAGCTTATAACAATAGAGAGAAAACTGCAACAGGGGGCAAATCATCAAACCTCTGCCTTTTTATGCTGTAAGAGGAAGAGGTTCCTCAAATTTTGGGGATGGAGGCCACAGAGGGTGTCGGAGACAGGAGGAGAGCAGGTGCCAGCTCAGGTTTGTAATGACATTCTGCTTCTGTTCCTTCTCATCAGTCTGTATCTCGCAATATCAGCAAACTATATTATGAAACCTTCATATCACTCCTACTGAAAGTGACATGTGAACTCTGCTCCTCATTAACCCATTCTAACCTCACTTCCTCTTTTCCGCTTCTAGATGTGCCCCAAGAAGGAAAATCAGGGCCCATGACATCTAGACCGCCAGCACTTCACAGCATGCACTATCACTCACCCTGTCCTTCCCAAGGTCAAAGACATCCACCCCAGGGGAACTGGAGAGTGAGCCAGAAGGGAGTGCACTGGGTGGCATACAGTGTTAGTGAGATGGAGCAGTTGGTGATGGAACGTGTTGCTGACTAGATGGCTAGGACACACCGCCCCTGGGGATCCAGATCTCGAAGGTCCTAGTTTTAAAATAAGGATGTTTGCATGAAGCAAAAGTGTAGATATTCGGAATCATCTCAGACAGCTGGCTGCAGACCGTTGATGGAGTGGAGGAGTCAACTACCCATGCTGGATGGAGGCCACAGTCCACCCTGATGCAGGTGACAACTCCAGGGACATTTGCAGCAGAGACCCTCACAACAGCAGCCATAAGGGCAATATGTGTTTCCTCCATAGATGTTCATATTGTTGCCATAGATACCTGAAGTGCTAGATCCAAGAGGGCTGTTCCTTCCAGCCTTCAAACAAAATTACATACAAGTACCTCACAGGGCTTCAATGATCTTACTGATATCATAAGATCGGCTTTCCTACAGATCAGTGGTCTTCCAGAGACAATGCCAGGTACTGGTGGCATGGCAGGAATGGACACCCATGATACTGTTTATTTTATTAATTCCTGGGATGTGGGCATCGCTGGCAAGGCAAGCATTTATTGCCCATCCCTAATTGCCCTTGAGAAGATGATGAGCTGCCTTCTTGAACCGCTGCAGTCCCTATGGTGATCCCATAGTGCTGTTAGGAAGGGAGTTCCCTCAGGATAGCAGCACATACAGGCCCGCCAGCAGCCCCTTTCTAGATCTGCACATATGGTCAAAAGGATGCAGGGCCAGATGGCTCCTGCGGTCCACAAGAAAGGCAGACTGGAGTAGGTTTACCTTGGGACTTAGTTGTCAGAAGATGAAAATCATCCTTATTTTAAGATGCTCCTATAGCAACAGAGTAGCCAGCCATTTCTTGCATTCCTGCCGCATATCTAGGAGATGCACGTGACTAGAGGTTGCACATTGCACACAGGCACCAAGGGAAGTATGATGGTGAAAAGCACTCGGCACGCGCACACAAACACACGCACACACACACACACACACACACACACACACACACACACACACACAGTCGGGGTTTTCATTAAAATTATGGTGTCATTAATGTTCCGTGTTTGGCAAGGTGTAGAAGAGAATTTCATGAGCTGCCATATGTGGAAAAGAAAAAACTTCCCCTAAAAAGTGATTAATGTGCCTTGTGTATTTTGCACTGGTGCTTTTCCAGTGTGGCATTGTGGGGCCAATTTTCATGTACTGGTGTAAGTCAATTCATAATGGTTAAGAACAGATGAAAATCTCGCCATAATTATAATGGTCATCATTTTTCATGTGTCATGGTTGGTATATATTTAAATTTTTATTGTCAATATTTTCTTAGGTTCAGTGTCTGAGATCACTCCCATAGGTGAGCTCTCACCCAGAGTATGTTTTTACCTGCCTGGTACCTAGGTAGTTTATAGGAAGCCCAGGAATCAAACAGAATACCTTTGTTACTGTTGGTTATATCACATGTCCTGACCTAATCTTCCGCACATTCAGAAGTCAGTAAAATTAACACTCCACTAGACTGACTTTTGTGATAAACTGCTAAACAGATTTATAAACCAGTAAATGCATAAGTGAACAGCAGCAATGACACACCAAGGTTTTACAGTGGATATCAACTTAACTATCCCTCCTGGAAAGCTAGAAAAATTACAGTTTCATCTGTTGCACTAAGTTGCAATGCAACTAGATCAGACACAAAAGGCAGATTGTTCTGCTCTATTCTACTCAATTTTGGTTGGACTTGAGGTGCCTTTCTACCAGCTTTCTGCCAGTTGATGCCACTTCCAGAAATCCCACTAGGAACGTAAGACCTTCTGATTGTCTGACAGTTTATAGAGTTCAGACCTGTGGAACAGACAACACAAAACCCAATGAATCTGTGAAACGGCTTTACTTAAAAATCAACAAGAGGTTACAAGTAATTACCAGAATACAAACTGTACTCAATTCATGTACTTATTACAAGCAAGCATCTAAAATCATTTACTTTAAGCTCAGGTAATTATAAGCAAAACTACATACGTACTAACACCAGATGAGAAGTCAATTCATCGATGACTAGACGTGTGACTTTAACTGGCAACTAACCAGGTCACCATCGACTGTAGCATGAATGTCAGTCCACAATATCACTTATACCCCAAAACTTGGCAACTCGCCCACAGCATTCCTGTCCCAAACTGTGTGATTAATGTTGTTTTTCTCTCTCTCTTCTATCTGTTTTGACGCTTAGTTAACCAAGGCTAGACATTCAAGGGTTGGAGAGAGTCATTTTTACATTTGCAGATTGTTGACTCATGGTTCTCACAGAATTTTCAAGATCTTATCTTTTGAAGGAAAAATACCAGCACATCATGTTTTTAGCCAAGCATTCTCTTGCCCTCAAAGCTTGTCGGTCCATTTGGTCACTTTTAGATTCAATCATGTTTACCACGGGCAGTATTACATAATCCACCCTCAAGTGTCTGTACCTGAATTTAAGGTCACAGACACTTATACGTTGTCGTCATCCTCTTCTTTCCAGGTCTTCTGTAACAGCTTGACCAATGCTTGCTGCTTGTGGTGTCTGTTGACTCGACAAGTTATTATCAGTAAGTATAACACAATCACCAACTGAACAACGACTAAAACATAGGAGGTAATTCTTATCCAAGGGTGAACCTCGATATTAACACTGATATCCCACTAAGACGAGTCATCCCCAATCTTAGATATTTCTTTGCACAGGTTCTGATTTTCCTGGGCCAAGTTATAAAAGTGCTTTTGAGACTGACTAACTCATTGCATTAACTCGAACAGGTGTTCTGGTAGAGGTGGAATGTCATAGCCGAATCAAGTCATATACTGGTGTAATTGCTCTTTTAATTCATCTTCTACAGAGATATCTACTTGCCTATGCGAATAAATGCTTAATAAAACCTGCGCACCAAGTCTTACAGGCTGGACTGGGGTAAAGCAAAAAGTTCCCGTCGCAATGGGACAAGTCAGGTGGTTACCATACTGGTATTCCTGGTGTTTGGTGGTGACACAATACTCACCTTTCCCTCGGTATGCAGATTGTACGGGGAAAAGCTTTCCTACAACTACTTTCATGGTGCAGTTCCATTCTACCCCATCCCAATCAAATCCGCACGCAGGGGCTGCGTGTTCTTCCATATCATAAGGGCAGATGAATGTATCCCGAGTTTGAGCGCACTCGGTAAGATCTGGGGCCACCCATGTGGTCCCATCCACCCGGGTCACATACTGCGGGGGTTCGTCATACCTTGCTAAGTGGTCTCCTTGACGTACTCCTATATTCTCCAAATGGAATAGAGGATTTGGGGTTGTCTTTTCATGCAGGATGGGATAATACAATACCATCCCTAATAAGGTGATGTTGGTCTGTACCTGCAACTGGCATTCATGTTTTACTGGGTACACCTGTACTAACCCCCTGACTTGGCACATAGTTATGGTAAATTGATAAGTGGACATTGCCCTCAGGTGTCAATCAGTCACCCACAAGGGAAGCTTCCCCTCAGCAGTGCGCTGCAGGTTTTCACGGGCTTGTTCCACTAACCAGGATCCATACATTACACAAACATTTTGCACGGCCTCACTAGAGGCATTCGGATTCTCCTTTAAAATTTGGTTTATCTTTTTAGCATGGGAGTCTAAATAATTAACCACGTCCTGCAGATGAATGGTCATAATTTGGTCCTCCTCCAATTCCTCTTGTTTCAGACCATTCATTTTATTCAGAATTTCCTTTAGACGGTTTCTAACTGCCTTTATGGATTAATCCAAATCAGCCAAATCAAGGCTATTAATGAGGAAGGTTCCAGTATTAAAAACAGTGGCTGCATCATTGATCAGACCCCGTCGCGTTCTGATATGGTTCCCTTTAACCCCGTAACCAATGTCGTTTCCTTCAGTGATCTCAGTATTTTCCCCAAAGTTATTGTTAAATCCATTACCATCTCCCGAGCCCTTGCGATATAACAGCTCCTAATTCTGATTCCGCCAAAGTTGTGCTGGCTCTTTCCCAAAATCCTTCTATTAATTCCCACACCATTCTCCCATATAACGGCACTGTTTCTGGTTTGCACCAGTTCAGTATTCCCACCTCGGTCAGATTTAATATCACAGGTACCACCTCATGATGCACATCATGGTACAATATCATCCAAGTTGGGATTACCACTAACCAATTTGTCGGCCTCAAAGAGTGTGTTTGGGGCAGACAACCCGGGTTTCTGGTTGTTCTTCCCGCGGCTGTTTTATTCGTAGGGGGTAAATGTTTAGGACGGACTTTCAATTCCAATGTGTGTATTATTCCGTTTTTATACTCCTTCACATGATAATATGTGCAACCCTTTGAACCCCTACACAGCCTTCCCTCCCCGTCCACAAACCATTGGTAGGAACCCCTGTCATCTATTCCATTCACTTCAATACTTTTCCCGCCTATCCAGTGGACAGGAGCTCCTTTGAGCGGCTCTGCAGATACAAAAGTATGGTTCGATAGCATCCCAGAAGGGTTTACGTACCCATAGATTCCCTCATGCTCTTGCCACCAACGTGGCCAACAGAGTATTTCCTGCTGCTCGGGATTGGGTCGAGCTCCCTACATCCCCCAAGGGTTCCCTATCTGATAATATCTTGAATGGTCACTTAGTTCTGCTTGTAAAAACCACACCCTTTGTCCGGTGGGGTGATCTTTGCATTTTATGCATATCCCCCTACCTTCCTGGACCTCATAAGTGGTAACCCATACTGTCCCTGAACACGTGGTTTCGCAATCACATTTGATGTACAGGAAGGTAATGTTTCAAGTGGCATCCCAGGGTGGTGTCTCCGGTCAACTGCAATCGACCTATTATAAGGAAAATAGTTAGTGCTGATCCAGTATGCTGAATAGGCTAACGTGGAATCTTCGAGATAGAGCAGAATCCCGATCATTGGCCAGAATAATTCCTTCATTTTATAGAGTTCAGTCTCTCAATACTGATGTGTTTTTTAAAAACAAAACAAAACGGGACTTCCTACTTTTCTTTTTCTGCATTGGGTAATTTTCTCACCCCTACCACTGATGATACTTCAAGGGTGACTTTCTTTTGGATAGAGAACTGGTTGGCAGACAGAAAGCAAAGAGTTGGAATAAACAGCTCTTTTTCCGAGTGGCAGGCAGTGGGGTACCGCAGGGATCGGTCCTTGGACCCCAGCTATTCACAATATATATTAATGATCTGGATCAGGGAACTAGATGTAATATCTCCAAGTTTGTAGACGACACAAAGCTGGGTGGGCGTGTGTGCTGTGAGGAGGATGCCGAGAAACTCCAGGATGATTTGGACAGGTTGGGTGATTGGGCAGAAGCATGGCAGATGCAATATAACGTGGGTAAATGCGAGGTTATCCACTTTGGGGTCAAAAACAGGAAGGCAGATTATTATCTGAATGGCAATAGATTGGGAGAAGGGGAAGTGCAACGAGACCTGGGCGTCCTTGTGCACTAGTCACTGAAGGTAAGCATGCAGGTGCAGCAGGTGGTTAAGAAGGCAAATGGTATGTTGGCCTTCGTAGCGAGAGGGTTTGAGTACAGGAACAAGGATGTCTTGCTGCAGTTGTACAGGGCCTTCGTGAGACCACACCTTGAGTATTGTGTGCAGTTTTGGTCGCCTTATCTGAGGAAGGATGTTCTTGCCATGGAAGGAGTGCAGCGAAGATTCACCAGGCTGATACCTGGGATGGCAGGAATGACGTATGAGGAGAGATTGGGTCGATTGGGCTTGTACTCGTTGGAGTTTGGAAGAATGAGAGAGGATCTCATTGAAACTTATAAAATTCTAACAGGACTAGACAGACTAGATGCTAGAAGGATGTTCCTGATGGTCGGGGAGTCCAGAACCAGGGGTCACAGTCTAAGGATAAGGGGTAAGCCATTTAGGACAGAGATGAGGAGGAATTTTTTCACCCAGAGAGTGGTGAACCTGTGGAATTCTCTACCAAAGAAGGCAGTAGAGGCCAATTCATTGAATGTATTCAAGAAGGAGTTGGATATATTTCTTAAGGCTAAAGGGATCAAGGGATATGGAGAAAAGGCAGGAACAGGGTACTGAATTTGGATGATCAGCCATGATCTCATTGAATGGCGGAGCAGGCTCGAGGGGCCAAATGGCCTACTCTTGCTCCTATCTTCTATGTTTCTATGTTTTACTATGCTGCCATGGGGTAGGAGGGGTCCGTTGGACTCGTCTGGACAGGAGGTGGTTCGGGACCTGAGGATGAGGAGGTTTCTACAGCTACCATGTCCTGTCTACCTTCATTTCGATCATACTGTACCTGAGGAGGCACCATTTCAGGCAAGGGTGCCTCATTGGGTGGGGGTGTGCCATTAGGCACCCCTTTATCATCATCCCATTGGAAAGGATAAATACTGCTCACCATGCTCATAATCTTGGCTTGTTGCCTTCTTGACCTAGTGGGCTGTAAAAGCTTCATCTGGTTAATATGAAACCATTTGATTTCCTTAGGTAACTGAACTGTGTATACCATAGGACTAGCTTTGTAGCTTTGTCAACAATGTTATACGGCCCCTTGTAGAGGGGTTCAAACCCTACCATCCTCGCATAGTTTTGTACCATTACCTGGCTCCCTACTTCCCATTCCTGGGGTTTACTCGGAGTCAGGTGTAATCAGTTACGTTGGTGCGCCTTCCCAATGTTGTGGACGGCCCTCAAGTTCAGTTTTAAATTTCCCCACAGGTCACTCAGGAAGTTGTTCCAAGTCACCTCCTTAATTTGTTTATCAGTCAGAGTGGGGACCAACAGGTGTGTGAGGGTTCGCATGGGTCTCCCTGTTACCAATTCATGAGGGGAGTTACCCGTTCCTTTGGATTTGTTACTACGTATCCCCATAAGGATTAGGGGAAGTTTAGTGTGCTGTTCATTTAATTCCTTTCGCAGGGCCAACTTCAACATATGGTTCATTCTTTCTGCAATTCCCGATGATTGTGGCTTGTGGGTCACATGCCAATTCCCTTCAATTCCAAACAATTTCAGAGTGGCTTGCATTACTTGACCTGTAAAATGACTTTCCTGGCCTGACTCTACCACATCCGGAGAATACCTCTCTAGCTAGGGTCTTGGCCATCAATGAGGCTGTGGCCGACTTGCATGGGAAGACTTCTACCCACCTGGTAATCTTGCACCATCAACACTCATCTAACCCCCTGCTTAAAAGAAAAAACAGACAATCCATTGTGGCTTTCCTACAAGCCCAATGGGTTCATTCGTCAATTCCTGATTCCCTTCTGTTACTGTGGGGAAATATTCACTTAAAATTAAGAAACTTAAATTTAATAATGTCCAATATCTTTAAATTTCATTCAATTGTTTGGTGAATTAAAAGAAAACCAGCTGTCAGCAGAAAGGGTTAACTCCTTTGCAGGTTTGTAAGGAAGCGGAGCAAATTGTCAGACGGACGCAATTGCGTCACTTCACGTAAATCTTTAAAAAAACTTCCCCAATCGAAAAAGGCAGTTTGGTTTTCACAATTTAATAGGTTAGTTAATATTTTCCAAAAGAAGACAAACCCAGATACCATCAATCAATGTCAACTTGTGTCACACAGCTTCTCGCAGCTTTCAGGTAAATTTAAAGTGAAATCTTTGTGCCTTTAAAATCTTTGTTAAGATCCTGACTAATTCAATTCAGCAGGTAAAAACATCAGACATCATGAACATTCTGTGAAACAATTCCACACACAGCAGCATTTCTTTTTTTTTCAGGTCAGACACACTTGAAATTGGTCAGAAATTTCAAAAATACCAATTGTTGATGTGATTGCCTCATGTCCAGAACTAGAGGCTTTCAGACAATTTATAACCAACCAGAATTTTTTCTGTGACCACGATAAAAGTCTGGTTTAAACAGGTTAATTAACATCAATAACGCCAATTCAATTCAAACCCATATCTTAAACTAACCAGTACCGGTTGAAAAGAAAGGGAGAAGCTTCCCTCAGCCGATAGCTTCAAAACATTCATACAAGGTTAATTTCTACCAGACATGATTAGAAACCACGGCAACCGTAATTTGAAGGCTGAAGTTTATCTTTTGTAAAACAAACTGCCTCTGATTTACAGTTTGCTGTACAAGCCGTCCCAGTCAAGTATATCCACAGCAGTTGTCTTTAACTTAAAAAATGCAAATCACAAAGTTTTTCCCACTTCTGGGTGCACAATCTTAAATTGAAATGAACATATTTAACACATCCACACTCTTAAAACTTCCAACATCCAACAAAGGGTTAAATGGCTTTAGCTCCATGTACAGAAAAGTGGGTGGAGCTAAAACAAACACAACAGATATTTTCTTTCAAAAACAGACTTTCAGACAAAACAAATACTGTAACTTCTTAAAATTCATAGTCAGGAAAACTTCTACACTTTAACACATGCACTTTCACACAAACTGAAATTCCAGCATCCTTTAAGGTTCCTTTCACTCAGCAAATCTTGTGTTTTATTTGTCTCGGCACTAGCTTCCAAGTTGGTAAAGCTTTAAGTTTCTCTTTTTTTCCTTGTTTTAAATTGTTGTCTCAGCAGCTTTTCCTGGCTTCCCAAATCCCTGTTTTTTCCCTTTGCTGAGTTTTCAGATTGGTTAGCTTGCAACTTAGATCTTTTTCCCTCTTTATCTCCCACTCTTTATGCTAATTACATTCAGTGTGGTCCCTACGACCCTCGAGAGCCTGTTTCTGGGTGACCCTAAACGCAGCCTTCAGGTCCTCATTGATCTTTTCTGCCTGCTCTGACTGATGTCTCTGTTTGGATAGTTCTTTTGACGAGAAATTGCACTGATTCTGATTATTTATACATTGGTTCTCAAGTTGTTGTTCTTTATTACATCACCTCTCCTCCTGTTCTAACTTTTTCTTAAGCCTGTTTATACATTCCCTTTCTACTTCTGTTTCTTTCCTTAACCTGATCTTTACCCTTTCATCAGATTTAACCTGCCTCAGATAGGCCAATAAACAAACGGATTTCTATAACCTTTGCTGACACGTGGACTCTTGGGTCCACTGTTCAGCCTCCAATACTGGATCATCACCATCTATAATGACCTGTACCCAACCCTCCTTGAGGGGTAACTTCGCTGTCACATATTTTGTGACTAACGCTTCCATCATCTTTGCCATTGTTTGTTTAAAACAAGTCCCTGTTCGGGAACCAATAATCAGTAAGACATTCTGATTGTCTGACAGTTTATAGAGTTCAGACCTGTGGAACAGACAACACAAAACCCAATGGGGGAAAATTGGGTCACGTCCCATTTGGGGCGCTAATTTCAATTAGTGCCCCCGCACCCGAAGTTCACTGGTAGCGCCCCAAGGGGGAGGTGGGGTGCTACTGGAAGTGCCCCGCCTCCCTCTCGGGGTGCTGCTAGTGAATATCACAGTGCTATGTGCTGCGGTACTGCAGGCCTTACTCCCCTTATTAAAGGGGGGGGCCTAGCGCAGCGCGACCCGGGGCCCAGCTGGGCCACCAGGGATCAGAGTGCCGGCAAAAGAGCCTGGCACTCAAGAGAAGTGCCGGGCTCATGGAGCGCAGTCGGCACCCCATGGTGGGGCAGCACAGAAGGCCGGGGACAGCAACGGGGGCAGGTGCTGGCAGGCGGCCAGCAACAAAAATGCCCGTTTGGTACCTCCCCTTTAATTTGCGCCACCCCGGCCGCAGGTGGGCCCCCCTGACCCTGTTGGACATAGCGTCCGGCGGTAAGTCAGGGGCTCTATCAAAGATCGCGGCCGGGGCATGAGCGGGACGTTGCGCACGATGAAAACGACATCGCTGGTGGCGCAACGCCGCAGGGCGCTAACGGTTACCACCGCCGCTAACCTCCCACTGAATTTCGCGGGAGGCATTGGTGGCACCACGCCCAGGCGCTAGTTGCTTTGCGCCCTGTGAGCGCCCTCTTAGGGCACTAGCAGAAGGCGCAAATCAACTGAATTTTTCCCCCATTGTGAAACTTCTTTACTTATAAATCAACAAGAGATTACAAGTAATTACCAGAAAACAAACTGTACTCAATTCATATACTTATTACAAGCAAGCATCTAAAATTATTTACTTTAAGCTCAGGTGATTATAAGCAAAATCACATACGTACTAACACCAGATGAGAGGTCAATTCAATGATGACTAGACGTATGACTTTAACTGGCAACTGACCAGGTCGCCATCGACTGTAGCCACGAATGTCTGTCCACAATATCACTTGTACCCCAAAACTTGGCAACTCGCCCACAGCATTCCTGTTCCAAACTGTGTGATTCATCTTGTTTTTCTCTCTCTCTCCTATCTGTTTTGATGCTTAGTTAACCAAGGTTAGACATTCAAGGGTTGGAGAGAGTCGTTGGGGTCGATTTTCCTGAAGCTGTCGGGAAGAAGGCGGGACTACAACTTTCGGGTTTTAGACCTGCCTACTTCGACGTCCGGCCAATCTGAAATTTCATCTGTCAAGAGTTCTTGACAGATGAAATAGCAGTGTTTCACAGCTGTTTGAAGCTGTGAAACACTGACAGTCTGAGTTCTAATATGAGTCCTTCTGCACAGACTCAGTTAGAACTCTCAGCAGCACTCAAAGCTGAAGGCTGTCACTTTTGGCAGATCGCAGCCATTCAGCTTTAAGTGCCGGCTGAGTGATGGGCTCCCGATGGCTACAGGAAGAAAGGCTGTTAAGGTAAGTACAGGTAAGTAAAAGTTCTTTACACACTTTAGACACACCAAACACACTTACCTTTGCACTCATGCACCCATCACTCACCTGAGCACCGACATCGCGACCCCTCCAACTCCTTCAACCCGACGGCCCGCCTGCTCTAACCTGGCGTGGTTTGGAGCCGTCGGGAATCCCACACGAAACCCCTCAAAATAGGGATCAGGCTAAAAACTGCCTGTTAACTACCTGTTAACAGGCAGTTAATTGTCACTAATCCCTTCCCGTCTGGTTTCGGCGGGTCCCAGGGTGGGGCGGGTACCCACCGCCCCTGAAACTTGCGTGGGGTGGGGTTTTGGGCGGGATGGTGTCGGGACCCCCAAATTTGGGATTTCCCCCCCCCCCACACTCCTGAAACCCTGCCTGACGGCTCCAGGAAAATTGACCCCGTTGTTTTTACATTTGCAGATTGTTGACTCGTGGCTCTCACAGAATTTTCAAGATCTTGGGGGCAAAATTGGGTCATGCCCCCTTTGGGGCGGGAACTTCACCAGGGCGCTAAAATTAGCGCCCCCACACCCGAAATTCACTGGTAGCACCCCAAGAGGGAGGCGGGGTGCTACTGGAAGAGCCCCACCTCCCTCTTGGGGTGCTGCATTTGAATATCGCAGCGCAACGTGCTGAAGCGCCACACACTGCGGCACATCGCGCCGCGGTACTGCAGGTCTTCCTCTCCTTATTAAAGGGGAGGGACCTTGCGCAGCGCAACCCGGGGCCCAGCTGGGCCACCAGGGATCGGAGTGCCGGCAAAAGAGCCCGGCACTCAAGAGAAGTGCCAGGCTCATGGAGAGCAGCCGCACCCTGCGGGGGGCTTCACAGGAGACCAGGGACAGCAATGGGGGCAGGTGCTGGCAGGCCGACAGCAACAAAAATGGCCGCCCATCACCTCTTTAATTTGCGCCGCCCCGGCCGCACATAGGCCCCCCTGACCCTGTTGGACATAGCGTCTGGCGGTAAGTCTGGGGGCGCTACTGAAGATCATGGCCAGTGCGCAAGCGGGGATCTGCGCACAGTGATAACGGGAGGCACAAATCAACCGAATTTCTTCCCCATTATCTTTTGAAGGAAAAATACCAGCACATCATGTTTTAGCCAAGCAGTCTCGTGCCCTCAAAACTTGTCGGTATATTTGGCCACTTTTAGATTCAGTCAAGTTTACCATGGACAGTATTACAGGAGCCTGCCAATAATATTAATATTTAAATTAGCCTGACCCTGGAAAATTCAATGGAGTCACATACATTTCAGCTGCTAGCTTTACCCTTGTTTACTCTATCTTGAAGGACAAATTGACTCACAATGCATGTCACAAGCGGGGAACCAGAGGGGGCTTCCTGAACTTTAAGTATCTCACACCTTCAAGGAGAAGACCATGAAACTTGTGGGGAGGCATTCACCTCTTGCTGTAGGAGATGGCTAAATTGGCAGTATCTAGTCCGCATCAGATTACTGACTGAGCACCTACACTGGCACTCTGGCATTCCTGTGAAGCACCACACAGACACCACTTTCCACCCTCTTATCTGTCGCCTTAATCCCAAGGAAGTGATGCTCCACCCATACTTAACTTCCACCCTCCCTTCCTGCAGAATTATCACAGCAATAGGCGGCACAAGGAGGAAGATGATTATAATGGTGTTATTATGATTATAAAGCCACCCAGGAGTCACAGTTGCATGATACTGCCGTCTCACGACAACAGCGCATGCCAGATCTCTGACTGCCTCCTCATAGCACTACACCAGTGGAACATTAGAGGCAATGTCAATCTGGCAAGGAGCAAGCTGACATCAGACAAGGGCCACCTCAGTCCCATGAGGTTTTTGTAGAGCAGCCAACCACATCTTGAGATGCTGTGTCTCAGAAACACCGAAAAGAAGCGATAGAATAGATGCCATAGTCAATGCCATAGCTGCTCCCAAGAAGCCCGGGTAGGGACGGGGGGTCTAAAAATCTGCTGGTGGTTGACTCTGTGAGAAGTAATCAGAAGCAAGTGCAAGTGTTTGTAGACAGAGTGACAAAAAAAACTACTTTAAAAATCAATTCCTACTTGCAGAAATTTGTATTTAATGCCTTATGGAACGTGGCTTAGCCTGAGTGGTCCAAATCCAAGAAACCCGGAAGTGCTTTGTCACTGGCTGTCACCTTGACATACCAGTAGCAACTCAGGAGGTGAATTACGGAAGAGCTGCAGATGCAGAGGAAAGTCGGGAGAGAAACCTTCTCAAGGCAGGAACGGCTTCCACCAGAATTTGCTCTCAAGAAAAGTTTCCTACACCATTCCTGCATGATAAGTGCACCAGAAACAGCAAGAAAATTCACCCACTTTGAGTTTAAGGCTTTGAGTTTGTAGCACAATGCTTCCATTCAACTGCCTCACAACAGAAGAATTTCCTCGCTGTTTTCAGTGCAGTAGTTGTGCATAAATGGCACAGGAAATTTTTCAGGCATGAAAATCAGGCAGGAGATTTTTCCGCCAGATTTCTGCCTTTAAAATGCTTTCCCCAAGTTCCCTCATGATTTTTGAACCTGGGTTCCACCAGTTGAGTCCCAACCTACCTCATTTGCTTTTGTCAAAATGAGGGCCATGGTGCAGCAGCTCCGAGTTCCCTGGTTTTACATTCCTAATGCACTTTGGTTAACCTAGACCGAGACTAACAATGCACAGCAGCTCACCAGATTCAGCTGGTACAGGCGGAAGTGAAGAGTTTTTGACATAGAAGAGTCTGGAGAGTTTGAATAGTAATTTCTGAAGCTGGGAAACAACTTTTTCACAATGTTTATGCCACTTTGCCTGTAGACACCTACACTTGCTTCTCAAAGGGTCAGACCATGGGCAGAATTTTATCCCCCCACCCCCTTCCTCAAGGTCCAAGGTTCAAGTGATGCCTCACCTATTGCTTTGTATGCTCCCACAGAACACCGCCTCAACTACATCAACTAAAAGGCCTTAAACTTCATCAATGTGTAGATTTTGTGTGACAAAATGGAGAGGATGCCCATGTCAACATTTGATATGCTGGAAGTTGTCATAATGCTGTGAAATTCAGCCATCCTTGACCTGTTCAGGGAAGAAAATCAGGTCAATGGATGGACAAAACCTAAACCTTGCTCCCATGGATAATGACACTGCCAAGAGTGGCTGAAATCTAGGATTACATAGGATATATGGCACAGAAACAGGCCATTCGGCCCAACCAGTCCATGCCGGTGTTTATGCTCCACTCTAGCCTCCTCCCATCTTTCCTCATCTAAATCTATCAGCATAACCCTCTATTCCCTTCTCCATCATGTGCTTGACTAGCCTCCCCTTAAATGCATCTATAGTTTTTGCTTCAATCACTCCCTGTGATAGCGAGTCCACATTCTCACCACTCTTTGGGTAAAGAAGTTTCTTCTGAATTCCCTATTGGATTTCTTGGTGACTATCTTACATTGATGGCCTCTAGTTATGGTCTTCCCCACAAATGGAAACATTCTCTCTGTATCCACTCTATCAAAACCTTTCATAAGTTTAAAGACCTCTATTAGGCCACCCCTCAGCCTTCTTTTTTCAAGAGAAAAGAGATCCAGCCTGTTCATCCTTTCCTGATATCTATACCCTCGCATTTCTGGTATCATCCTTGTAAATCTTCTCTGCACCCACTCCAGTGCCTCTATATCCTTTTTCTAATATGGCGACCAAAACTGTACACATTACTCTATGTGTGGTCTAACCAAGGTTCGATACAGGTTTAGCATAACTTCCCTACTTTTCAATTCTATACCTCTAGAAATAAATCCTAGTGCTTAGCTTGCTTTTTTTATGGCCTTGCTAACCTGTGTCGCAACTTTTAGTGATTTGTGTATTTGTACTCCGAGATCCCTTTGTTCCTCTACCCCACCTAAACTCACAACCTCCAAGAAAGAAAGACTTGAATTTATATAGCGCCTGTCACGACCACCAGACGTCTCAAAATGCTTTACAGTCAATGAAGTACTTTTGAAGTGGAGTCACTGTTGTAATCCAAGTAATAAGTCTCATTCCTATTCTTCCTACCAAAATATAATACCTCATGTTTATTTGTATTGAACTTCGTTTGCCAATTATATGCCCATTCTGCAAGTTTATTAATGTCCTCCTGTAATTTGTTGCAGTCCTCCTCAGTATTGACTATCCCCCCCAAATTGGTGTCATCCGCAAATTTAGAAATTGTGATTTTTGATTCCAAAGTCTGAATCGTTAATATAAATTGTGAACAACAGTGGCCCCAGCACTGATCCTACCTTTTGAAACTGTGAATACCTACAGTTTATTCCTACTCTCTGCTTTCTGTCTTGAAGCCAGCTAGCTATCCATTCTGCTACTTGTCCCCTGACTCTGCATTCTCTGACCTTGTTCATCAGTCTATTATGGGGTACCTTATCGAAGGCCTTTTGAAAATCTAGATAAATTACATCTACTGCATTACTATTGTCTACTCTCTCTGTTACCTCTTCAAAGAATTCAATTTGCAGATGACAAAACATTGGGGGGGATAGTCACTACTGAGGAGGACTGCAACAAATTACAAAAGGACATTAATAGGTGGGCCAGTGGCAGCTTGGATAAGTCATTGGCTTAAGGACAGAAAACAGTGAGTTGTGGTAAATGGTTGCTTTTCAGACTGGAGGATGGTGTTCCCCAAGGGTCAGTGCTAGGGCCACTGCTTATTTTGATATATATAAATGAACTGGATATTGGAATACAGAGCAGAATTTCTAAATTTGCCGATGACACCAAACGTGGGGGTGTGGCAAACAGTGAGGATGATACCAATCAACTGCAACAGGACATAGAAAGGCTAGCAGAATGGGCAGACAAGTGGCAGATGGAATTTAATACAGAGAAGTGTGAGGTGATGCATTTTGGCAGAAGGAACAGGGAGAGGCAATATACACTTAATGGCACAGTTTTAAAGTGTGTGCAGGGACTGGGGGACCTGGGAGTTAATGTGCGTAGGTCCCTAAAGGTGGCGGGACATATTGAGAGAGTGGTTAGCAAAGCATATGGGTTCTTGGACTTCATTAATAGAGGTATTGAGTACAAAAGTAGAGAAGTTATGCTGAACCTTTATGAAGCACTGGTTAGGCCACAACTGGTGTATTGCGTCCAGTTCTGGCCACCACACTTTAGGAAGGATGTGAAGGCCCTTGAGAGGGTGCAAAGGAGATTTATCAGAATGGTTCCGGGGATGGAGGATCTTAGCTACAAGGACAGGTTGGAGAAGCAGGATTTGTTTTCATTAGAGCAGAAGAGGTTGAGGGGTGATTTGATGCAGCGAGTGGTGAGGACCTGGAACTCGCTGCTGACAGAAGTGGTGGAAGCGGAGACACTCAGGCCTAGAAATTAGGTATAGACCCGCCAGGTCTTTAGCGCCCGAAATTTAGCGCTCGGCCGGATTCCCGTAGCGCCCGCCTGAAATTCAGTTGCGCCACCCCAACACGGAGGCGGGCGCTATTGGAGGGTTTGGCCGCCTCGTTTGGGGCGAAGAATGTCAGTTTCAGGCGTCCAGCTGCCGCTGCGGCACCCGATGCGGTGCGGCAGGCTGGGGTACTGCAGGCCTCCTCCTTCTCTTAAGGAGGAGCTGCCTGCAGCCGTGAGATTGCCGCTGGATTCCCCCGGCAAATGAGCCCGGCACCACGGAGAAGTGCCGGGCTCGCGGGAGTGACACACCAATGCCGCGGGGGGGTGGTGCAGGAGTCCGGGGAGGGAGGTGCGGCCAGGCGGCCGCAGGGAAAGCGGCCGGCCGCCCCTCCACCTTTATGCGCCGGCCTCTCGGAGCTGCAAGGCACCGTTTTGCAAAAGCTGTTTGCGGCCACCACGGGAGAGGCGGCCGCAATTGAATTTGGCGGTCGGACCGGAATTGCATTGGAACCGGGGCGCTGCGCACACCGATGACGTCATCGGTGCCGGCACAGCGCTACCGGCTAACGTCGATGTTACGGACCAACTGAATTTCGGGCGCGAAAAAACTTCCGGCGCAAACCACTCTATAGCCCATAAGTGGGCGCAAACGCGACTGAATTTCTAGGCCTCAATGTTTTCAAGGGAGACTGGATAGACACTTGAGGGAAACAAACTAGCAGGGCTATGGGGATAGAGCGGGGGAATGGGACTGACTGGATTGCTCTACAGAAAGCCGGTGCAGACTCGATAGGCCTCCTTCTGTGCTGTTATGACTCTATGAAGTCGGTCAAGCAAGACTATCCCTTTTGAAAACCATGCTATCTATTCATTACTATGTTTTTGGCTTCTAGATGTGCTTTTATTTTCTCCTTTAGTAGGGATTCCATTATTTTTCCTACTAATGTTAAGCTGACTGGCCTATAATTCCCTGGACATGTTCTATCCCCCTTCTTAAATGTAGGTATTATGTTAGCTATTAGTGCCAGTCCTCTTGCACTACACCTGTTGTGTCGGTACCTTTCTACCTAGACACAATTAGAACTCAGAACTCAGAACTCAGAGATTCAAACATGAAGTGCTTTATTCAGGAAGGAAAGGAAAGTTCTGGAGAGTTCCGAACAAAGAGAGCTAAACGTAACCAAGAGAACACCCAACCATTTATCTGCTGTGACAGCGCCACCACAGGTGGGAGGAGAACACACAATACATAACATATTCCTCCCCTCTTAAATGAAAGGTCCACATTATTCCTCAACAGGTAAGTTACTTTCAATGCACTCAACTAACCAAGGGTAGAGGTAGACTGCCTCAAACCCTGACTTTACCCTGGGATTTATTCTGCCCCAGTCTTGTGGGTAAGTCACTAAGCCTACAGATCCAAGCGTCTTGGAGGCCGCCGCTCTCTGACAGGATACCAGTGGTCATCGCTGGCTTCCACAGCAGTAGGCATTGACAAAGGCCTGGATGGAGAAGGTGCCTGTGTCAGTCGAAAGTCAGGAGTTTGCACAGGTGGAACAGTCTCTATGACTTCCTGTGTTGGAGAAGAGCACTGTGGCAAAGGATGCTGGTTTGCGGTATCATCTGGAAACAGTTCAGGCCAACCAGCCATTGGAGCATCTGTGGCTGTCTCTGCTCCTAGCAACAGTTGATCTGTGTGTCTTCTCCAGACGACGTCCTCGGCAGTCTCAACCATGTAAGACACAGGGCCCGTCTGCGCGATCACCGTAGCAGGAACCCATTTCGGTCCATTGTTGTAGTTTCGAGCTAGGACGTGCTCTCCAGGGTGAAACCGTCTCTCCTTGGCTCTTTTCTCTCTCTTTTCAACTTGAGCTTGTTGTTGACAATGGACAACCTGTTCTGCCCTTGGAGGTTTGAGTAAGTCAAGACTTGTCCGCAACTGCCTCTTCATCATGAGTGAAGCGGGGCAAGTTTTGGTTGTTGTTGTGTCTGTGTGTTGATAGAGACACTGAAGACAGGAGTTGGTTCATAGGTGTTTACTAAGCAAAGTCTGGAGGGGAACTAATGGATATAACACAATATACAGGCTTATATAGCCCGAGTGGCCATTACCGGCATTACAGCACACATGGGGCTCTTAAAGGCACATACACTACAATTCCTCCCCTTTTAGCTAACCAGTACATAATGTTTTAAGTAATTATTAATTACATGTTATAACAAAAATAATATACACATTGATGCAGTTAATTAATTATAAGTCAGTCTCTCTGGAGGCTTCCTGACTCGGTCCGGATAACGCCTCGGTGGTGTAGTAGTTTCTGGTGGTGTAGTAGGTTCTTTTGGCAAGGCTGATTCGGCTTGAATGCCAGTGTCGGGTTCATCGGGTTCCAGTATCACCGGATCGGAGGTAGATATGGGTATCTCTACTTCATCGTTAGGCGTATAGAGTTGTGGTGTAGGTTGTCCCTTTTCGGATGACTCTATGATTTGGTCAGCATGGCGCCTTATTATGCTTTCTCCGATGTCCACGGTATACATCAGTGGTCCTAGTCGTGTGCAGATAGTTCCAGGCTGCCATTTCTCGGTACGGTAGTCCCGGGCCAAAACTTGTTGACCTATCTGGAAGGTTCTAGTTGGCCTTTCATTCATGCCTTGAAATTGCCGGTTCTCCACGTCCCTTCTGATGTTGGGCTTGATCAAATCCAGCCGGCATCTTAAGCTTCTATTGAAGAACATCATGGCGGGAGTTTGGTTGGTAACCATATGTGTTGCATTCCTGTATGCGAACAAGAAGTTATCCGCCTTGTGCTGAAGTTTTATGTCTTTATTACCCATGGCCTTTATGGCCTTCTTGAAGGTCTGGACAAACCTTTCAGCCAATCCATTGGTGGCGGGATGGTATGGGGCGGACGTGTAGTGCTTAACCCCATTGTTTTTTAAGAACTTCCTGAATTCTTCGGACACAAATTGCGGTCCATTATCAGAACAGACCTGTTCCGGCAGCCCATTCCTGGCAAATATGGTCCTTAATACTGTGATGGTTTTTTCCGTGGCGGTGGAGGACATCTTTATTACCTCCGGCCACTTGGAGTGTGCATCAACCGCGATTAAGAACATTGAGTCCATAAATGGACCAGCAAAGTCGATGTGTACCCTTTGCCAGGGAGATGAGGGCCACGCCCATGGATGTAGAGGGGCTTGGGGTGGAGTGTTTTGGACCTTCTGGCATCCTAGGCAGCTCTTGGTCATTTCTTCTATGTCTCCATCGATACCTGGCCACCATACAAACGCTCTGGCTAGATTCTTCATTTTCACTCCACCCAGATGCCCCTCGTGAAGCTCCTTTAGCACTTTATCCTGGAGTTTGGGTGGAATCACCACTCTGGATCCACACATCAAGGTTCCTCAGCATACTGACAGCTGTTCTCTTCTTTGCGAGAATGCTGGCAACAATGGTTCGCCATGTGCTGGCCATCCCTTCACCGTTAAGTCGTAGACTCGTGAGAGAGTCGGGTCATTTCTCGTTTCCTTTTCAATGGCAGAATTTGTTACTGGTAGACATTCCACTATGGTTGAGTGGAACATCTCCACTGGGTCTACTGTAGGTGCCTCTTCTACCGTTGGCAACGGTAGGCGCGATAAATCGTCAGCATTCCCATGCTGTTTTGATCCTTTGTATTCTATGTTGTATTGGTGTGCCCCTAGAAAAAGGGACCACCTCTGTAGCTTTTGCGCTGTCATAATGGGAACACCCTTTTTAGGGTTGAATATGGAGATGAGGGGTTGATGGTCAGTCAACAAGGTAAATTTTTGTCCGTGTAGGTAATGGTTGAATTTCTTCACTCCCCATACCAGGCTGAGTGCTTCCCTGTCGATTTGGGCATAGTTACGCTCAGCTGAGTTCAATGAGCGTGACGCAAAAGCTATCGGCCGTTCCGAGCCATCAGGGAATTTATGCGATAATACTGCTCCTATGCCGTAAGGGGATGCATCGCACGCCAGTCTGATTGGCAGTGATGGGTTGCAATGAGCCAAAACTTCTTTGGGTGTGATTAAGTCTTTGCATTTATGGAAGGCACGTTTACAGTCTTCGCTCCATTTCCAAATTACTCCTGTTTGTAGCAGTTCATTAAGAGGGTGTAGAAGAGTTGATAAGTTCGGTAAAAATTTATGATAGTAATTTATTAATCCCAGGAACGACCTTAATTGTGAAACATTTTCAGGTGCTGGGGCTTTTATGACCCCTTCAATTTTTTCAGGTGACTTATGCAACCCTTCCTTATTAATTATGTGGCCACAATATGATATTTGATTTTGGAAAAATTCGCACTTGGGGCGATTTGCTCGTAGGCCCCGTTCTCTCAGCCTAGTGAGCACCTGCTCCAAATTGGCAAGGTGCTCGTTGTCGTTTTCTCCTGTTACAAGGATGTCGTCTAGGTAGCATTGAGTACCCGGAATCCCTTGGAGGACTTGCTCCATAGCTCTTTGCCAGATAGCTGGAGCGGATGCTACTCCGAAAACCAGTCGATTGTACTGGTACAGACCTTTGTGTGTATTTATCGTGAGATATTTTTTAGAGGCCTCTTCAACCTCCATCTGTAGATATGCCTGTGCCAAGTCAATTTTGGTGAAACGTTTCCCTCCGGATAGTGAGGCGAAAATATCTTCTATCCTCGGAAGAGGATACTGTACCGTGCGAAGGACCGGGTTTACCGTCACCTTGAAGTCTCCACCTTGTTCTTCAGATTTATCATTACTCAATGCTTTCTTCATGACTGGAACGATGGGTGTTGCCCACTCGCTCCAATCTATTTTGGATAATACACCTACATTTTCCAAATTCTCCAGCTCTGCCTCGACTGCTGGACGAATTGCGTATGGCACTGGTCTTGCTTTAAAAAACTTGGGAATTGCTGCATCTTCCACTTTTATTGAGGCAGTGATGCCTTTCAAGGTTCCTAGTTTCTCTTGAAACACTTCTTTGGCGTTGGCCAAGATGTCTTTTAATCGTTCAGGTATGACATCATCATCGTTTTTTTTCTTACTGGTCACCGTCAGTGCCTGAATGGAGTGCCAGTCTAAACGTATTTTCCTGATCCATTCACGTCCTAACAGCGGTGGGCCACCATCTTGTAGAATGTATAAATACAACTTTTGTATTTCCTTGCCGTTGTATACAACAGGCACCCTTATTTTTCCTTTGGGGTATACTTTCTGCCCCGTATATGTTTTTAAGATAATGGATGTGTCTTTTAAAGGTATATGCGGAAATAGCCTCTCGTAATCCTGTCGATTTATTACGGTCAGAGCTGATCCTGTATCTAGCTCCATTTTAACTGGGGACCCTGCTATCGTGAGGGTAGCCCAAATGGTTTGGTAATCATCTTTGGCAAGTACATTATGTAATTTGAGACAGCTTAGTCTCTTGTTTTCGGAGTCGCTATCGCTCTTCTGGTCTTCGGAGCTACTGTCCGTCATCATTTGTATCTTTCTGTACTTTTCTTTATTGATTTTTTTTTTTTCCTGTCTGTGGATTTATTTTGTCCAGATCGGCATACCCGTGCAATGTGTCCAATCTTTCCGCATTGCCTGCATGCTTTGTCCTTGAACCAGCAGTCCCTCTGGTCATGGGTGGATCTGCCGCAGCGATAACATCTCTCGAAACCCTGTGTCATTTCATGGGTGCCGAAGTCCTGTGTCTTTTGTTGTATTTCTGCAGCTCCTCTTGCGGCTGCTTCGTATGATACAGCCATACTGAAAGCCTTGTCCAGTGTTAAATCTTTTTCAGAAAGCAGCCTTTTCTGTGTTCCTTCACATAAGAGCCATGGTGTGGAGATGCCGGAGTTGGACTGGGGTGGACAAATGTAAAAAGTCACACAACACCAGGTTATAGTCCAAGGTGTTGGGTTTAAGTGCTCCTGTAGGGTATCAACAATTTATTTAAAATCCTTGTCCTTTGGTTTGGCTGGAGTGATTAAATTTCGTAACAGCCCGTATGTCTTTGCGCCCATTAGATTCAGCAGTACTGAACTTTTTTTTCATCTTCTATTCCATTTGCAGTGCAATATACCTCCACTCTTTCCACATATGTGGTCCAATCCTCTATCTCGCTATCAAAAGCATCAATATTGCCAGACATAGGCATCTTAGAAAAGATATGGCGCTTCCCGCGCTTTTCTTTCTTTTCTGCAGAAAAGATATGGCGCTTCCCGCGCTTTCCCGCCGCTGCTGCCGATGACAACGCTGTTTCCCGCAGTTTCCGTTCTTTTTATATTTATTTATTTACAGTTGGAGACTCGTTCCCGCCGGACTTTCTCTCTAGGTCTGAACGCCGACCTTTTTGCAGCGCCGGCCGTCTCCCGAGTGCTCCTTCCCTGTCTGTTACTGCTTGCCTCCGCTTTCGCTGCTTGGCCCAGCTGTAAAACCAGCCGCTGGAGCCCCAGCCTGACGCCCAGGAAGGATTAGCGCAGCACCTGCCACCAGCTTGGCCAGCTGGTGAATCCACAGCTTTTTTCACTTTCTTGATTCTTCTGGACGCCAGAGGAATCGATGTCCTTGAGTTGCTGCCGAATTGCAGGTAAGTCCGTTTCCACTTCGTCGCCACTGTTGTGTCTGTGTGTTGATAGAGACACTGAAGACAGGAGTTGGTTCATAGGTGTTTACTAAGCAAAGTCTGGAGGGGAACTAACGGATATAACACAATATACAGGCTTATATAGCCCGAGTGGCCATTACCGGCATTACAGCACACATGGGGCTCTTAAAGGCACATACATGGCAGGGCTGGAAGGCATTTATTTTAATGCAAGGAGTCTTGCAAATAAGGTGGATGAACTGAAGTTGTTGTTGAACACATGGGAGTATGATATTGTTGCTATCACGGAGACATGGTTGAGGGAGGGTCAGGACTGGCAGCTCAATATTCCGGGGTATAGAATCTTCAGGCGAGACAGAGGGGGGTATAAAAGGGGAGGGGGTGTTGCAATATTAATTAAGGAGTCAATTACTGCTGTAAGGAGGGATGATATATTAGCGGGTTCCTCTAATGAGGCCATATGGGTAGAACTTAAAAACAAAAAGGGGGCAAGCACTTTGCTGGGAGTGTACTATAGGCCCCCAAACAGTCAGGGGGAGATAGAGGAACAGATATGTAGGCAAATCTCAGAAAAGTGTGAAAATAATAGGGTAATAATAGTGGGGGATTTCAACTTCCCCAATATAAATTGGGATAGTCAGAGTGTGAAAGGCTTAGAGGGTGCAGAATTCTTAAAGTGCATCCAGGAGAGCTTTTTGAGCCAACATGTAGAAAGCCCTACAAGAGAGGGGGTGGTACTGGACCTAATTCTGGGGAATGTAGCCGGGCAAGTGGTGGAAGTGTCAGTAGGAGAGCATTTTGGCGACAGTGACCACAATTCGGTGAGATTTAAGGTGGTCATGGAAAAAGACAAAGACGGCCCGGAAATAAGGGTTCTAAATTGGGGGAAGGCCGATTTTAATATGATAAGGCAGGATCTGGCCAAATTGGACTGGGAGCAGCTACTTATAGGAAAATCCGCATCAAAACAGTGGGAGACTTTCAGAAGGGAAATAGAGAGAGTACAACGCCAACATGTTCCTGTAAAGGTCAAGGGTGGGACCAACAAGCAAAGGGAACCTTGGATGACAAGGGATATACAAAAATGCATTAGAAATAAAAGGGGGGCTTTTGGCAGTTACAAAAGACTAAAGACGGAAGAAGCCCTAGAGGAGTATAAAAAATGCAGGGGCATACTTAAAAAAGAAATTAGGAGGGCGAGGAGGGGCCATGAAATAACACTGGCGAGCAAAATAAAGGAAAATCCTAAGATGTTTTATAAGTATATTAAGGGCAAGAGGATAACCAGGGAAAGGGTAGGGCCCATTAGGGACCAAAGTGGCAATCTGTGTGTAGAGCCAGATGATGTAGGCGGGGTTTTAAATGAATTTTTTGCATCTGTGTTCACTATGGAGAAAGACGATGCAGACATAGAAATCGGGCAAGGGGGCTGTGACATACTTGAACATATTAGCATCGAGAGGGAGGAGGTGCTAGCGGTTTTAGCAGGCCAAAAAGTGGATAAATCCCCAGGCCCGGACGAGATGTATCCCAGGCTGCTGTGGGAGGCAAAGGAGGAGATTGCAGGGGCTCTGACACAAATTTTCAGAACCTCTCTGGCCACAGGGGATGTACCAGAGGACTGGAGAACAGCTAACGTAGTACCATTATTCAAGAAGGGTAGCAGGGATAAACCAGGGAATTACAGGCCAGTGAGCCTAACATCTGTGGTAGGGAAATTATTGGAAAAAATTCTGAGGGACAAAATTAGTCTCCACTTGGAGAGGCAAGGATTAATCGGGGATAGTCAGCATGGCTTTGTCAAGGGTAAATCATGTCTGACAAATCTGATTGAATTTTTCGAGGGGGTGACTAGGGGGGTGGATGAGGGAAATGCTGTGGATGTGGTTTACATGGACTTCAGTAAAGCTTTTGACAAAGTCCCGCATAGGAGACTGGTCAAGAAGGTAAGAGCCCATGGGATCCAGGGTGCCTTGGCGCGTTGGATCCTAAACTGGCTGAGTGGCAGGAGGCAGAGGGTGATGGTCGAAGGTTGCTTTTGTGACTGGAAGCCTGTGTCCAGTGGGGTACCTCAGGGATCGGTGCTGGGTCCCTTGTTGTTTGTGATCTACATAAATGATTTGGATGAGAATGTAAAAGGTATGATCAGTAAGTTCGCAGATGACACGAAAATTGGTGGGGTGGTAAATTGTGAGGAGGAAAGCCTCAGGCTACAGGACGATATAAACGGGTTGGTCAGATGGGCGGAAAAGTGGCAAATGGAATTTAACCCTGAAAAGTGCGAGGTGATGCATTTTGGACGGACAAATAAGGCAAGGGAATACACAATGAGTGGTAGGACCCTAGGAAGTACAGAGGGTCAGAGGGACCTTGGTGTATGTGTACATAGATCCCTGAAGGCAGCGGAACAGGTAGATAAGGTGGTTAAAAAGGCATATGGGATACTTGCCTTCATTAGCCGAGGCATAGAATATAAGAGCAGGGAGGTTATGATGGAGCTGTACAAAACGCTGGTGAGGCCACAGCTGGAGTACTGTGTGCAGTTCTGGTCGCCTCACTATAGGAAGGATGTGATTGCTTTGGAGAGGGTGCAGAGAAGATTCACCAGGATGTTACCTGGGATGGAGCGCCTCAGCTATGAAGAGAGGCTGGACAGGCTGGGGTTGTTTTCCTTGGAGCAAAGAAGGCTGAGGGGGGACCTGATTGAGGTGTACAAAATGATGAGGGGCATAGATAAGGTAGATAAAGAGGAACTTTTCCCCTTAGTAGGGGGGTCAATAACAAGGGGGCATAGATTCAGGGTAAGGGGCAGGAGATTTAGAGGGGATTTGAGGAGGAACTTTTTCACCCAGAGGGTGGTTGGAATGTGGAACTCAATGCCTGAAAGGGTGGTAGAGGCAGGAACCCTCACAACATTCAAGAAGCATTTGGATGAGCACTTGAAATGCCATTGCATACAAGGCTATGGACCAAATGCTGGAAAATGGGATTAGACTGGACAGGGATGGATGGGCTGCGCAGACACGATGGGCCGAAGGGCCTCTTTCTGTGCTGTAAAACTCTATGACTCTATGACTCTATGACTACAGTTGTGGCATGCGGCTCGTTCCTGTAGGACAACAGGAAGCTGTTCAGACGTTGGTGGATTGAGCCCTGACCTTGCGATGCCTTCAAGGCGTGCTTCAAAGTTTGCACAAACCTTTCTGCCAGGCCGTTAGTAGAGGGATGATAGGGCGCAGACCTGATGTGTTGGACACCATATGTTATGTATTGTGTGTTCTCCTCCCACCTGTGGTGGCGCTGTCACAGCAGATAAATGGTTGGGTGTTCTCTTCACCAGAAGGCATGATGTGGGATATGACTGCTCCCACACCATATGGTGATGCATCACATGCTAGCTGCACGGGTAGCTTTGGGTCGAAGTGTGTCAGGACCTCCGATTTCAGCAATGCTTTCTTTGCTTGGGCGAAAGCTTCGTTGCACAGTTCAGTCCATTTCCATGTTTTGCCTTGACATAGCAACTGATGTAACGGCTTCAGCAATGTTGCTAAGTCTGGAATAAACTTCCCATAGTAGTTAAGTAGCCCCAGAAATGGACGTAACTGGCTCACATTCTGGGGTGCTGGGGCCTCCACGATCACCTTGACCTTTGACGGCACCTTATGCAGGCCAGTAGCATCAATCACATGCCCCAGGTACTCAACTGAAGACTGAAAGTATTCACATTTGTCTTTATGAACTCTGAGTCCGTACTCTTTCAGTCGTTGTAGTGTCGCATCCAAGTTCAGAAGATGATCCCCCTCATTTGTCCCAGTGGCAAGGATGTCGTCCAGGTAGCACTGGACTCCTGGCAGTCCACTCAAAATCTGATCCATTGCCCTTTGGAATAGAGCAGGGGCCGAAGTAATTCCAAACGGAAGGTGGCAGTACCTGTTTAGCCCCTTGTGTGTCACAATTGTCAGCAGCTCCTTTGATTTGTCATCGACATGCATTTGTAGATAAGCCTGGCATAAGTCTATTTTGCTGAACTTTTGCCCTCCGGCCAGGCCCGTAAAAAGATCATCAATGAGGGGAAGAGGGTACTGTTCCGCAGACAGCACCGGGTTAATAGTCACTTTAAAATCCCCGCAGATGCGAACAGATCCATCCTTTTTCAGGACAGGAACAATGGGTGTGGCCCATTTGCTCACGCTCACAGGCTCCAGGACTCCATTCTCAACTAAGGCCTCCAAGTTAGCCTCAACTTTTGGCCTAATTGCACAGGGTACAGGTCGGGCTTTGTGAAACTTCGGCTTGCTGTCAGGTTTAATGTCCAGTCTCACGCTGATCTTTTTCATGCTCCCAAGTTCCCCATTGAAGAGTTCTGCATGTTTGTTTAACACTGCAGTCAGACCTGACTCCCCTTTTGACATCATGCAGACTGCAGGCCAGTCGAGCGTGATTTTCTCTAGCCACGCACGTCCCAGTAGCGATGGGTAATTTCCCTTTACCACATATAGTGGCAGTTTCGCAGTCTGTCCGTTCAATTTAACTGTCACCTCAATGGCGCCTCTCATGGCCACAGGTTCACCGGTATATGTCTTTAGCACAATGTTTGTTGGCTGAAGGGTGAGATGCTTTAGCATTTTGTTGTAGACAGTGTCTGAAACAAGGGACACAGCCGCGCCTGTGTCCACCTCCATCCGCACTGATTGTCCCTCCACCAGTGGTGACACCCAGTAGCCATTTGAACCACCTGCAACCGTCAGTATGTGCACCTCTTCCTCCTCAGAGGTTTCGCTCCCCTCTGTTTTGCTTGTTCCATCATACTGCACTGAATGAACACTCTTTTTCCTCTCTTGCCCAAATACAGACATTTTGCTTTCATGCTTCCCAGCTCTGTCTGTTCTTTTTTTACCTCTACAGGCGCGTTCAATGTGACCCTTTTTGCCACAATTTCGGCATTCCAGCTCCGTACACCAGCAATCATTAGCGTGATGGCCCGTTTTCCCACAACGGTAACATGTGCCATTCCACGCACCTTTAGGCTCAGACGACACCTTATGAACTCTCCCTGTTGAACTCAACTGATGAGCCTCCTTTTCCGCCATCTCCATGGAGACACTAACTTCAATGGCCTTTTCAAGAGTAAGGTTGTCCTCAGTAAGAAGGCGCTTCTGTGTGGCTGCACTTTGCAGACCACACACGAGTCTGTCTCTAATGGTGTCATTCAGCACCTCCTTGAACTCGCAGTGTTCTGACAACCTTTTTAAAGCAGCAATAAACATCGACACTGATTCCCCCTCCTCTTGATTCCGTTTGTGAAATCTAAATCTCTCAGCAATAACCAGAGGTTTTGGTGAAAAATGTGCTCCAAGAATTTCCACTAGCTGCTTATATGTTTTAGTTCCTGGCTTATCTGGCTGCACAAGGCTGCGAAGTAAATTGAATGTCTTCGGCCCCATTACACTCAAAAAGGTAGGCACGACCTTTTCATTTGCCACCGCATTCGCCAATACAAAATAGTCAAAACGTTCCGTATAAGTGCTCCATTGCTGCACATTTTCATCAAAATCACCGATGTTTCCTAATATAGTAGCCATCTCACGTTTCAAATTAAAATTTCTGTTTACTCACTGCACCCGTAACGTTAATGTGATGCTGCAATCTCTGTTCCGAGTGTTTTGTAGTCGAAAACAAGAAAGTTCCCACAACGCAGATTCATCCGATCCTCGTCGCCACTTTGTTGTGTCGGTACCTTTCTACCTAGACACAATTAGAACTCAGAACTCAGAACTCAGAGATTCAAAGATGAAGTGCTTTATTCAGAAAGGAAAGGAAAGTTCTGGAGAGTTCTGAACAAAGAGAGCTAAACTTAACCAAGAGAACACCCAACCATTTATCTGCTGTGACAGTGCCACCACAGGTGGGAGGAGAACACACAATACATAACAACACCTTTTTCTAACAAATTATTTAAAATGTGTAGTAATGCCTCTGCTATCTCTTCCCTAGATACTTTTAAAATGCGTAGATGCAATCCATCTGGACCAGGGGTTTAAAACTCTTTGGGCTGGATTTTAACTCAGGTGCGGGCTGGTGTCGTGTTATCCGAATTTCGTGTTTCCCACACGAATCTAAATGGATGTGGGAGATTGATGTAATTTTAACTTAATTGGCCAATTGATTTCCAACGTATGGGAAGCCTTTGCAAATGGGTTTTTCATGACTGAAAGTCCCCTCCGATGATGTCATCATTGCTGCTGCATTTAAGGTCCACAGCAAGCCTTGCTCCTTCTGCAGACTGCCAAGCTTCTTGACTGTGCAGTGTGAGGGAGCTGCAGCAAAAATGACAAGCGGGGGGGAAAGATCAGCTCCTCGCTTTGACGAGGTGGCACTGCAGGCATTAGTCGCTGGGGCTAGGGCCAACAGGGAGGTGCTGTTCCCTTCATCAAGGAGGAAGAGGCCTCCCACTCACACCAAGGCAGTGTGGATGCAGGTGGCTGAGGGGGTCAACTCCTGGGAGTCACCCGCAGAACCTGGATACAGTGCAGGAAAAGATTTCATGACCTTCAGCGCACTGGAAAAGTGAGTATGAATTTCCCATCACCCTTTATCTGATCCCCATTGCTTTCCTCACCAGCACTCAGCTTTAGCAATCTCTTCCTCCACATCCCACTTGACACTGACATCCATGCACACTTACCCATTCCCTCTCTCTCTATGCTCACATTCACATAACTATTCGACCATGCAGCCCTCACACTCCCTATCACTCTGATGCTTTGAACACAATTGACAACACACAGGGAGGGCCCTTGGTCTTGCAACATCACTCCATCTTTGTCTCCTTCTAAGTATCTATGTTATGCAATCTCTACACTCACTCTTTCATTTTCACTCAACCTCCACTTGTCTCTCTCATTTCAGGAAAAGAGAGCTCACAACAAAAGAGAGCGAGCCAGGACAGGAGGAAGGACAGCCTCATTAGCCCACCTGACCCCCTGAGAGGAGGCCATCCTGGAAATTATGGGCATTGAGAATGATTCGCGCGTGGGGGACGGACAGACGGGTGCAACACAGCAAGCTGGTGACACAAAAGTTTCCCATCTCTTTGACATTGCATGAGTCGCTGATAATGATTGTGAAGCTGTAACAGATGCACTTATGAGCATCTGCAAAAAGCTATGTGCATGTAGCCTTTGCATCACATCTCTGACTTTCCTTTACTCCCCCACAGGACCATCACAAGCATCCGTCCCCCTAGCCAGGAAGAAGAGGCTGAGCAGCCAGACTCCTCAGAGCAAGCTGCAACTTCTGAGGGCGCAGCGTCAGCAGAATTCAGTGCACCCAGCACCAGCGCAGACACTCACACCTCGGTGGGACTTTTGGGACATAGATTAGTGTTATCACCTGGTGTATCACAGCTCACAAGTGAGCACCAGCAGATTGTGGAGACAGGGACAGCAGTGGAGAGTCCTAGTCAGAGGGCGCAGGACTCTGCCAGCTCGGCTCAGCAGCATGTCGACCCTCTGCCTCTGCGTCCATCCATAAGATCAGAGGTGATGGAACTCCAGGCACAGATGCAGGAGTCTCTGGCAGGTTTTGTCTCTAGGGTCACTGCGAGTGTGGAGCGAATGGAGGAGTCCATAGCGAACATGAGCAGAGCCTTTGTGGAGTCATTGGCGCATGAACGCATCACCACAGAAAGGATGGCTACCTCCATGGAAACGATTGCTACCTCCATGGTAAGGCTGGCTACCGCACAGGAGAGGATGGCTACGGTAGAGGAGAGGAGGGCTACAGCCATGGAGGAGCTTAGTCACCAGGGTATGGAAAACATGGTCATTGTTCAGAATAGAATGACGTCTCTTGAGGAGCGATGGGCATCTATTGAACATAGAAACTAGACCTTCATGGAAGTCCTTCTGAGTAGGACTGCCATTGCAGATACGGGTCCCCATGGCCCCCCTGATGTGCAGCAAGCTGCTCTCCAGCCACTTGCAGGCGCTGAGGGGGACCTGACCCATGAGAGGGAGGTTGGTGGTGTTATGTTCATTAATAAATAGACATTCTTATTATGAACACAGCTAGCTTCTAGCTAGTCATATATTCAGTACACGTTCTCTAGGTACAGTATCTGTAGAGATGCAGCATGTGCGCTCCTGTGTGCAGGCTGCCATCTTGACTGTTGCCTTGTGGGTAGCCTAGTGCCTCATGGGTAATGTAGTCTTAATATATATACAGCTGGGTAGTGTAGTCTTATACATACAGCTATATACAGCTCTACGGCTCCACCTAGTGTCCACTATAGAATGACATGTTATTGATCGTTACATCCCCCTTTCTTTGAGGTTTAACAAAATCAATATCAATCAACTTTCAAGAAAACAATATAGATAATATCAGTAACACTTTTGTTAGTGCTCTATAAACATAAACATTTTCAAAACAGTCAACACATTTTCAAAGCTTTACATTGTACTCAAAGATTAAGTCTATCAGGCTCTTTTACTTCACGTGTGGATCTTCTCAACACGGGTAAGTCTGATGTGTCTTCATGAGATTGCTCTGGCGGTGAATGACAAGATGCAGTTGCGGCATTGTCATCAATCTGCTCTTGTATAGATCGAGGTCTCCTTGCGATCTTTGCTTGGAGAGGGTTTCAGTGTTTCCTTCACTCTTCATGCCATAACTCTCAATGTAGTCAATGCACTCTCGAAAAACTGCTGGCAGCTGGATCCCATCATACAGCATAGTCCTCTCAGCAGCCTCGGCTAATGGAACACCAAAGATTGGCCTGAGGGAAGAAGGAGTATCCACCGGAACTGCTTCCTGCTCTGGTGCAGGCTTCTTCTTTTTCTTTTTCTCTTTCCACTGCATCTGCTGCGGTTATATCTTTGGACTTTTTCTCCTTGTGTTTTTCCTCTTTGTGCTTTTCTTCCTTTGGCTTCTCTTTGACCTTAAAGTCTTTTTCTTTCTTCTTGGAGAAACTAGGCTTTTTGAAGACATGGATACCCTTTGGCCTTTTCATCCTGGATGGGCTCTCTGCTTCATCACCTGAGTCATCTGGTCTGCTTATGGCACAGTTTATACGGTAGAACCTTTTGACCAGTTCTAAGTCCTCACAAGCTTTGTCACCTAGTATCGAATCAAGTCTTTCAGCCACAACAGAAAACATGAGATGATGCACTTTGTCTTTGACTGTCACTTTAAGTCTGCATACACCTAAGCTATCTATTTTCTGTCCATTATAGTCCTTCAGTAGTACTGACTTTTTCTGTATTTTGGGCTTTTCTTTCATATTTTTTGTGTCACTCATACTGATTAAGTTTGCTTTTGCCCCAGTGTCCAGTTTCAATGTAACTAATGCTCCATTTATCTGCAGTGGGATCATCCATTTGTCCACTTTTACTACATTGACTTTATGTTCAGCATTGTCCATTTCTGAGGGCTGCACATTTTCTGTATCTTTTTTGATATCGTCACATGACACCATTCCTACAAAAAATGTCTCACTTAAATCAGTGTCCTCAATCACATTAACTTGTTGCCCTTTCGTTGTTTTTACTTTTGAAAAGCATTGTTTGGCAAAGTGATTCTTTCCATTACACTTTGTGCACATTTTTCCAAACGCTGGGCATTGTCTTAACTGGTGTTTGTAACCACAGCGTTTACAATTAAAAGTTTCATCCTCCGATTGCTTTTCATTTCTGTTCTGCCCACGTTTCTTCCCCTTGTAGGACACAGCACCGACAGCAGCATTTTCACTCATTACAATCGCATCATTATTGATTTCACTGAAAGTCTTCGCGTGCTTTCGAGCTAGCTCGCTGGCTTGGCATATTTTCACTGCATTTTCCAAATTTACTTCGGTTTCTCTCAACAGACGTTCCCTGACTTTTTTATCATGAATACCAAACACAATCTGGTCACGAATCATGGATGATTTCAGCTCAGAGAAATTACATGTCTGTGCTTTCAGTTTCAGATCAGTTATAAAGCTATCAAAAGTCTCATTTTGTTGCGGTGTCCGAGAACGGAAGATGTATCTTTCATACGTCTCATTCTTTTTGGGAGAGCAATGTGCATCAAATTATTTTAGCACATCTTCTAATTTTTTCTCTGTTCTCCGCTGGATTAAATACAAATGTATTAAATATCTCTATCGCCTGTGGGCCTGCAACCGTAAGCAGCAACGCTATCTTCCTTGCGTCTGGCTTCGTACCGAATCCGACGGCTGCAATGTAGAGTTCGAATTGCTGTTTAAAAGTCTGCCAATTGTAGTCGATTTTTTCTGTGAGATTCAAACGCTCTGCTGGCTTCAAATTCTCCATGTCGCTTTTCACAATTTTCAGCAGATCTTCACCATCCTGGTACCATGTTAAGTTCATTAATAAATAGACATTCTTATTATGAACACAGCTAGCTTCTAGCTAGTCATTTATTCAGTACACATTCTCTAGGTACAGTATCTGTAGAGATGCAGCATGTGTGCTCCTGTGTGCAGGCTGCCATCTTGACTGTTGCCTTGTGGGTAGCCTAGTGCCTCATGGGTAATGTAGTCTTAATATATATACAGCTGGGTAGTGTAGTCTTATACATACAGCTATATACAGCTCTACGGCTCCACCTAGTGTCCACTATAGAATGACATGTTATTGATCGTTACAGGTGGCATACCGCAAGGAAGTGGGGGCTCCTCTCCAAGCGCTCACACTTCCATGCCACTGCAGAGCCCTCGGTCAGAGCCCCACCAGAGTCCACACCCAAGTGAGATAGGCGTCTCAACCCCTGCACAGCCTCACCTCACAACCCCAGAGGACACCCGCCAAAGGTGTCGAGGCAGGAGCAGCAGGAAAGTGAGCAAGGGGCCTCCACATCTGCTGAAGCCACAGGAGAAGCACTACGTAGGAGCACGCGTAAGAGGAAGATAAAGCACAAGTAGTCACAAGGTTAGTCACTTGGGTGGAATTTTGTGTTTAGTGTAAAAATGCCATCACACTGTAATTGTACATAAAAATTCTGATGGCAAATGTTGCAGTTGTGGCGTCTGTCATTTCGCTATTGGGACTTCCACATTGAGGCCTTAGGAATACTTGCAACTGTCAGTATGGTGGTCGGAGTGCTAGGAATCCTTTGGTTCTTGGCCATTGTCAATGCTCTGGTAAGAAGCTGTGAGGCAAAAGTGTTTGATTGACTGGGCTAAGCAAATCTGGCCAGGATGAGTGCGTTCCTTGCATCCCGGGCAGCAATGTTCTCGCGTAATGCTGCCGCTGGTTGCTGGGCCTCTGCACGATGTTCATTTTCAACCTCCTCCTCCTCCTCCTCCTCCTCATCTGAGGAGGATATGCAAGGAGCCATTGGTCCTCAGTAATCTGCAAGCCACAAAGCTGTGCCATGTTGTGAAGTGCACAGCAAACCACGATGGTTCTGGAGACCCTGGCTTCTGAGTACTGCAGGGCTCCACCTGATCTATCCAGGCATCTGAAGCGCATCTTCAGCAAACCGATGATTTGCTTGATTATGGCTCTGGTGGACATGTGGCTGAAGTTGTAGCTCTCCTCAGCTTCGTTGGATGGTCTCCTCAACGGCGTCATCAGCCACGTCCTCAGGGGATAGCCCTTGTCTCCAAGTAGCCATCCATTAAGTTCTTCTGGCGGACTGAATAACGGAGGCACACTAGACTGGCGCAGTGTGAAGGAGTCATGGCAACTGCAAAATTTCCTTCTTGTGGTCACACACCAGCTGAATGTTAAGGGAGTGGAAGCCTTTGCAGTTGACAAAAATACCTGGATTGCGATGGGGTGCCATAAGGGCCACATGTGTGCAGTCAACGATGCCCTGCACCCTTGGAAAGCCTGCCAGATGAGCTAATCCAACCGCTCGCACCGTGACACTTGCTCGATCCTTGGTGAAATGGATGTGATTGTGCACGAGGGCAAAGAGGGCATCGTTTACCTTCGTGATGCAAGTGTGTGCGGCCGCCTGGGAGATGCCGCTGATGTCTGCTGCTGATCCCTGGAATGAGCCTGAGGCAAAAAAGTTGAGTGCGGTGGTGACTTTGACGGTCACTGGTAATGCTTGTCCACCTGGTCCTCTGGGCAGCAGGTAGCATTGCGCAGATGTCAGTCACTACCTCTCGTGAAAATCGGAGCCGCCTTTGGCACTGCTGCTCAGATATGTTGAGATAGGTGACCCTGCGTCTGTAGACCCTGTTTGGGGGGTATCTCCTGCGCCGACGGGCTTCCAGGCACTGGCCCCTTCTGGCCTGTGCAGCCTCAGGTGGGCGAGCAGCAGCCTGGCGCTCCTGCTGCTGCTGCTGTTGCTGGTGCTGCTGTTGTTCCTGGTTCTGCTGGTGCCGCGGCTGGTGCTCGAGCTCCTCTAATACCCAGATGGGAAGGAAATAAATGGCTCCCATGCTTCTGGTATATGCCTCCGTTGAGGAAGCGCTGAGTGAAGGTGGCAAGAGGGGTTTACCAGGAGGCCACACTGGAGATGGGTGTCAGGCTCCAACCTTCCACAGGTGTGGTTAAGCCTTCTAAAAGTTGCCCCAGACCTGAGACCACTAAGTCCTGCCACCTGCAAATGATGGCTGATCAAATCTCCTCTTTAATGGTTGACCTGCAGTTGATAGTCAGCAATCCAATAGTGCTCCCGCCAGGTTTCACATTTCCCACCAGGCATGTTTTACTTGGGAAAAGGGTTAAATTTGCAAGGGCCTTTTAAAATAGGATTATAGAGGCCATTTAGTGGTTATTAAGGGCCTTAAAGACCAGTCCCGCCTGTTAGATGCGGGACGGAGTTGGGACCATAAGACACGCCTGAGTTAAAATTGCTCGGAGTCGGGAACCAGGCGGGGTGGGGGGGTCTCGTCTGCCAGTTTTTGTGATTTTAACCCCCCCGCAAGCCTCCAAGCCCGACTCCATGGCTCAATGAAAATCGAGCCCTTTGAGTTTGATTAGTTTATTTAATATATCCCTTCTTTATGTTTTAAAGGCACTTATCTCATTACTAACCTCATCATCCAATGTCATGTCCACCTGTTCTATCTCCCTGGTAAATATTGAAGCAAAATAATTATTTAATATTTCTGCCATCTCTCTATCGTTACCTGTGGTATTATCCTGTCTATCCCTTAATGGCCCTATTCCCATCCCAACCTTCTTTTTTTTATTGATGTGCCTGTAAAATATTTTACTATTTTGTTTTACGTTCCTTGATAATTTACTTTGATAGTTCATCTTTGCCTTCCTAATTGTTTTTTGACTTCTTTCCTAATCTCTTCGTATTCTCCCTTATAATGCTCTTCACTGCTGTCTATGTACTTAAAGTATGCCTCTTTCCTTACCCTCAATTGTTCCCTTATGGCTTTATTCATCCATGGAGTCTCATTAGTGTTTGGTTTGTTCTTTCCTTTTAGCGGAATATATTGTTCCTGCACTCTGTTGAACACCGTTTTAAATGTTTCCCATTGCTGTTCTACATCATTGTTTGCCAATATTTTTGCCCATTTTATTTTCCCAAGTTCTATGCTCAGCCCCTCAAAATCAGCTTTTCACCAATCTATTGCCCTGGTTTTTGTCATACATATGTCGTTCCCAATTTTATTATGGTCACTATTGCCTAGATGTTCCCCTACTTTTACTTCTCTTATCTGCTCTGGTTCATTCCCCATTACTAGATCCAATAGCAAATCCTCCCTTGTTGGGCTTTTTACATATTGGGTTAGGAAGGAGTCCTGTACACATTGTAGGAACTTCATTCCCTTATTCCCTTTACCTACCTCTTCTGTCCAGTTAATATCGGGGTAGTTGAAATCCCCCATGATTATTATTCTATGTTTTTTACTCATTTCTTCCTCCACCTCCCTTCCACTATTAGGTGGTCTGTAGACTATACCTATTAGTGTGATTGATCCTTTATTATCTTTTATCTCTATCCATATGGATTCTATTTTTGTCTTGCTGATAACTGCATCACTTTTTTCAAATGCCATTATGTTATCCCTAATAAGTACAGCTTCTCCACCTCTCCTTTTTCCCTCTCTATCTTTTCTAAATATGTTATACCCTGCAATGTTTAATTCCAAGTTCTGATTTTTCTGTAGCCATGTCTCAGTAATCCCTACTGTGTCTGGTTCCTCACAATGCATGATTGCCTCCAGCTCCCCTGCTTTATTACAGACACTGTGTGCATTGCTGTACAGACAGTTTAACTCATTTTTAATAGGATTTCCTCTCATTTTATGTTTAACCATCTATTTATACTCCTGTTCTATAACTCTATTTATTCCCTTGCCATCAATGTCCTCCCTTACTTTATTCTTTCTGAGGCTCTCTTTTCCTGTTTTATTTATAATTAGGCTGGTTACGTTTCTTGTAGATCCCTCCCTCCATCAAGCTAGTTTAAAGCCTTTGCCACCTCCCTATTTACCCTTTCCACTAGGACATCCTGGTTCAGGTGGAGCCCATCCCATCAGTACAGCTCCTTCCTGTCCCAGAACTGGTGCCAGTGCCCATGAAAAGGAAACCCTCTTTCCCACACCAACCCTTTATAAGGAACATAAAATCATAAGAATTAGGAGCAGGCAGGAGTAGGCCATGTGACCCCTCGAGCCTGCTCCACCATTCAATAAGACCATAGCTGATCTTTGACCTCAACCCCACTTTCCCGTCCGATCCCCCATATCCCTTGGTTTCCCTAGAGTCCAGAAATATATCTCAGCCTTGAATATACTCAATGACTGAGCATCCACAGCCCTTTGCGGTAGAGATTTCCAAAGATTCACAACCCTCTGAGTGAAGAAATTCCTCCTCATCTCAGTCTTAAAAGACCAACCCCTTATCCAGAGACTATGGGGGAGAAATTCAGCATCGCCCCGTTTGGGGCGCAATTATCGGCCGGGCACAAAGATAAGCACTTGGCGCTAATTATTGCCTCCGACTGCAAACTTGGCTTTTATCGCTCCTGGAGGTGATTGGAGCACTAAATCAGGCGCTACACACCTGTCTTAAGGTGCAAAGGCCGAGGAGCGAGGTGCTACCTCAGAGCGCTGGCGAAGCTCATGTGATGTCAGTCAGCAATGGAACACAGACACAGTGGCGCTGGCCAGTTCTTAAAGGGGAGGGTCGATCTTGCCCTGCATCCACACCCTGCTCATTGCAGCCTTGAGAGACCTGTACATCAAATCGGCTGGAAAGAACAATGGAGAGACCCAGGGAAAGAGCTCAGAGTGCAGCCCCCACAGTCTCTTCTAAATCGATGCAAGGAAGGTCAAATCAAAATGAGCCTGCAAAGTGCTGCTCAGTACCCAAAACTCCTTCACACAGCATTGAATCTCTCCAGAAGACTCTCTCAGAATGTGTGGTGCAAAAATGTCACTGACAAAAAAAAGGCAGGAAGCAGTCACCTTTAAATAGCGCTCCCCCAGTCCCTGACTGCAAAACGCTCCCCTCAACCTGTCATTGCTAATGACAGGCAGTAAGGCAGGGGGCGCCGCTCAATATCCGGTCAGGGGCGCTACCGGGGCATTGCATGCTCGACTGATGTCACGATCTGCGGGCGCAGGAGATCGTGGCAGTAGTGTTTAGCGCCACCGCAGAATGTCATTAATTTCACAAGCGGCGCAAACATCGCCGCACCCGGGCGCTATTTGCTTTGCGCCCCATTAGCGCCCTCTTAAGGTGCTAATGGGAGGTACAAAACAACCAAATTTTTCTGCCTATGTCCCCTAGTTCTAGACTCTCCAGCCAGGGGAAACAATCTGTCATCATCTATCCTGTCAATCCCCCTCAGAATCTTATATGTTTCAATGCAATCACCTCTCATTCTTCTAAACTCCAGAGTATAGGTCCAATCTACTCAATCTCTCCTCGTAGGACAACCCTCTCATCCCAGAATTCAATTTAGTGAACCTTCGTTGCACTGCCTCTAAGGCGAGTATATCCTTCCTTCGATAAGGATGCCAAAACTGTGCACAGTACTCCAGGTGTGATCTCACCAAAACCCTGTACAATTGTAGCAAGACATCCTTACTCTTGTACTCCAACCCTTTTGCAATTATGGCCAACATGCCAATTGCCTTCCTTATTGCTTGCTGTACCTGCATGCTAACTCTCTGTGTTTCTTGTACTAGGACAGCTAAATCTGTCTGAACACCAACATTTAATAGTTTCTAACCATTTAAACAATTTTCTGTTTTCCTATTCTTCCTATCAAAGTGAATAACCTCACATTTCCCCACATTATACTCCATCTGCCACCTTATTGCCCACTCACTTAACCTGTCTATATCCCTTTGCAGGCTCTTTGTGTCCTCCTCACAGCTTACTTTCCCACCTAGCTTTGTATTGTCAGCAAACTTGGTTCCTTCATCTAAGTCATTAATATAGATTGTAAATAGCTGAGGCCCAAGCACTGATCCTTGGAGTACCCCACCTGAAAATGACCCATTTATCCGTACTCTGTTTTCGTTCCATTAACCAATTCTCTATCCATGCTAATACATTACACTAATCCCATGAGCCCTTATCTTTCATAACAACCTTTCACGTGGTACCTTATCAAATGCCTTTTGGAAATCCAAATATACTACATCCACTGATTCCCCTTTATCTACCCTGCTAGTTACCTCCTCAAAAAACTCCAATAAATTTGTCAAACATGATTTCCCTTTCATAAAACCATGTTGACGCTGACTTATCATATTATGATTTTCTAAGTGCCCTGTTCCCACTTCCTTAATAATGGATTCCAACACTTTTCCAATGACTGATGTTAGGCTAAAGGAGAAATTTGGAGGGCTGTGGGGCAATGTTCCCATTAATTTTTGGGGGGGCTGCACAGTGCCTTTAATGGGCTGTGCATTAACGGAGGCACTCCTGCTCCTCCTGGCCCCCAAGGAGTACTCTGCATGGCGGTCCTCGCCTCACTGAAGCTGCCAGGTTTCCTAAAGACCAGGAAACCAGGCTAGCCACAGTTAAACCTGCAAAGCAGGTCAAATCCAATGCTTCCAGCCTCATTAACATATTTAAAATGCCCAACCCTTGTCCTGCCTCAGTAAAACCCAGCAGTCAGTGGGTTGGAGCCAGCTTCCCGACATGCTTTGATTTAAACAAAAAATCATTTATGGGATCAGGGCGTCGCTGGCAAGGCCAGCATTTATTGCCCATCCCTAGTTGCCCTTGAGAAGGTGGTGGTGAGCCACCTTCTTGAACCGCTGCAGTCCATGTGGTGATGGTACTCCCACAGTGCTGTTAGGTAGGGAGTTCCAGGATTTTGGTCCAGTGACGATGAAGGATCAGCGATATACTTCTAAGTCAGGATGATGTGCGACTTGGAGGGGAACTTGGAGGTGGTGGTGTTCCCATGCACCTGCTGCCCTTGTCCTTCTAGGTGGAAGAGATCGCGGGTTTGGGAGGTGCTCCCAAAGAAGCCTTGGCGAGTTGCCACAGTGCATCTTGTAGATGATACACACTGCAGCCATGGTATGTTGGTGGTGGAGGGAGTGAATGTTTAAAGTGGTGGATGGGGTGCCAATCAAGCGGGCTGCTTTGCCATAGATGGTGTCGAGCTTCTTGAGTGCCCATTTAACGTCCCCCCTGCCCCCACACCCATATTAAAATTCTCCTCTATGATTCTAATCAGAAATGCAATTAGCTACATGTGGCCAGTGGCTAATGTAATAGACAACATTGTTTTATAACTGAGTTTCATTATCTGTATGCTAAAATAAAGTAATATTATGCAAGTAATAAACATTGCATTATTATTAACATAAAACATCTTGGCCTAGAAATTCGGTATAGCCGCGTTTGGGGCGCTAGTACTGGCGATGCGCAAAGTTTAGCGCCAGGCGCAATTTAGCACCACCTAGCACGATATTGGGTTGCAGCACCCCTAAAGGTGATTGCGGCGCTAAATCAGGCGCTGCACGCTACTCTTAAGGCGCTAACCCGGCGGCGCAACCCAATTTCGCGGCGGCGGGGCGCAGCAAAGGTGCTGTCAATATCACTTTCCCTGAGACACACTGGCGCCAGCCAGCTCTTAAAGGGGCAGGTCAATTGGCATCACCAGACACACTCACTGCCTTGTAGGCCTTCAAAGCGGTGGGAGCCTACCTGTGGCGCACCAGCCTAGCAAGACATGGAAAGGGTGAGGCAGAGGGCGGAATGCCTCACTGATGGGGCATTGGATGCTTTGGTTGGCGCAGTGGAATCAAGGCCAAGGAAGATGGTCAGACTGTGATTTATGTTTTGGACAGTCTCCCGGGTGTGAGAGTCAGTTATGTGTCAGTGTATTTGTTTTGTTTTCTGTTGCCATAGCTTTCTCATGTTTGAAGGAACCACATTTTGTTTAATGAAACACTTTCTTCATTTACAATGGCCATGCCTGCTATTTACATACATCTTGCCCTTCACAGGCTTGGGGGTATCAGACCGGTTCCATTCCTGTTCTTGGAATGGCAGCAAGCATTCCATGAGAGGGGCCTAGAATCTACTTCTGATCAGCCTCTGACACGCAGCCTGAGAAGAGCCGCTCGCGTAGAAGTTCAGGCCAGCAGACATCTTCTCAGCCACCGACAGAGATGTCCTGCACCTTATCTGAGGCTGCAGATCTGGCTGAAGCAGCTGACACAGCTCAGTCACCACCTCCTTTCTAAATCGCAGCCTTCTGACACACTGCTCCTCCGGCATGTTCATGTAGGAAAACCCTGCCAGCATAAGGTCTGCTATGGCGATGTCTGTTGGCCCTCCTCCGTCTGGCCATGCCCGCCCCCCTCTCCCAGCATCTCAGTGCCCTTTCCAGATGATTCAGCAGCAGGACGTTCCCCTCCAATGCAGCCCCCATAATAAGTGCCCACAGGAAGGTTCCCCATTGTCAAGGCTCACCAACAGCAAGGTGATGGTCAGAAGGCTGAAGATCGTCTGCCTGCACTGGCTCAGTGGTCAAATGGCTCTCAGTGTGCAGCTCAGCAACTCTTTGTAGCTCTCGAGGAAGTTGTGCTCCAAAAATGGCTGCCGCTTTTAAACCACACCAGTCCCCTTTAAATAACGCTCCTGCAGCCCGAGAGCAACTTGGTAAGGTTCCAGGTAAGCTGTCACTATTAGTGCCAGGCGCTACGGAGGGGGGCGCCACTGAATTTCCGGTCCGGGGCACCCAAGAGGCGTTGCACACTCAAATGACGTCATAATCAGCATGCGCCCATGAGCGGGCGCTATTTAGCGCTGGCGCTAAATGCATGCTCAATATGGGGCGAGGCGCTAGGCGCCCTGCGCCCGCCCGGAAATTGGCTAGCGCCCCACTTCTCGGCCTCTTTAGGCGTTAATCGGTGGCGCTAACAACTGAATTTCTCCCCCCCTTTTGTTTTGTAGACTCGCAGATTATGTTGAGCTAATGACATATTTGAAAGACTTTTCAGTCTCACGACACAACATACTTGGTCAGGCATCATTCTATGCAGCTTGTCTGGACTTTTCTCTTCAAGAAGGCAAGTATCCTCAGAATGAAAAACATTTTTTTAAGATATTCTAAATATTTGTCTGCGAAATGGGGCACCTTAGCCCAAAAATGGCAGCTGCTGTGCTTCCGCCCACTTCCAGCGCAGAACGTGGCAGCCGCCATATTGGCCAGGTTGGCAGCGCAGCCATTGCCTGCACTCACTTCAAATTTTTTAATGATCAACATTGTGATGTCAATCGGTGTGCAACGCCGAATTGACACACAGTGTACGATTTTGAACATCACGTTCTTTTTAACGCCCTCTCCAAGGCACACACGTGTGTGCAGCCACTGCCAGTGTGTATCTGACCTGGGAGAAATCTATAGAGGAGATCTATAGATCTCCCACTCTTCAACTGCTGTGCGGAATATGTGCAGCCCCACCAAACCCAGGCTCTGTGACAGGTTTGCATTCTCAACTGATCACTGTTTCAAATAATTTGGACATTGTTTACACTAGACGGTATAATCAGGAATTTTATGACACATGTAGCATGATTTTTCATATCAGTATTTGGAACCGTAAACTGCTAGAATGATTCCACTGAAATTACAGTCATTTAATCAGTTAATGAGGACTTTTTTGATTAATAATTGTACTTGACAAATTAGCTGACTAAGTATTTGAGAGACGGAGAAACCAAAAAAGGATGAACGAAACACTAGCCAGTGATCAAAACTAGATTCAGAATTCAGAAATGGTGTAAATACTGTGAATAATACGGTTAGTTCCACAAGAGAGGCATTAATTCAGCATTTGATCTTTTGCTTTGCTTTGTGTAGTTAGTTCCAATTTAAAGTCTTAGCTCCCCTTGGGGGAGATGTGCAGAGAATATGATATATGTTCTACTTATAGAATTAAAAGTGGGGCCTGTAGGGGGGCATCTTTTAACTGGTTTAAGGTAATTTACCTGGTCAGGCAGCCTTTGCCTGCACTCTGACCAATTCCAACCTTTTACCTGGTTTACGGTAATTCACCTGGTCAGGCAGCCTTTTGCTGCTACACTGTAAACCAATTTCCAAACAGCGGTTTCGAATCGCTACCCCACCTTCCAGTTCTGACTGGAGGGCTTATAATTAATGATATATTAAAAACGGACAAGTGGTTTTGATGTGAGAAAGTCAACTTTATTTAAACTAACGAAACTATAATCAAATATTAAACTATACCACACGAACACAGTAATTACAGTAAAATTGCTTAAATGGGGGAAGGCAGACGGCAAAAATGAGGGATAAGTAGCTACAATGTTCATTAAACAATCTTAGCAATTTCCCCTTAATTACCACCCCCTAACTAGGTTGCCTTGCTGAGGAGTCAGAAAACCTGCTTCCTGGGGTCCAGCGAAGTAAGAGAGAGATAGCTTCTCAGGAGCTATCTTTTATACCTGATGAGCTCCTGCTGTTTTGCTGTCTGCAAAATTCGCGCCCAAAGTTCCAATATACAAGAGAAACGCTGTGATTGGCTGATTCAAAGTGGTTGGAATGGGTTAATGTGTCTGCACTGTGGGGCCGAAATGTTCCCGCCCACATCCGGAGCTCACCTGGGCTAAAACAAAAGGGAATCCAACTGCCCTATTGTTAATGTCTTAGATCCTGATGTTGCCCAAGTGCTGCACTGCCCAACACAGCTTTTCACGATTCTGGGTATGTTTTAAAAACACTGTCCTACCCAGAGGCAATTCAAAACACATGATTCTTCATCCACGATGTGGACCAATATTTTTCAATCTTCAGGGAAAATAGGGGAATTTTGCAAACCCCTTCAGGCCTCAGGCTAGAACTGATGAAAAGGGGTTAGCACAAAAAGAAATGACTAGCAATACGAAGTGATAATTGTACACAGATAAAATGACCCATTTTTAGAAATGCTACATCAACCTAAATAAATATTTGTTATGATGTTATGTGAAAGTTGTTGAATTTCTATGTATTTCCTTCTTCTTCTGAGGCAGTCCCTTGGAACCGAGGATGACTTGCTTCCACATTAAAAATGAGTTCTCAGGTGACTGATGAGTCCAATGTGGGACCTACAGTCACTGTCACAGGTGGTTGAAGGGGCGGGTGGGTGGGATATTTCACCATTTGAAAGAAACCACTATTATGCGAGGGTCAACATCATTTTACAATTTGCAATGTTAATCTGATATTGTGTGAGGTTCTGTTCTTGCAGTGTATGTTATTGCAACTTTTCAATTTAAGTACTGCCTTGTAACCCACTCCTACCATTCAGAATACTCAAGGTACTATAGCAATGCAATGAAAGAGTGGGCAGAGATAACACTGGTATTTTAGTGAAATACTAATTATGTTCTTGAGGAGACTGACAGCCCAAAGGAGTATTCTTTTGCCTTCATAGTGTCAGCAGTTTAATTAAACATAGATTATGGCTAAACTGCAGGTTGCATTGTTTAAAAGCTGACAGTTTAGTGTATTTTTAACCTCTGATTTATCTTGCATACCTGTGTGTGTTTTCAATTCTCTGTCAACCTATAAGACATGAGAAACATAACCAGAAATATTCACTTCAGTTTCATAAATCTTGATTTCCTGATCACGCAGCATAGATACTTTAGACCTGACCTTCAACCCCCTTCTGAGGACACAGCCTCTCAGCAGCGCCTTCAGCGCTAGGCTGTGCAGTACAATTATGGTAAGTAGCAGGCAGCACGAAGCTGAGGTTCTACCTGCTCCTTTTGAACGGGCGCAGGCATATCTCACATCGCAGCGCCTGCGCCTGTTTTTGAATGTTACCGAATTTCTAGGCATATGTTTTTACTTATTCTGGCATTTCTGGTTCCATTTTTCATTTCATATGCACAAAAAATTAGGAATAAAATGTTTAACAATTAAAGTATTTTGGCAACTAATTCACAGAATCTTGAAATATCAGCAGAGAAGGAGGCTATTTGATCCATTGGGCTGGATTTTAATTCAGGGGCGGGTTGGGGTCGTGTAATCCGCAATTTGTGTTATCCACCCAAATCTAAATCATGTGGGAGATTGATGCGAATTTAACTTAATTGGCCAATTGAGTTCCAGCATGTGGGAACCCATGGCAAATGAATTTTTTCAGTCTGAAAGTTGCCTCCTATGACGTCATCATTGCTGCTGCAACAAGCCTTGCTTCTTCTGCAGACTGCCAACCTTTTGGCCTTTCATGCTACACGGACCTGGAGGCAGGATGGCCAGTGAAAGACCGAGGTCTGCTCCAGGGTTTGATGACGTTGCCCTTCAGGCTTTAGTTGAGGGAGCAAGAGCTCATAAAGAGGTGCTCTTCCCTTCTTCAGGGAGGAAGAAGCCTCCCCAGCAGACCAGGGCTGTGTTGGTCCAGGTGGCAGAGGAGGTCAACTCATTGTCAGTAACCCACAGAACATGGCTTCAGTGCAGGAAGAGATTTCATGACCTTCTGCGCACTGGAAAAGTGAGTATGAATTTCCCATCACCCTCAATCTGATCCCCATTGCCTTTCCTCACCAGCACTCAGATTTAGCAATCTCTTCCTCCATATCCCACTTGACACTGACATCCATGCACCCTTACCCATTCCCCCTCTCTCTATGGTCACATTCACCTAACTATTCGACTATGCAGCCCTCACGCTCCCTATCACTGTGATGCTATGAAAACAACTGACAACACAGAGGGAGGGCCCTTGGTCTTGCCACCTCACTCCATCTTTGTCTCCTACTAAGCATCTATGCTATGGAATCTCTACACTCACTCCTTCATTCTCACTCAACCTCCACTTGTCTCCCTCATTGCAGGAAAAGAGAGCTCACAATAAGCGAGAAAGAGCGAAGACAGGAGGAGGGCCACCCTCAGTAGCCCACCTCACCTCCTGGGAGGAGGCGGTACTGGAGATCGTAGGAGTGGAGGAAGATGCGCAAGTTGGGGACTGACAAACGGGTGCATCACAGCAAGCTGGTGACAGAATAGTTTTCCATCTCTCTCATTGACATTGCATGAGTCGCTGATAATGATTCTGAAGCTCTAACAGATGGACTTATGATCATCTGCAATATGCAATGTGCATGTAACCTTGGCATCACATCTCTGACACCTTCCTTTACTCCCCCACAGGACCATCGCATGCACCTGTCCCCACTAGCCAGGAGGAACAGGCTGAGCCTCCAGACTCCTCAGAGGAAGCTGCAACCTCTGAGGGTGCAGCCTTAGCAGAATTAAGTGCACCCAGCACCAGCGCAGACACTCACACCCCGGTGGGACCTTCGGAACATAGATTAATGTTGTCACCTGGTGTATCACAGCTTACAAGTGAGCATCAGCAGATTGTGGAGACAGGGACAGCAGTGGAGAGGACTCTGCCAGCTCGGCTCAGCTGCATGTTGACCCTCTGCCTCTGGGACCATCCACAGTATCAGCGGTGCTGGCACTCCAGAACCAGATGCAGGAGTCTCTGACAGGTTTTGTCTCCAGGGTCGCTGCGAGTGTGGAGCGAATGGAGGAGTCCATCGCTAACATGAGCAGAGCCTTTGTGGAGTCATTGGCGCATGAACGCATCACCACGGAAAGGATGGCAACCTCCGTGGAAAGGATGGCTACAGTAGATGAGAGGATGGCTACGGCCATGGAGGAGCTAAGTTGCCAGAGTGTAGAAAACATTGTGAGTGTTCAGAATAGACTGACATCTCTGGAGGAGCAATGGTCAGCTATTGAACAGAGAAACCAGACCTTCATGGAAGTCCTCCTCAGTTGGACTGCCAGTGCAGATATGGGTCCCCATGGCCCCCCCTGATGTGTGCAGCAAGGTGCTCTCAAGCCAATTGCAAGCGCTGAGGGGGAGCTGACCCATGAGAGGGAGGTTGGTGGCAGACCTCAAGGAAGTGGCGGCTCCTCTCCAAGCACTCTCACTTCCATGCCACTGCAGAGCCCTCGGCCAGAGCCCCATCAGAGTCCCCACCCAACTGAGATCGGCGTCACAACCCCTGCACAGCCGCAGGAGCAGCAGACTGTTGACGAGCCCTCACAGGTTCGCAACCCTAGAGGACGCCCACCAAAGGTGTCGAGGCAGGAGCAGCAACAAAGTGAGCAAGAGGCCTCCACATCTGCTGAAGCCACAGGGGAAGCACCACGTAGGAGCATGCGTAAAAGAAGGATAATGCACAAATAGTCACAAGGGTAGTGTGGTAAACCACTGTTTGTTATTGTTGTTGTTGTTGTTGTTGTTGCACACTGTTGTGCCTATGCATGCCTCAGCTGACTCCGCCCCTGGCTCCACCCACATGCCCGGGTATAAAAGGTGACTGCTCTGCAGCCCCCTGCCCTTTTGGATACCAGGCAACCACGAGAGGCATGCTCTGTTCTTTGCTAATAAAAGCCTATTAATTAACTCTCTGTCTTTTATGAGGAATTGATAGCGCATCAATTTTATTAGCAAAACAAAATGTCGGATCCAAATGCTGAACAGCAGGAGCTGCATCAACCGACGGCGCCAAACGCTGAGCAGCAGGCGCTGCTGCGAGCCCTCAGACCAACATGCCTGGACCTAGACCCCCAAGAAGCGGGTTCGGCTACCAAATTCGCACAATGGCTGCGTTGCTTCGAGGCTTACCTGGAAGCCTCAACTGTGACCCTAGACGAAAACAAGCTGAAAATCTTGGCCTCAAAGGTGAGCCACCAAGTTTATACACTAATCCAGGACGCGACGACCTATGCGACGGCTACCGATCTGCTTAAAGGGCAATATGCACGCCCGGTAAATACGGTCTATGCCAGGTACCGCTTAAGATCCCGCAGACAGCAGCCCAGGGAATCGGTGGAGGCTTTCCTACGGGCACTACGGATACTCGGCCGAGGCTGCGATTGCAAAGAAGTATCAGCCGCAGCACACACGGAGGGACTGATCCGAGATGCTTTCGTTGCGGGTCTAAGGTCCGACTACTCCCGGCAGAGACTGTTGGAGAAGGGAGAAATAGACCTGAAAAAGGCAGTGTCCCTCGCGCTCTCGCTCGACGCGGCCCACAGGAATATGGACGCTTTCTCCCCTAACCGCTCCGCACCGTGGACGCCGCAACATTGGGTTATGGGACCGCCACCTCCAACTGCTGCAGCGATGTCCAAGGCACAGAAATGTTATTTTTGTGGCCAGGCAAAACACCCCAGAGCACGCTGCCCGGCAAAAAACGCTACCTGCTCCGGCTGCGGGAAGAAAGGACACTATGGGAGTATGATATTGTTGCTATCACGGAGACATGGTTGAGGGAAGGGCAAGACTGGCAGCTCAATATTCCGGGGTACAGAATCTTCAGGCGAGACAGAGGGGGAGGTATAAGAGGAGGGGGTGTCGCAATATTAATTAAGGAGTCAATTACTGCAGTAAGGAGGGATGATATATTAGCAGGTTCCTCTAATGAGGCCATATGGGTGGAGCTTAAAAACAAAAAGGGGGCAAGCACTTTGCTGGGAGTGTACTATAGGCCTCCAAACAGTCAGGGGGAGATAGAGGAACAGATATGTAGGCAAATCTCAGAGAAATGTGCAAATAATAGGGTAATAATAATGGGGGATTTCAACTTCCCCAATATTAACTGGGATAGTCAGAGTGTGAAAGGCTCAGAGGGTGTAGAATTCTTAAAGTGCATCCAGGAGAGCTTTTTGAGCCAGCATGTAGAAAGTCCTACAAGAGAGGGGGCGGTACTGGACCTAATTCTCGGGAATGTGGCCGGCCAAGTGGAAAAAGTGCTAGTAGGTGAGCACTTTGGTGATAGTGACCATAATATGGTAAGATTTAAGGTGGCCATGGAAAAGGACAGGGATGGGCCGGAAATAAAGGTTCTAAATTGGGGGAAGGCCGATTTTAATAGGATAAGGCAGGATCTGGCCAAAATGGACTGGGATCAGCTACTTGTAGGAAAATCCGCATCGGAGCAATGGGAGGCTTTCAGAAGGGAGATTGAGAACATACAATGGCAACATGTTCCCGTAAAGGTCAAGGGTGGTTCCAAAAACCACAGGGAACCTTGGATGTCAGGGGATATACGGGAATGGATTAGGAAAAAAAGGAGGGCTTTTGGTAGATACAAAAGGCTAAAGACGGAGGAAGCCCTAGAGGAGTACAAAAAGTGCAGGGGGATACTTAAAAAAGAAATTAGGAGATCAAGGAGGGGCCATGAAATAACACTGGCAAGCAAAATAAAGGAAAATCCGAAGATGTTTTATAAGTATATTAAGGGTAAGAGGATAACTAGGGAAAAAATAGGGCCCATTAGGGACAAAAGTGGCAATCTGTGTGTGGAGCCGGAAGATGTAGGAGGGGTTCTGAATGAATTTTTTGCGTCTGTTTTCACTATGGAGAAGGACGATGTAGACATAGAAATAGGGCGGGGGGACTGTGATATGCTCGAACATATTAACATCGAGCGGGGGGAAGTATTGGCGGTTTTAGCTGGCCTAAAAATGGATAAATCCCCAGGCCCGGATGAAATGTATCCCAGGCTGCTGTGTGAGGCAAAGGAGGAGATTGCGGGGGCTCTAACACATATATTCAGGACCTCTCTGGCCACAGGGGATGTGCCAGAGGACTGGAGAACCGCTAATGTAGTACCATTATTCAAGAAGGGTAGTAGGGAAAAACCGGGGAACTACAGGCCAGTGAGCCTAACATCAGTGGTAGGAAAATTATTGGAAAAAATCCTGAGGGACAAAATGTGTCTCCACTTGGAGAGGCAAGGATTAATCAGGGATAGTCAACATGGCTTTGTCAAGGGAAGATCATGTCTGACTAATTTGATTGAATTTTTTGAGGGGGTGACTAGGTGTGTGGATGAGGGTAACGCAGTGGATGTGGTATACATGGATTTCAGTAAGGCCTTCGATAAAGTCCCGCACAGGAGACTGGTCAAGAAGGTAAGAGCCCATGGAATCCAGGGTGCCTTGGCACATTGGATACAAAACTGGCTTAGTGGCAGAAGGCAGAGGGTGATGGTCGAAGGTTGTTTTTGTGACTGGAAGCCTGTGGCCAGTGGGGTACCACAGGGATCGGTGCTGGGTCCCTTGCTGTTTGTGGTCTACATTAATGACTTGGATATGAATGTAAAGGGTATGATCAGTAAGTTCGCGGATGATACAAAAATTGGTAGGGTGGTAAATAGCGAGGAGGGTAGCCTCAGTCTGCAGGACGATATAGATGGGTTGGTCAGATGGGCGGAACAGTGGCAAATGGAATTTAACCCGGAAAAGTGCGAGGTGATGCACTTTGGGGGGACTAACAAGGCAAAGGAATACACAATGAATGGAAAGACCCTAGGCAAGACGGAGGGTCAGAGGGATCTGGGTGTGCAAGTACACAGATCCCTGAAGGCGGCGGAACAGGTGGATAAGGTGGTAAAAAAGGCATATGGGATACTTGCCTTCATTAGCCGAGGCATTGAATATAAGAGCAAGGAGGTTATGATGGAGCTGTATAAAACACTGGTTAGGCCACAGCTGGAATATTGTGTGCAGTTCTGGTCGCCACACTACAGGAAGGATGTGATCGCGTTAGAGAGGGTGCAGAGGAGGTTCACCAGGATGTTACCAGGGCTGGAGCGCTTCAGCTATGAAGAGAGACTGGGCAGGTTGGGTTTGTTTTCCTTGGAGCTGAGGAGGCTGAGGGGGGACATGATTGAGGTGTACAAAATTATGAGGGGCATAGATAGGATGGATGCTGAGGAGCTTTTTCCCTTAGTAGAGGGGTCAATAACTAGGGGGCATAGATTCAAGGTAAAGGGCGGGAGGTTTAGAGGGGATTTGAGAAAGAACTTTTTCACCCAGAGGGTGGTTGGAGTCTGGAACTCACTGCCTGAAAGGGTTGTGGAGGCAGAAACCCTCACAACATTTAAGAAGCATTTGGATGTGCACTTGAAATGCCATAGCATACAAGGCTACGGGCCAAATGCTGGAATATGGGATTAGATTAGACAGGGCTTGATGGCCGGCGCGGACACGATGGGCCGAAGGGCCTCTATCCGTGCTGTATTACTCTATGACTCTATGACTCTATGACTTCCCCCTATCTAGACAACGTCACCATCTGCGGCCACGACCAGCAGGACCATGATGTTAACCTAGAGAAATTCCTCCGTACGGCCCAGCGGCTGAATCTAACATACAACAAGGACAAATGTATGTTTCGTACCACGCGCCTTGCCATTCTTGGCTGCGTAGTGGAGAACGGAGTCATCGGCCCCGACCCCGACAGAATGCGCCCCCTTATGGAGCTCCCCCTCCCCCACTGCCAAAAAGCACTGAAGAGATGCCTAGGGTTTTTCTCGTACTATGCTCAGTGGGTGCCCAACTATGCGGACAAAGCCAGACCTCTCATCAAGTCCGCCTCCTTCCCCCTGACAGCAGAGGCATGTGCAGCCTTCACTCTCATAAAAAGAGATATTGCGAAGGCCACAATGCACGCAGTGGATGAGTCCATCCCTTTCCAAGTGGAGAGCGACGCATCTGACTTTGCCCTAGCTGCACCCTTCACCAGGCGGGGAGACCCGTGGCCTTTTTCTCAAGGACCCTCCAGGGCCCCGAGATTCGACACTCCTCTGTCGAAAAGGAGGCCCAGGCCATTGTGGAAGCTGTGCGACATTGGAGGCATTACCTGGCCGGGAAACGATTTACCCTGCTCACTGACCAGCGTTCAGTAGCTTTTATGTTTAATAATAAGCAGAGGGGCAAAATCAAGAATGACAAGATCTTGAGGTGGAGAATCGAACTCTCCACCTACAATTACGATATCTTGTACCGGCCCGGGAAACTCAATGAGCCCCCAGATGCCCTATCACGTGGTACATGCGCCAACGCGCAGGTTGATAGACTGAAGACCCTCCACAATGACCTCTGCCACCCGGGGGTCACCAGGTTCTTCCATTTCATCAAATCCCGTAACCTGCCCTACTCCATCGAGGAGGTCAGGACCATGACCAGGAACTGCCAAATCTGTGCCGAGTGCAAACCGCATTTTTATAGGCCAGACAGAGTGAGCCTGATCAAAGCCACGCGCCCCTTTGAGCGCCTGAGCGTCGATTTTAAAGGGTCCCTCCCCTCCTCTGACCGCAATGTGTACTTCCTCAGTATAATTGACGAGTACTCCCGTTTCCCGTTTGCCATCCCTTGCTCAGACATGACCAGTACCATGGTCATTAAATGTCTGAATGACCTCTTCGACTTGTTCGGTTTCCCTAGCTATATTCATAGCGACAGGGGCTCATCCTTTATGAGCGACGAACTTCGTCAGTACCTGCTCGCGAGAGGTATTGCTACAAGCAGGACCACCAGCTACAACCCCCGGGGGAATGGCCAGGTGGAAAGAGAGAATGCGACGGTCTGGAAGGCAGTCCTTTTAAACTTGAAATCTAAGGGCCTTCCGACCTCTCGCTGGCAGGAGGTCCTCCCTGCGGCGCTCCATTCCATTCGGTCACTGCTCTGTACAGCCACCAATGCCACCCCTCATGAGAGAATGTTCTCCTTCCCCAGGAAGTCCACATCGGGGATCTCGTTACCGACATGGCTGACTTCTCCAGGACCCGTCCTACTGCGGAAGCACGTGAGGTCCCATAAGACGGACCCCCTGGTCGAGAGGGTGAGCCTCCTCCACGCCAACCCTCGGTATGCTTACGTGGTGTACCCGGACGGGCGGGAGGACACAGTCTCCATACGAGACCTCGCACCTTCGGGTGCTCCCGAAACACTTCCTTCGCCACCCACCACTACCCACGCCTACCCCCAGTATGCTTACGTAGCGTACCCGGACGGGCGGGAGGACACAGTCTCCACACAAGACCTCGCACCTTCGGGTGCCCTTGAGACACCACCATCGCCACCCACCACTACCCACACCCCGACCCCTGTAGACGGCATGCCGCAGCCCCAGGACCCGCCATTGACTACACAACCTCTCAACGAGACGCCAGGTTCGGCGTTGGATGCTGCACCATCACCGCCGCTGCTACGACGATCAGGACGGCATACAAGGCCACCTGATAGACTTAATTACACGAACTTTTAGTTTACACGAACCTTTAGTACACTTCACCCCGCCGGACTCAATTTTAAACAAGGGGTGAATGTGGTAAACCACTGTTTGTTATTGTTGTTGTTGTTGTTGTTGTTGTTGCACACTGTTGTGCCTATGCATGCCTCAGCTGACTCCGCCCCTGGCTCCACCCACATGCCCGGGTATAAAGGTGACTGCTCTGCAGCCCCCTGCCCTTTTGGATACCAGGCAACCACGAGAGGCATGCTCTGTTCTTTGCTAATAAAAGCCTATTAATTAACTCTCTGGCCTAGAAATTCACTATGGCCCCGCCAGCTGGCTAGCGCCCAAAAGTTAGCGCTGGGCGCGGAGCCAGTTGCGACCGTCAGATATTCAGTTTTTGCGCCCCAAGTCGGAACCGGGCGCTATTCCAGGGTGTGCCCGCCCCCGCTTAGGGCGCTGAAACTGAATTTCAGCGCTCTAGGCGCCGCTGCGCCACCCGCTGCGGAGCGGCAGGCTGCGGTACTGCAGGCCTCCTCCTTCTCTTAAGGGGGAAGTGCCTGCAACGGGGAGATCGCCGCTGGATAGTGCCGGCAAATGAGCCCGGCACCACGGAGAAGTGCCGGGTTTGCGGAAAGCAGCCGGCAATGCCGCGGGGGGGGGGCGGTGGAGGAGGCCGGGGAAGGAGGTGCGGGCAGGCGGCCGCCGAAAAAGCGGCCGGTCGCACCTCCACCTTAAAGCGCCCCACTAAGGCTACAGTACGGCCCCGTTTTCTGGTCGCTGTTTGCGGCCGCTGCGGAAGAGGCGGCCGCAACTAAATATGGGGATCGGGCCGGTATCGGGGCGGAACCGGGTCACTGCACACACTGATGACGTCATCGGTGCTGGCGCAGCGCTAACAGCTACCGCCGCCATTACCGCTGCGCTGAATATCAACGCAAACTCCTTTTTGGCGCAGAAGCCCTCTTTAGGCGGTAACTGGCCGCAAAGCTGGCGGCGCCTTACTGAATTTCTAGGCCTCTGTCTTTTATGAGGAATTGATAGCGCATCAGGTAGTCACTTGGGTGTAATTTTGTGTTTATTTTTAACATGCCATCAGTTGCATATTATCATAAAAGATACTGATGGGAAACTGTTGCAGTTGTGGTGTCTGTCATTTCGCAAATGGGACTTCCACATTGAGGGCTTAGGGTGACTTGCAATTGTCAGTATGGTGGTCAGAGTGATAGGAATCCGCAGGCTCTTGACCATTGTCGATGGTCTGATAAGAAGCTGCGAGGCAAAAGTGTTTGATTGTGCAGGCTAAGCAAATCTGGCCAAGTGCCTCCCTTGCATTCCGGGCAGCAATGTGGTCGTGCGCTGGCGCCTTCTAGCCTGTGCAGCTTCAGGTGGGTGAGCAGCAGCTTGGCACTCCTTTTTATGCTGCTGCTGTTGGTGGTGCTGTTGTTCATGGTTCTGCTGCTGCCACGGCTGGTCTTCGTCCAAATCTGATGTCCAGGAGGAAAGGAAATAAATGGTTCCCATGCTTCTGGTATATGACTCAGTTGAGGAAGTGCTCAGTCAAGGTGGGGAGAGGGGTTTCCCAGGAGGTCACACTGGAGATGGGGGTCAGGCTCCAAACTTCCAGAACAATGAGTAGGCCTGTTAAAAGTTCCCCTAGACCTGAGGCAACAAAGTTCTGCCACCTGCAAATGGAGATTGCTGAAAACTCCTTTTTATGGTGGAGCTGCAGCTGTTAGTAAGCAATCCACTTGTGCTGCCGCCAGGTCTCACTAGCGTGTTCCAGAGGAGACGTGAAGCGCGTGGGAAAAGTGTTAAAATCAGAAAGGCCTCTCAAAATTAGATTATAGAGGCACTTAACTGGTTGTTAAGGGCATTAAGGGCCTATCCCGTCTCTTGGAGGCGGGATGGAGACGGGGTCAGAAAACTCGCATGTGGGAAAATTGCTCAGAGGCGGAATGGAGGTGGGATCGGGCCCGCCCGCCAGTTTTTGCGATTTTAACACCTCACACGCCTCCATTCCCGCCTCCTCGGGCCTGGTAAAATCGAGCCCATAGAGTCATAACGGCACAGAAGGCGGCCATTCGGCCCATTGAGTCCGTGCTGGCTCTCTGTAGAGCAATCCAGCCTGTCCCATTCCCCCGCTCTATCCCCGTAGCCCTGCAAGTTTATTTCCCTCAAGTGCCTATCCAGTCTCCCCTTAAAAACATTGAGTGTGTCCGCTTCCAACAATTCCGTTGGCAGCGAGTTCCAGGTCCTCACCACTCGCTGCCTAAAAAAGTTTTTCCTCATGTCCCCCCGTATCTCTTGCCCAAAACTTTAATTCTATGTCCCCTAGTCCTTGTACCATCAACTAGTGGGAACAGCCTTTCCCCGTCTAGCCTATCCAAACCCATCTTAATCTTGTACACCTCTATCAAATCACCCTGCAACCTCCTTTGCTCAAATGAAAACAAATCCAGCTTCTCCAACCTGTCCTTGTAGCTTAGATCCCCCATCCCCAGAACCATTCTGGTAATCTCCTCTGCACCCTCTCAAGAGCCTTCACATCCTTCCTAAAATGTGATGACTAGAACTGGACGCAATATTCCAGTTGTGGCCTAACCAGCGCTTTATAAAGGTTTAGCATAACTTTTCTACTTTTCTCCTCAATACTTCTATTTATGAAGCCAAAGATCCCATATGCTTTGCTAACCACTCTCTCAATATGTCCCGCCACCTTCAGGGACCTATGCACATTAACTCCCAGGTCCCTCTGCCCCTGCACACTCTTTAAAACTGTGCCATTAAGTGTATATTGCCTCTCCCTGTTCCTTCTGCCAAAATGCATCACCTCACACTTCTCTGTATTAAATTCCATCTGCCATTTGTCTGCCCATTCTGCTAGCCTTTCTATGTCCTGTTGCAGTCGATTGGTATCATCATCGCTGTTTGCCACAACCCCAAGTTTGGTGTCGTCAGCAAATTTAGAAATTCTACCCTGTATTCCAATATCCAGGTCATTTATATATATCAAAAAAAGCAGTGGCCCCAGCACTGACCCTTGGGGAACACCACTGTCTACCATCCTCCAGTCTGAAAAACAGTCATTTACCACAACTCATTGTTTTCTGTCCTTAAGCCAATTCCTTATCCAAGCTGCCACTGACCCATCTATTCCATGAGTCTCAATTTTGCTAACCTGCCTTCTATGTAGTACTTTGTCAAATGTCTTCCGAAAATCCATGTAGACAACATCCATTGCATTCCCTTCATCAATCCTCCCTGTTACTTCATCAAAAAATTCAATTAGATTAGTCAAACACGATCTGCCTTTTACAAATCCATGTTGGCTCTCCTTAATTAGCTTAAACCTCTCCAAGTGCCCATTAATCTTTTCCTTGATTATTGTTTCTAAAACTTTACCCACCACTCATGTTAAACTGACCGACCTGCAGTTACTAGGATTGTCCTTACACCCTTTCTTGAATAATGGTGTCACATTTGCTGCTTTCCAATCCTCAGGCACCTCCCCCGCATCTAGGGAAGGTTGGAAAATTATGGCAAGCCCTTCCACTATCTCTTCCCCCAATTCCCTTAGCAACCTGGGATGCAAGCCATCTGGACCAGGCGACTTATCCACTCTAAGCATACCCAGCCTTTCTAGTTCATCCTGTCGATCAATTTTCGCACCTTCCATTGCTTCTACCTTTTTCACTTCTACTGATATTTTGTCAGCATCTACCTCCTTAGTAAACACCGATACAAAGTACGCATTGAGTATTCTAGCCTTGCCCTGCACCTCTAAGCATATATCACCTTCTTTGTCCCTAATAGGCCCCACCCCACGTCTTACTACCTGCCTACTGTTTACATGCCAGTAGAAGAATTTTGGGTCCCCTTTTATGTTAACCGCCATTCTACTCTCATATTCTCTCTTTGCCAATCTTATTTTCATCTTCACTTCCCCTCTCAACTTATTGTATTTGGTCTGGTTCTCCCTTGAAGAATTCACCTGACATTCGTCATACACCCTTTTTTTTTGTTCCATCATCTTCTCTATCTCCCTCGTCATCTAAGGAGCCCTTGCTTTGGTTCCTTTACCCTTCCCTCTTGTTGGAATATACCTATCCTGTACTTGGAACATCTCCTCCTTAAAGATCTCCCATTGCTCCATTACAGTTTTTCCTGTCAGTCTTTGGTTCCATTTTATTCTGGCTAGTTCCTTTCGAATCCCATTGAAGTTAGCCCTATTCCAGTTTAGAAGTTCTACTCTAGATTGTTCCTTGCTCCTCTCCATTGATAATCTAAATCTTATGATACAATGATCACTCATACCCAAGTGTTGTCCCACAGACACTTGGTCGACCTGGCCCACCTCATTCCCCAGCACCAGATCCAGCAATGCCTCCTTCCTAGTTGGGCCAAGAACATACTGGTCAAGGAAGTTCTCCTGAACACATTTCAAAAATTCCTCCCCCTCCTTTCCCTTTACCCTAGCATTATCCCAATTGATATTTGGGTAATTAAAGTCCCCCAATATCACCACTCTATAGCTCTTGCTTATCTCTGCGATTTCCCTGTAGATTTGCTCCTCTACCTCCCTCTCACTATTTGGAGGCCTGTAGAATACCCCCAATAGCGTGATCATACCCTTTTTGCTCCTCAACTCTAACCAAATGGATTCTGTCCTTGTCCCCTCAAGAACATCCTCCCTTTCCAACACTCCAGTGTCTTCCTTAATCAGCACTGCCACCCCACACCTCCCTTTTTTCCTTCTCTATCTTTTCTGAACACCTTGTACCCTTGAATATTAAGTGCCCAGTCCTCAACTTGTTTAAGCCACGTTTCTGTTATTGCCACAACATCATGGCCCAGAAATTTGGGTCGGAGGCTTCCCGCGGGTGCAAGCCTCCAACCTGCACTTACCTTGCGCGCCGGCCATTGAGCTGTGGGCCCCCATGGAATTGCGATCCTGGGCCTGCTCCAACTGCCGGCGCACAGTGCTTGCGTATCCCAGGGGCACAGTTAGTTCGATGCGTCCCCTGGGATCACGTGGGCCATGGAGAGCCAATGGTAGCAGGGAATGCTTCGTTCAGAAGTTTGACAGGAAGAGCTCTCAAACCTATAAATACTATAAGCCACAAAACATCACTAAAACCTCAAATACATTTTTTTAAAAACATCACATTTTTAAAATAAACTATAAATTACATGAAATACCTATTTTAAACAATAATTTAAATTTTTGAAAAAATTAATTACATTTTCTAACGGGACTAAAAATAAACTTACCTTTCTTTAAAGTATTTAAAAATAGTAAACCTGTGGAAAAAATGTTTTAATTTTAATTAATTCACCACTTACCTTGTTAAAAGCAGGCCTTGCGACTGCTTTTTCCATGTCTAACTTCTGGAGACTTACCTTCCCGGAGAAACCTGGAAAAAAAATGTAAGTTCAATGCGCACGTGCTGCCTCTCCCACACACGCATTCCACCTCTTAACCCCTTCTTTCAGGGGGACGGAAGTGCCGGTTTCCCGCGCATGCGCAGTGCATGCACGAAACTGGCACTTTCGTTGGGCCTACGCGTGCGTACCCCGTGCGTACTCACGCGTTGGGACCCGAATTTCTGGGCCCATATTGCCACATGGCTAATTATGCTTGTAGCTCACCAACCTTATTCACCACACTTTGTGTGTTTATGTACATGCATTCTAAACCCATTTCTGAATTTATCATAGTCTTTCTTAGTCTGCTCCTCTCTAATATGGTACTACTTCTGTCTCTAGTACTAATTTCTTCTCTAGTACGATCCAACACATTCACTCTTTTATGCACCTCATTCCTCTTTTCTATTCCTATATGTTGGTGCCCATCCCCCTGCCAAGCTAGTTTAAACCCTCCCCACCAGCACCAGCAAACCTCCCTGCGAGAATATTGGTCCCGGCTCTGTTGAGGTGTAACCTGTCCGGCTTGTTCAGGTCCCATCTTCCCCAGAAATGGTTCCAATGCCTCAGGAATCTAAAGCCCTACCTCCTGCACCATCTCTCCAGCCACGCATTCATCTGTTCTATCCTTGTACTGGCCGCGCTAGACGTGCTCCTATCTAGTTATCCAGCAAGTTAAACACTCTATTCAAAATAATTCTTCGTGAAGCCGTTTGCTGTTTGAAGCCTTTACTTGAACAATTTTGTGAAACTGTAAACAAAGATAAAGTATGTTTTGTACATAAACTGAGTACTATACATTCGATATTACATAAGATATAAACATATTTACAACAGTAGAATAGACTAATTGTATAACTAACTAACATTTGGACTAACTTCTATAACTATCAAATATTAACCTTTTATAAACATAGGCCTAGAAATTCAGTATAGCCACTTTTGGGACGGTAAAGTCGGGCGGCCGCTAAAGTTTGCGCCCGGCGCAAAGTTGCGCCCCCTTCGCCGATATTCAGTCGCATCGCCCCAAGAGGTTGCTGCTGCGCTAAAACAGGCGATGCACGACTATCTTTAGGCGCTAAGGCGGCGGTGCTGAGCGATACCCCCGAGGCCGGGCGCAGCGCCGGTGCGGCGAGTTGCTGATTGACAGCAGACACTCTGGCGCCAGTCAGCTCTTAAAGGGGGAGGGTGGATTTGTTTGCCTGCCACGCCCTGCACACTGCAGCCCTCAACCTAGGCCTGACCACTTCAGCTTCACCTGCACAATGCCCAGGGCTATGGAGAAGGCCAGGGAGAGAGCGCAGCGCTTCAGCGACGGTGACCTGAGGCTGCTGGTTCGCGCAGTGGAGCGCAGGCGCCATGTTCTGTTCCCAGAAGGTGGCAAGAGGCCACTGCCCAGTGCCTACCGGAAAGCCTGGAGGGAGGTCTCCAACAGGGTGTCTTCCAACAGCGTGGTTGCCAGGACTCCTGTGCAATGCCGAAAGAAGTTCAACGACCTCACTTGGGTTGTCAGGGTGCGTACCCTTTCCAGTGTCCTCCTCATCCCTGCATGTGCACCTCACTTTATGGGCAAAGGGACCTGAAAGCCCTAATGGCCAGCCCTCATCCAGCAGCTATGGGACTGTCATGAAAATCACTTGCACATTCAGCACTTTACACACTGTACAAGCTATTCGACCATGGGAGGCATTGCAGACAAGATCAGGGCTTCACACTGTACAAGCTATTTGACCATGGGAGGCATTGCAGACAAGATCAGGGCTTCACACTGTACAAGCTATTCGACCATGGGAGGCATTGCAGACAAGATCAGAGCTTCACACTGTACAAGCTATTCGACCATGGGAGGCATTGCAGACAAGATCAGGGCTTCACACTGTACAAGCTATTCGACCATGGGAGGCATTGCAGACAAGATCAGGGCTTCACACTGTACAAGCTATTCGACCATGGGAGGCAGTGCAGACAAGATCAGGGCTTCACACTGTCAGGGCCAGTCCACCATGGGAGGCAGTGCAGACAAGATCAGGGCTTCACACTGTACTTCGAGGCCGTCCTTTCTCTTGCAGGCCAAGGTGGCGCACAACCGGCGGAAACGAATTGACACCGGGGGAGGCCGTCCTGACGTTAAAGAGCTCTCCGACCTCGACCAGCGTGTGGAGCGCATTATGGCAGGCCGGCTGATTGGACCCGTCGCCAGTGGAGATGCCGACCCTGTTCTGGGCACCAATGGTAAGGGCATCACCTTTTTGACCTCGCTCGTTCCACTTGCGCCTCAGATCAGCATCCTTTGCCACTGTCCAACCAATGCAGTGAATGGCACCACTCATGCCTCCCTCGCTGCCGCCCTGTCCTCACTCTAAAGCTATTCTTGTGCCTTCCTGCTTTCAGATGGTGAATCGCCAGGTGAGGAGGCGGGCCCTCAAGCTGCCACTGTCAGCGCTTCGGAATACGAGGGGGAGGAAGAGGAAGCCGGCCCATCAGTGCCACCCTCAGCCGCGCCAGCCCATGGCGATGTAGGGGACACGTCTTCCCTGGAGGGGAGCCGGGGGGAAGGGTCGGAGGAGAGTGAAGCTCCGGGGCCCAGCGGCCTGCAGCAACGCGGGAGGGGTGGGGAAGCTCGGCGGACTTCTCCCCAGAGGGTGAGTGCGGCCTCCAGTCCTGCGACGGTCAGCGCAGAGGAGGTGCGGCTCCTGGAGGAAATGGCCGTCCAGGCTGAGCGCAGGCACAATGAGCTCATGGCTGCAGTGGCAAGGATGCCTGACTCCATAGAGTCTCTGTCAAGGAGTGTGCAGCAATTTGGAGCAGCACAGGCCAGGAGTCTACAGGACTTCGCGGCAGCACAGGCGGCGTCAAGCCAAGTGCTCAGTCGTGCCGTCCATTCACTGGCTGTTGTCATGCGGACACAGACCAGGGCCACACGGGCACTAACTGCTGCCACCCTCGCTGGATCAGCCAGGCATCGCCAGGGCACTCGCCGCGCAGCAGCAGCCCAGCAGTCTGTTCTTCAGCTGTTTGCTGCGCATGCTGCAGTGCTGGCCCGTGCGAGTGCCAATGTCTCAGGCGACCAGCGAGCACCTGCGATCTGCCAGGTTGGCACCATTCCTGCAGCCGACACTGCCACTCCGCCATTGCAGCTGCCACGAGCCGCTGGACAGACTGCTGCCGCCCAGCCAGAGTTGGAGCAGTCAGCAGCCGGCCACTCCAAGGCCAGAGCTGGCACAGGCCGACCCCCAAGGGCATCTGCCGTCTCGCCATCTGCCCTTCAGCAGCCTTCCCCCAGCCTTGCTGCAGCCACTGGCCTCCCATTGAGGAGGAGCTGCAGGGCGGGCAGGGGCCAGGCAAGGATGCGAAAGGCATCGCCCTCGCAGGGCAAAAAGTACAAGGAATGCACAAATGCCTGGTGCTTTTTGTAAGGCCGAGACTGGTGCAGTTGTGTTTTTGTAAGGCCGAGACTGGTGTCTTTCTTTCTTTTTGTAAGGCCGAGACTGGTGCAGTTGTGTTTTTGTAAGGCCGAGACTGGTGTCTTTCTTTCTTTTTGTAAGGCCGAGACTGATAGTTTCGTGTTTTTGGAGGGGGCTTCTCCACATGAGGATGTAATGTGGGAAGGGCAGAGGTTTGCAATAAATTATTGTTGTTAAATTGCAGTGTGCATGGTTTTTTGGTTAAGTCCTGGTTGCCCTGCTCGGCTGAGGGCTTGTGGAGCGACTACATTCATCTGCTGACATTGGCACAAGCCATTCCCTGAGAGGGGGCCTAGAACCGACGTTCAATAAGCCGGCGACGGGCGGCCCTTGCACTTTCTGCCTCCCTCCTGTGCTGGTCCTCCTCCTCCTCCTCCTCCTCCTCCTCCTGAGGTGGTCCTCCAATCTCTGGTGGCAGTGCCTGAGTCCTGCGGATAGCCAGGTTGTGCAGCATGCAGCAAACGACCACGAAATGGGAGACTCGCTCCGGCGAATACTGTTGGGCTCCACCGGAACGATCCAGACAGCGGAACCGTTGCTTCAGGACGCCGATTGTTTGTTCGATGATGTTCCTGGTCGCTTGATGGCTCTCATTGTATCCCTCTTCAGCAGGGGTGCTGGGCGCACGGAGCGGGGTCATCAGCCAGGTACACAAAGGATAGCCTTTGTCCCTGATAAGCCATCCTCGTGGGTGAGGCTGTGCCTGGAACATGTCTGCCACAGAAGTCTGTCGCAGGATGAAGGCATCGTGGCTGCTGCCTGGAAAGCGGGCATTGACAGCTAGGATGAGCTGCCTGTGGTCACACACCAGCTGGACGTTCAGCGAATGGTAGTCCTTCCGGTTGCGGTAATCCTCGGCATTCTCCAGAGGTGCCCGCAAAGCCACATGCGTGCAGTCAATGGCGCCCTGCACCATGGGAAAGCCCACGAATGCTGCAAAGCCCATTGCACGCTGTTGCTGCTTGGCAAGGGCCATGGAGAAGGAGATGAACTGACGTCTCCTTTTGAAAAGGGCATTGGTCACCTGGCGGATGCAGCAATGCACGACGAACTGGGAGATGTTGACAATGTCCCCAGTAGCGGATTGGAAGGAGCCGGTGGCATAGAAGTTGAGAGCCACCGTCACCTTCACTGCCACCGACAGAGACGTCCTGCTCCTCAGCTGTGGCATCAGATCACCGCCAAGCAGGTGGCAGATCTCTGTGACCACCTCCCTTCTGAATCGCAGCCTCCGAACACACTGCTCCTCAGACATGTTGAGATAGGAGAACTGCTGGCGGTATACCCTGGGTGGGTAAGGCCTCCTTTCCCGACGCCTGTTGCCCCCTCTCCGTCTAGCCAGGGCTGCCACTCTCTCACGGCGTCTGTGAGCCCTTTGGATGTAATTGAGAAAGCCAGCGTTTACACCCATTGCAGCCCCCATAATATGCTGGCAAACAATGAGATGTCAATGAAGGCAAAGACAAGTGGAAAGCTGTGGCCTGAAGCCACAAGTACCTGTTCGAGTGTTGGGCCAAAGCAGAAAGCTCTCTACCTTGGTCTCTCTCCAAAGATCCGTTTCTCAAGAAGGAGTGCTGCGAAATGGCAGCCTTTTATAGTGCAGGAGGAGTGCCCTTTAATTTGCGCCCCCCTCGCCCCGCATCGACTGAGCACCGTTCCACTCTAACAGTCGCTAGGGGCGCCAGGCGCACAATGGGGTGTCGTGACTGAATTTCCGGTTGGGGGCGCACAAAGGGCGTTGCACGAGGAAATGACGTCATGATCTGCGCGCGCAGCTGAGCGCGCGCAAAGACTTTGCGCCGCCACTAAATCTCTAGTGAAGTTGGGGCGAGGCGCAGATCGCGCTGCACCCGGCCGCTAGCCGCCTAGTGCCCGACAGCTACTCCTCCTAAGGCGCTACCGGCTGGCGCAACCAACTGAATTTCTAGGCCATAGTGTTATCAAAATACTACTCTGACAATGTTGCTATTATGCTAAGAAACAAAGATACTTACAGATATTGCGCTTGGCCTAACATATGAAATCAGATTACATTGGATTGTGCAACCCTTATGGAATCCTCCATTACTGCCAGATTCTTCCTGGAATTCTACTTCCTGTGTTACACAGGAAGAAAGGTATGAAGGTCAAATGACCTCACACAGGAAAAAAGGAATAAAGGTCAAATGACCTCTGCTTCATACAAACACACTGCTAACACAATAACCACCACCAGAGGGTGCTACTGCATGTAAAAATATCCAGAATGTCACATAATGTCCAGAACACTCCCCGTCTGGGGTCATTAATGACTCCACATAGTCCGAGCTCTACTTGTCACTGGAGTCCTCAGGTGACAAAAGAAGAACCACCTCGGAGACAGTCCATCAGTGTCGATGATAGGATGCAGCTTCCCTAGACTGCTGTGAGGGGATAGGTTGCGTTCTGCTACGCACAGTTCCAATCTGGGTATGGTGAGGTCTGGCTGGGGCGCCAACTTGCCTCTATCAAAGACGAAGCCGATTTTGCTTTGTCCTTCTTGAGTGGTGACCTTCAGATAATCCACACTTGCAATGACCTTGGCGGATGTGTCTGCAAAGACACAAAGCTCTTTGAATTGGGCATTTAAGGGAGAGAAAGACGAATAGCAGCGAGGTATTCGGATCTCCTGTAAGTCTTGGAGTGAGTCTCTCCATCTGTCCCACTCTGCTTCCATCTCTTTGGGGAGAGGTGAATCCCACTCTTCAGCACGTGTGGAGAGTTCCCTAAGGAGCAGCCTGCCTTGTATGGTGACAGGGGCTAAGAAGCCGAGAGGGTCGTATAGGCTGTTGACTGTAGAGAGCACTCCTCTTCGTGTGAAGGGTTTCTTGGCATCTAAGACTTGGAATGTGAACGTGTCTGTTGCTATGTTCCACGACACCCCTAGGCTACGCTGTAGGGGGAGGTCATCAGTGAAGAGGTCTAGGTCCTTGACGTCCTTAGCACGATCTTCAGGGGGGAATGCCTCCATCACTGCTGGTCTGTTAGAGGCTATCTTATGCAGCCTGAGGTTGGATAGTGCAAGTAGTTCCTGGGCTCGTCCGAGGGTACTGATGGCCTCTGCTTCGGTCGGGAATGACTTCAATGCGTCGTCGACATAGAACTCTCGTTCGATGAACCCTCTCACATCACTGCCAAAGTCGTCGTCTTCTTCCTTGGCAGCCCTCCTTAGTCCGTATATGGCGACAGCAGGGGATGGGCTATTCCCAAAGACATGGACACGCATTCTGTAGTCCACAATTTCTCTATTGGGGTCATTGTCCCGATACCACAGGAAGCGGAGGAAGTCTCTGTGGTCTTCTCTCACCACGAAGCAATGAAACATGTGCTGGATATCGGCAGTGATGGCGACGGGCTCTTTCCTGAATCTCATGAGCACTCCCAAGAGGCTGTTGTTAAGATCGGGCCCTGTGAGGAGTACGTCGTTGAGAGAGACGCCCTGATATGGTGCACTGGAGTCAAACACCACGCGGATCTGTCTACTGCATGGGGTAAGGTAGCTTGGACGACCATTCTCCAAGATGGAAGTCTTGAGTGTGCTCACCTGAGATGGCTTCTTCTCAGGTTCTTGGCGACGTCCTACAGGGTACACATTAACGAGGCATATCTTGGAGCAAGCTCTTGCGCTCACTCCTTCACCACACACCTCGGTGCACCTGGATGTAATCTCTGGACCAGCAGCTCCCTCTCTCTCCCCGCCATGCTCTGACGCGGGAGGGGGCGTCTCTGACTTCCAAGGAGCTGGGCCTAGGTGTAGTGCTGAAATGTGCCGATCACTTTCGCCTTCTGTGCATTTTGCATCTACCTTGCAGTTCTTGACGAGATGGCTCGTGGAAGAGCAGCACTTGAAACATATAGAGTTCTCTTTAAGATATTGTTTCCGATCTTCCAGGGACATCTCCCTGAAGCCTCTGCACTTCTTTAAAGGATGGGGCTTGTTGTGGATAGGGCATTGTTTGCTCATATCCTCAGGTTTCTTCTGAATCTTTGTGTGCTCAGTTGAGGACACTTGCATTTTGTGGACAGATATTGGTGTCTTTCCATGTCTGTCGAACTTGTCTCTTCTGGCAAGTGCTGGGTGGGAGGAGAAGAAGTTGAAGCTGGGGTCGTTCCTGGCTTTGGCTTCTTTACGGATGAATTTAACGAACGCAGAGAATGGTGGGAACGCCACATTGTGCTTTAGCTTGAACTTTGATCCAAACGTTATCCACTTCTCCTGCAGGTTAAATGGAAGCTTCTCAAAGATGGGACTTACCCCTCTGGAAATGTCTAAGTACGATAGACCGGGTAGGTAGCCGTCCTGTTTGCGGCTTCGAGTTCCGACAGCAGATCTCCAAGGTCGCGGAGCTTCTGGGGCTCCTTACTCGTCAACCTCGAAAGTTCTCCAACCTGTCAAAGAGAGCCCTTTCAATGGCTTCGGGCGAGCCGTAGCTTTCTTCCAGCCTCGCCCAAGCCTTCTTCAACCCCTCTGGCAGCTGTCCCACATTGGCCGCTTTTATCCTGCAGGCCTGTCTGGCGGACTCTGGGCCGAGCCATTTGATAAGGAGGCCGAGCTCTTCTCCTGCCGACAGGTCTAAGCCCGATATGGCATCGTGGAAGCAGGACTTCCAAGCCCGATAATTCTCCGGCCTGTCATCAAACTTAATTAACCCCGAAGTCACCAGCTGGGTGCGTGCAAGGTATTTGGCGAGGTCGTAGGTGCTGGGACCTGTGCCAGGGTTGCCTTGGCTAGGGGCTCTGTTGGGGGTCTCAAGGAACCGAGAGGGGATTTGCCTCTGACTTTCTCTATTCAGCGTCCTATTCCTCTGCACCGTGTCTTCCTTTCTGCTGGGGGAGACTCTGCGGCTTGAGGCACGCCGTCTGCTTTGACCTTGGTTGGCAACTTGTGGCATGTTATACGAAGTGCTTGCGTCTGTAGAGGTGTGCGGGCCTCCATCCCTTTCTCCTGTAAACTGTATGTCGGCATGGTCGCTCACGTAATCTATGGTGCGCTGTCGTGGACTCTGCCACGGAACGGGAATTAAAGGTTTGTAAGCTGTCTCGGGAACAGCTCCCTCCAAAATTGCCTCGAATACTTGTGTCTCGGCTAATGCAGCATCTATCTCTTTTTGTTGCTGCAGAGCGTCTAATGTGGCTTGGAGACGGGCCTGTTCAGCTTGTCGTTCAACCTGGTGACGGGCCAGGTCAGCTTGGTGTCGGGCCTGTTCGGCTTGTGATTCAGCTTGGAGACTGGCCTTTCTTACTTTTATTTCTATTTCACTGTCCGCATGTGCAGCTCTGGCTTGAGCTGCTACTAGCTTAGCCCGTGCTTTGGCGATGGCTATGCTTACTCTAGAACCACCCGATGACCGTGAACCAACTTGCGATCTGTAGTAACCGGAGCTTATAGACCGATTGTCACGTTCTACAGTTTCGTCTGCCTGTTTAAGGTCTTCTACTTGCTGCAAAGCATTTTCGTTATTATCTTCTGACATGTTGATGTGAGGTAGATGTGCTCTACGAGGTTAAGGCTGACTCTGGGTTCCTCCTGCTCCGCTCTTCACAGCTAGCCGTATTGCTATCTTTTCACTGATATCTTTTCACTGATATCTTTTCACTGATATCTTTTCACTGTACTGGCCACGCTAGACGTGCTCCTATCTAGTTATCCAGCAAGTTAAACACTCTATTCAAAATAATTCTTTGTGAAGCTGTTTGCTGTTTGAAGCCTTTACTTGAACAATTTTGTGAAACTGTAAACAAAGATAAAGTATGTTTTGTACATAAACTGAGTACTATACATTCGATATTACATAAGATATAAACATATTTACAACAGTAGAATAGACTAATTGTATAACTAACTAACATTTGGACTAACTTCTATAACTATGAAATATTAACCTTTTATAAACATATAGGCCTAGAAATTCAGTGGGCCTTGTGCCCACTTAGCACCTAAAGAGGCCTTTTGCGCCGGCGGGGTGGTAGCGTGGAAATTGAGTGCAGCGGTATTGGCGGCGGTAGCCGTTAGCGCTGCGCCAGGACCGATGACGTCATCGGTGTACGCGGTGGCCCGTAACGCCCCGAAACCACGCCGATCCCCATATTTATTTGCGGCCGCCTCCTCCGAAGCGGGCGCAAACAGCGACCAGAAAACGGGGCCGTCCTGCTGCCATAGTGGGGCGCTTTAAAGCGGAAGGTGCGGCCGGCCGCTTTTTCGGCGGCCGCCTGCCCGCACCTCCTTCCCCGGCCTCCTCCACCCCCCCCACGGCATTGCCGGCTGGTTTCCGTGGAGCCCGGCACTTCTCCGTTGTGCCGGGCTCTTTTGCCGGCACTCGCGATCGGGGCTCCAGCCGTTGCAGGCACCTCCCCCTTAAGAGAAGGAGGAGGCCTGCAGTACTGCAGCCTGCCGCACTGCATCGGGTGGCGCTGCGGCAACTAGCGCACCGATATTCAGTTGCAGCGCCCCAAACGGAGGCGGGCACACCCTGGTATAGCGCCCGCTTCCGAATTGGGGTGCAGAAGACGAATATACGGCGTGCGCTAATGCCTCCCCGCCCAGCGCTAACTTTTGGGCGCGAGCGAGCTGCCCGCGCCCAAGTGAATTTCTAGGCCATAGTGTTATCAAAATACTACTCTGACAACGTTGCTATTATGCTAATAAACAAAGATACTCACAGATATTGCGCTTGGCCTAACATATGAAATCAGATTACATTGGATTGTGAAACCCTTATGGAATCCTCCATTACTGCCAGGTTCTTCCTGGAATTCTACTTCCTATGTTACACAGGAAGAAAGGTACGAAGGTCAAATGACCTCACACAGGAAGAAAGGAGCAAAGGTCAAATGACCTCTGCTTTATACAAACACACTGCTAACACAATAACCACCACCAGAGGGTGCTACTGCATGTAAAAATGTCCAGAATGTCACATAATGTCCAGAACAATCCTCCTATTCCTGTACTCACTAGCACGTGGCACCAGGAGTAATCAGGAGATTACTACCTTTGAGGTCCTGCTTTTTAATCTCTCTCCTAGCTCCCTATAGTCGGACCTCATCCCTCTTTCTACCTATGTTGTTGGTACGGATATGGACGACGACCTCTAGCTGTTCACCTTCCCCCCTCAGAGTGTCCTGTAGCCACTCAGTGACATCCTTGACCCTGGCACCAGGGAGGCAACATACCATCCTGGAGTCACGTCTGCGTCCACAGAAACGCCTATCTGTTCCCCTAACCAATGAATCCCCTATCACTATTGCTCTTCTGCTCTTCTTCCTCCCCCCGCTGTGCAGCTGAGCCACCCGTGGTGCCGTGGCCTTGGCTCTGGCTGCTCTCCCCAGAGGAGCCATCACCCCCACCAGTTTCCAGAACTGTGAACCAGTTTAGAGCGAGATGCACTCTGGGGATTCCTGCCCTACCTGCCTGGTCCTCCTTCTCTGTCTGGCGGTTACCCATTCCCTCTCTGCCTGCACAATCTGAGGCTGCGGCGTGACCACTTCTAGAAAAGTGCTTTCCAAGTATTTCTCAGCATTGCTGCTGCTCAAGCTCCGAAACCCGGAGCTCGAGTTGCTGCAGTTGGCGACACTTTCTGCACACGTGGTTGTCCAGGCTGCAAGAAGCGGCCAGGATATCCCACATGGCACAAATGTGCAAATCACGGGACAGAGCTGCCCTGCCATGCCTCTGTTTACCAGACTATGGAGTTAATTTAGCAGAAATAAACTTAAACATTAACAAGAAACACACCAATCAGTTGAACAATTAAAATCAGGGATGCTCAAGAGGCCAGAATTTGAGGAGCGCAGATATCTCAGCAGGGGCTAGAGGAGATTACAGAGATAGGGAGGGGTGAGGCCATGGAGGGATTTGAATACAAGAATGAGAATTTTTAAATCGAGGCGTTGCTTAACCAGGAACTAATGTAGAACAGCGAGCACAGGGGGATGGGTGAACGGGACTTGGTGCGAGTTAGGACACGGGCAGCAAAGTTTTGGATGACCTCAAGTTTACGTAGGGTAGAACATGTGAGGCCAGCAGGTGCGCGTTAGAATAGTCAAGCATAGAGGGAAAAAAGCATGGATGAGGCTTTCAGCAGCAGATGAGCTGAGGCAGGGGCAGAGTCGGGCGATGTTACAGAGGTGGAAATAGGCGGTCTTAGTTATGGTGCGGATATGCAATCGGAAGCTCATTTCAGAGTCAAATATGACACCAAGGTTGCGAACGGTGTGGTTCATCCCTCAGGGAAAGGGATAGAGTCAGTGGCTAGGGAACGGAGTTTGTGGCGGGGACCGAAGACAATGTCTTCCCAATATTTAGTTGGAGGAAATTTCTGCTAATCCAGTACTGGATGTTGGACAAGCAATCTGACAATTTAGAGAGGTAGAGCTGCATGGTGTCAGCATACATGTGGAAACTGACGTGTTTTTGGATGATGCAACTTCAGAGCAGGGCAAGGACTGCGTTGTCAGTGGCTGTGAAGGTGACCATGGCAATGAACTGTTATGCGCCTTGCTCCTTCTAGGCTGGAGCTGGAGATATCAGCAACATCTTGCAGCTTGCCATCGACTGTTGCATAACAGAGGTCACTGTGGCTCTCTAATCAAAGAAAGCTAACTTCATTTAATTCTCTCTTGGCAGAGACAAACAAGAGAAGTGAGCAAGAGGGTTTGCTAGGCTTCCCAATGGCGCAGGGTGTCTTTGCATGTTGTGTGACCATAGGCAAAGCATCATGGAGATCAATGCCCGATACCCTGGCAGAAGTCATGATGCCTTCATTCTACAGCAGTCCACTGTCCCAACTGCATTTCAGCCATCACAGCAAACCAAAGGATGACTATTGGGCAACAAAGGCTATCCACTGATGATATGGTGCATGACTCCGGTTTACAACCCACGCATACATGGGGAGCGTGCATACAAGGAAAGCTATGCTGCCACAAGAATCTGATAGAGCAGACCATTGGCATGCTGAAGCAACGATTCCACTGCCTGAACCACTCTGGAGGAGCCCTGTAGTACTCAGCTGAACAGGTCTCAAGATTTGTGGTGGTATGCTGCATGCTGCACAACCTTGCTCTCATGAGGGGACAACCCTTGCCACTAGCTATCAGGTGAGAAGCTGAGGAGCAGGAGCACAAGGAGGAGGAGGAGGAAGAGGAGGAGGCAGAAGAGGAGGATGAGGAAGGGAGGCAGTGCCCTAGACAGCCCATTTCTGCCTGGGCTGTCCATGAAGAACTCATTCAAGTGCGATACCAGTAACCCCAACCCCAATTCCCCATTCACCAGCAGCCCCACACTCCTTACCTTCCCTCTGTCACTGACTATCACATCGTCGTCTTGGTCACAATGCAAAAATAAAAGCCACCACAAAATAAACATCCCAAACCAAATTTATAAATGAAATTGT